>NC_067409.1:112474434-112808673 GCF_009764475.1 Pristis pectinata | reverse complement strand
TGGTTGGCATGGACTGGTTGGGCCGAGGGGCCTGTATCTGTGCTGTATTGCTCTTTGACTCAATGACTAATCTGCTGGAGTGGGTCAGGCAGCATCTCTAGAGGGATGGTCAACTGATGCAGGGTCCCGACCTGAAACATCGACCATTCCTTTCCCTCCACAGATGCTGCCCGACCCACTGAGCTCCTCCAGCAGCTCGTTTAATTTCTGTACATATTCGCAACTGAACAGACCTGGACAATGACACGAGAGAGTGAGGTTGCTGTATTTTGCCCACGGTCAATATCAAGTATAAACGCCATAAGGTTCTCTGAGAATGAAATAATACAGGAAGAAGTAATTTAGCTCTTCATGAACGTGGCAGCTCTTGGAATGAGAGACCCACTCTGTCCCACTTCCCTGCTCTTTGTCTGTTGGCCTGAAACATTTGGTTCCAGTATTTATACAATTCCCTTTTGAAACTTTGGCTATTATTGAATCTGCTACCACCACTCTCTCATCACTGCGTTTCAGATCATAACAATTAAATGCTTCTATTTTCTTGTCATCATCTTGTTTTGTTTTTGTTACCTCAAATTTAACTCTCCTGCCACTAGAAAGACTGCCCCCTATTTGCTCTACCAAAGCCTTCAATATCTCTCCTTAATGTTCCTGTTCTTAGGATAGAAACACTTGCTTCTTGTATCCCTCGTATCAGTCTAGTCAATCTGCTGGGCACCATCTCCAAGGTCTTGATATCCTTCCAAAGTGTGTCATCCAGAATTACTCACAGTACTCTAGTCTAACAAGTTCTTTATTTTGCACTATGGTTTGGCATTTAATCTACTGATAAAGCCAAGAATTAGTTATATTATTTTGTTTGTGTTCTCAACTTGTTCTGCCATATTCAACGATTTCTCTGCTCTTTCAGATCTCTCTGTCCTGCATCCCCTTTACACGTTTACCACTTGGTTAATATTACCATACTCTTTCTATCAAAATGAGTCACGTGACTCTTCTCTGCATTAAAGTTCACAAATCCCATCTCTACCCATTTTTCCTGCTTATTTATCCACCTTGCTGTAATGAGTTTTGTATCATCTGCAAATTTTAATCATAATCTATACATCTAACTCCCAAGTCATTAATGTACATCAATTTTACCCAGAGAGTGGTGGGTGTGTGGAACGCACTGCCGGCAGAGGTGGTGGAGGCAGATACATTAGGGACATTTAAGAGACTCTTAGATAGACACATGAATGATAGAGAAATGGAGGGCTATGTGGGAGGGAAGGGGTAGATAGATCTTAGAGTAGGATAAAATGTCGGCACGACATTGTGGACCGAAGGGCCTGTACTGTGCTGTAATGTTCTATGTTCTATAAAAAGGGTAAGTGTCCCAATGCCAATACTTGAAGAATACCATTGTACTTTTCCCTCCAATCTGAAAAACCCTTAGTCAATTTGGTATCTACATATATATTGAACGTCAGCTGGTCAACTCTTACCCACTCTTTGCATTATTTCGTCAATTAACTCAATCAATTTAGTGAAATACATCTTGTCTTTAATGAAGCTGCACTTCATGAAGTTCACTTAATGAAGTTCACTAACCCATATTTTACTAAGTGGCAATTAATTTTATCCCGACTTACTGTGTCTGGAGATTTTCCTCCCCCCCACCACCACATTATTGATGCAATCCAGTTTCTTCTCATTGACAGCTGCAACAGCTCAGGTCTCCATCCTTTCAACAATTTAAAGTTTTCTGGCCCCAAGTGGCTTATTTTCACCAAGGATGGCCAGCGCCTCGACACCCTGTATCCCCAGCACAAGCCCTTCCGTTTTCCCTTGAATCCAGGCCTTCGTCCACTGCCTGGCTGAAGATCAAACACATCTTTGTCTCCTCTGCCCTTTCAGTATTCTGAAGAGAAGCCATTCCTTCTCGGAAGCCATGGTTCACTCTTCATCAATATCCATCTCCTTTCCCAGGGCACCTCGCGCAATTACAGGAGATGTGCAACCTGACCTTTTAACTCTTTCACACCATCCAGTCCTTCCAAATGAAACACCAACTCTCTTGTATGACTCACAATTTAGCGCACTACATTTACTGTTTACAATTTGTCAACTTGCTGTGGATCCCATTGCTAAACTTTTGGACCAGTTCCCCACGGATGACCTTTCTTTTTAATCCATTTAAGGGATGTGGGCTTTGCAGGTGGAGCCAACATTTAATTCCCCACCCCTAGTTGCCCTTGAGCATGTGGCGGTGAGCTGCTTCTTGAACTGCTGCAGTCCTTGAGGTGTGCCTGTACCCACAGTGTTGTCAGGGAGAGAGTTTCAGGATTTTGACCCAGCGACGGTGAAGGAACAGCGATATATTTCCAAGTCAGGATGGGGTGCGGAATGGAGGGCAACTTCCAGAGGGTGGTGTTCCCATGCTTTTGCTGCCCTTGTCCTTCTAGCTGGTGGAGGTGGTGGGTTTGGAAGGTGCTGTCTGAGGAGTCTCGGTGAGTTGCTGCAGTGCATCCTGTAGATGGTACAAACTGCTGCTACTGTCTGTTGGTAGTGGAGTGAGTCTATGGTTGTGGATGGGGTGTCTATCAAGCAAGCTGCTATATCTTGTATACTGTTGAGCTTCTTGAATTTTGTTGAAGCTGCACTCATCCAGGCAAGTGGAGACTGTTCACTCTCCTGACTGGAGCCTTGTAGATGGTGGAGAGGCTTCGGGGAGTTAGGAGGTAAATTACTCACGGCAGGGTTCCCAGCCTCTGAGCTGCTCTTGTAACCACACTCTGTGTATGGCCACTGCAGTTCAGATTCGGGTCTCTGGTGACCTCTGAAATATTGATAATGGGGGAGTCAGTGATGATAATACCATTGAATGTCAAGGTCTGATGGCTGAATTTTCTCCTCTTGGACCTTGTCATGGCCCGGCACTTGTAAGGCATGAAGATGACTTTTGATCTTACTGAAAACCATTCAGACTACATCAGCCACACTACCTTCATCAAACCCAATCAGACAGGATCTGTCCCTAACAAAACTGTGCTGACTATGTTTGATTAATCTTTGCCCTTCCAACTGTAGATTAATCCTGTCTCTCAATTTTTTTCCTGAAACTTCCTACCCCTGACATTAGACTCAGATCTATGCAGGCATCCCCTGCTTTACAGGGGGTGGGGGTGGGGGGGGGGTAATCGTGTTCCTAGAAAATGAGCCATATCACAGTTTCCTGTGATACGAACCATGTCATCAGCGCATGTGACATCAAATACAAGTTGAAAACAAATACATTTTCTGCTGATTTATTTACTTTTTTTCATCTAAACTCCATGAGTGAGAATTCTATTCTGTATCTAAAATTATTGGGGTTGTGGTTTGTGAGTTTCTATGAGGAAGAATTTCTGTAACTGAAATGTCGGTAACGCTGGGGTTGCCACTAATTACCTGGCTTATCCCTGCTGCCCTTCTTGAATAAAGGCTTCACATTTGCTGTCCTCCAGTGATCTGGCACCTGGAAGAGAACTTCAGGCTGAGGGCAGATGAATGCACAACAAGCGGAGACAGACCAAACCTGGTTGGGTATTTTGGCATCCATGAACAGGGTTGACCTTGTTAGGGATTATTCTGGAGTTATGAAATTATGGATTGCAGATATTAATTACAATGAGAACCAGTCTTCAGGAAATAAAACCTGGTCACAATTTAACTTCAACTGATACGTTAAGGCTATTGAAACCAATCATTCATTGGGTGTGGGACATTCTAATTCTGTACCATTGGGGAAGACAATAGACCAATGTTCAGGTTAATTCTCTCTTCTCTCCTCTTCCATCGGGTATAAGGTACAGGAGCCTGAGGGCACGTACCACCAGGCTTAAGGACAGCTTCTATCCCACTGTGATAAGACTATTGAACAGTTCCCTTATACGATGAGATGGACTCTGACCTCATGATCTACCTTGTTGTGACCTTGCACCTTACTGCACTGCACTTTCTCTGTAGCTGTGACACTTTACTCTGTACAGTTATTGTTTTTACCTGTACTACCTCAATGCACTCTGTACTAACCCGATGTAACTGCACTGTGTAATGAATTGACCTGTACGATCAGTATGCAAGACACGTTTTTCACTGTACCTCGGTACAAGTGACAATACCAAACCAATACCAATACCAATAATTGGTGGTCACTGAAAACTTTAGGATGAGATCAGGGAAGGTGTTATGTAGCCATCTCCTCTATTAACGTATTGTTAAAGGTGTATCCCTGCAACTTAATGCACAGTTCAGGACAGGTCTGTTTTGTCACTTAATATTCTGGCCAGTTGTATATTCGGGGAGCCGTCCCTCAACACTGTAACAAAAGAGGTATATTTTGGGCAACACACACAAAATGCTGGAGGAACTCAGCAAGTCAGGCAGCATCTATGGGGGGAAATGAATATATTTTGGGAGTCTGCCTGCCCTGCTGAGTTCCTCCAGCACTTTTTGTGTATTGCTCCAGATTCGAGCATCTGCAGAATTTCTTGTGTCTCTATTTTGGGTGTCTGGAGCTTGTGCTGAGAAGCTTTTAGACCAGTCACTAGCATTGAATATTCAAAGGGGTTCTGCTAGTTGGATGTTCTCCCATTGTAAATATGTCATTCTGCAAAGTTACCTGTCTACATTCAAAATGTTAAAGTTAAGTAGGCAATTATAGCCAGTGTAACTGTAGTTCATCGTTTATTATTGTCTTTGTTTCAAAAAGGATAAATCTCATTGTGTTGGGAGAGGTGAATGAGATTCTCTCCAGAAGATCTGCTGTTCAATAAAATCTCCAATACCTCTCAGTCACAGCTTCAGTGTGGCTCAGTATGGTTGGTCACAACAGACCCCTGGTATGGTTCACTTCACAGGAGTGAACACTCACTGCCTTCTATTTTTTAACATTATTCTTTTCAACATTATTACTTTCAGTCGCTGTGGAAGACCAAGATACCAATTTTTCAACAGGATTAAAATATATTCCGGGGATCACAGAGTAAAGGTGGGAAATATGTCCAGAAGAAAATAAACACTTTTGTATGAAAAGTTAGTAATAGTTGAAGAATGCATTCCATTTCGAGGGTCCATTGTAAGATTTTTGAACCATTCTCTCACTGAAAACCTAAAGCAGATTAGTAGATTTAAAGTTTACAATTGGGCCAAGTTTTGCTGAAAAAATAACTATGTTAATGACATCATTAAGATACAAATCAGACAGTAAACTGGGAGGATTGAGATTCACTGATTTGTGAATTTCCAGGGTTTGCGGGTTGATTTACATCGTTTTGTCCTTTTCTCTGCACAAATGACTTGCTGCCTAAACCCCTCAGTTATTTAAAAAAAACTCATTGAATTTTGTAAATTAATTGCCCATGAAACTCAACATGGAAAGTTAAATCTGGTAATTAACAGCTCGAGCACTTTTTTTTTAACATAGAACCATAGAACCATAGAACAATGTGGCAATTGTTAATGTAACGCCAATTAATCCCTATGGCCAGAAATTGAATAATTCCTCAGAAGTAAATGGCTCTTTGAGGTTTTAATAACATCATATTTAAAAAGTAAACATTTTTAGTTTTCCTTTTTGACAGAATTTTGTCTCTTAATGCAATCGTTCTTTCACTCTCCTTATTTCTCTGTGTTGTTGAGCTGTCTCCTTCCCAATCCATAAATTTCAGTGGTGAAGAAGTGAAAGTGTCCTGTTGCATGATCTCCCTCTTACCAGCTTGAATTTCAATGCATTTTGGTGATGATAAAAGAAAATAATTCACAAGAGAACAGACCTTTAAGAAAGCATCCACAGCAGCATTGGGAAATGGTAAAAATTGAGGATGACCCAAGGGCATGGAAAGGTAGGTGAGAACACAATCACATGCAGGTAGTGTTTAATGTTGAATTTAAACTGAAGTGAAATGCTGTATCTTGGAAAGAATTGTAAGGAGAGCTAATGTAATAAATTGTCCAATGTTAAAGTGAGCAGAGATATGAAAGACTCATGGTCTCGTATGGATAAACCTTTAAAGATGCCAGGCTTTCTATCCAGATGAGGTTTACTAGGATGCTGCCTGGATTAGAGGGCATGTGCTATCAGGAGAGGCTGGACAAACTTGGGCTCTTTTCTCTGGAGCGGCAGAGGCTGAGGGGTGATCTATTGGAAGTGTATAAAATTATGAGGGGCATAGATAGGGTGGACAAGCAATATCTTTTCCCCATTATTGAGCAATCCAATACCAGAGGGCATGCATTTAAGGTGAGGGGGGTAGGATCAGAACAGACGTGAGGGGTATGTTTTTCACTGAGAGAGTGGTGGATGCCTGGAATGCGTTGCCTGATCGGGTGGTGGAGGCAAATTCATTGGGGGCTTTTAAGAGGGGCTTAAAATAGAGAAAATGGGAAAATAGAGGGATATGGGCATTCTGTAGGTAGGAGGGATTAGCTATGTCAGCACAACATTGTGGGCCAAAAGGCCTGTTCTGTGCTGTACTGTTCTATGTTCTAGAAGCATAACATATAAATGCAGGGAAATCAGATTGAACCTTTATGAACCAATGTTTAGATCACAATCAATTCTGGGCATCACATGTGGGAGAATAACCTCAGAGTAGGCACAGAGATTTAGCTGAATGGTAACAAGGATGAGGTATCTCAGTATGTGGAGAGACTGATATTCTTCTTGGATCAGAGAGGTTTGATATTCAATTTAAGGGATGGTTTTAAGAGTAAGTGGGGAGAATTTGCTTCCAGTGGTAGGATTGTTAATAACCAGAGGACAGACATTTAGGATGATTGGAAGAAAATTAAGGAGAAAAGTTAGAAAACAATATTTCACATGATTTCAATGTACTCTGAGAAAGATGGTGGAAGCAGATTACTTTCCACAAAGAACTGGTTGCAAGTGCAGCAATGTGAGATTAATAGTTCTTTCAGAAAGTTGGCACAGCCATATTAGTTTAAGTGGCCTCTCGAATGTATGATTCTATGAACTCCAAGTTCATGCATTTATTTTCCATAACCAGACTGCATGTTTCTGACTATGCCTTCACCAGAAATAACTCTCCTTGATGAAAGGAAAGAACTGCACAACTTTTGGGGAGTGGGTGTGGGAGAAGCAAATCTCATAAATAAACTAAAACATTTTCTCATTCTCAGCGTGGACCAACCGCAGGCAGCTAGGCAACACAGTCAGCATGGACGAGTTGGGCCGAAGGGCCTGTTTCCGTGCTATATGACTCTGTGACTCATTCTGAGAAACATTTTTGAATTTGCCTATCATTGAATCAACAAGCAGATCCCCTCAGAGGAGGATCATTCTGAAACCCAGTACCCCAGGGCTGGTTGATACCAAGATGCAAAGAGATGGCCAGGATGGAACTTTAAACTGAAATGCTGGTTTTGTCTGTATTTGATGCAAGACACTGTCTGAATAAAGGAGCTGAAGCATGCTCGAGAAAATGGCTGCTCAGCTGATTATTAATCAAGTATTTGCCATTTCAATTGCCAGCTAGTGCTCATTAAAAAGTTTGCACTGCATTTTGTAAACAGCACTTGACCTAATTCCCTCTTCTAACCTCAGCCAGCTGATTTGGAGTACACCTGTTTTTGTAAAGCATTGCTAGCACTACTGAAAACTATCTTTCCATGCGATTGCTGCTGGAGGTTTGAAGAAGGCTTCTAAAATAGATTGGGAGACATTCTTGGATAGTCTGTCTGGTTTTCACTAATATACTACCAGTGATATTTTCTAAATTATCTGATGACCTCACCTAAAAGAGGTAAATGCTGTGGAATTCTGCCTCACTATTATCCTTGAGGAGACAAGAGGAGAAGGGGAATTGTTGGTCAAAGGTACCTTGCTGGGGCTTTCTTTTATCTGCAAGACAATGAGGAGGTAGACATGAGGCCAGCTTCTGAAGCAGAGAGGGACTACTTCCTCACTGCAGGGGGAGAGCATGTTTCCCATCTCTCTGCTTCCCAACCAGGACCTCATTACCTCAGATAAGTACATAGAACAGTTCAGCTCATAATGTCCGTGCCAACCACTGAGCCAAATTAAACTAATCCCATCTGCCTGCACATGATCGTATCCCTCCATTCCTGCCTGTTCATGAGTCTGTCTAAATGCTTCTACCACTGCCCCTGGCAGTGTGTTCCAGGCACCCACTAGTGGTTAGCGTAACGTTATTACAGCGCCAGCGACCCGGGTTCAATTCCGGCCGCTGTCTGTAAGGAGTTTGTACGTTCTCCCCCTGTCTGCATGGGTTCCCTCCGGGTGCTCCGGTTTCCTCCCACATTCCAAAGACGCACGGGTTAGGAAGTTGTGGGCGTGCTATGTTGGGGCCGGAAGCTCAGTGACACTTGCGGGCTGCATTTCACTGTGTGTTTCGATGTACATGTGACTAATAAAGGAATCTTGTCTTATCTTATATATCTGAAAAACATTTTGGTATCCTCTTTTATATTATTGGCTAGCTTACCTTCATATTTCATCTTTTCTCCCATTATTGCTTTTTCAGTTTCCTTCTGTTGGTTTTTAAAGGCTTCTCAATCCTCTAGCTTCCCATTAATTTTTGCAATATTGTATGCCCTCTCTTTTGCTTTCATGCCGTCTTTGACTTACCTTGTCAGCCACAGTTGCCTCATCCTCCCTTTAGAATGCTGCTTCTTCTTTGGGATGAACTGATCCTGCGTCTTCTGAATTACTCCCAGAAACTCCTGCCATTGCTGGTCTACCGCCATCCCTGCTAGGGTCCCCTTCCAATCAACTCTGGCCAGCTCCTCTCTCATGCCTCTGTAGTTACCTTTACCCAACTGTAACACTGATACATCTGATTTTATCTTCTCTCTATCAAACTGCAGGGTGAATTCTATCATGTTATGATCACTGCCTCCTCAGGGTTCCTTCACCTTAAGCTCCCTGACCAAATCTGGTTCATTGCACAACACCAAATCCAGAATTGCCTTTTCCCTAGTGGGCTCGACCACAAGCTGCTCTAAAAAGCCATCTGATAGGCATCCTACAAATTCCTTCTCTTGGGATCCCATACCAACCTGATTTTCCCAATCTACCTGCATATTGAAATCCCCCATGACCACTGTAACATTGCCCTTTTTACATGCCTTTTCTATCTCCTGTTGTAATTTGTACCCCACATCCTGGCTACTATTCGGAGGCCTGTATATAGTTCCCATCAGGGTCTTTTTACCCTTGCAGTTTCTTAACTCCACCCACAAGGATTCTACACCTTCTGATCCTATGTCACTTCTTGCTAAGGATTTGATTTCATTTTTAATGGTTGAAGGGAAGTAGCTATTCCTGAACCTGGTGGTGTGGGACTTCAGGCTTCTGAACCTCCTGCCCGATGGTAGCAGTGAGAAGATGGCATGGCCCGGATGGTGGGGATCTTTGATTGATCTTTGCCTTACATGACACCTTCTTGCCCGGGATCCATATCACCAGATTCCCACATAGTTAAAGATGTATTTATCTCATCATTGAATATACTTGCTGACTGAGCATCTGCTGGGCACCCCCACACCCTGACATGAATTTCGTTGCTTTTACATGTTTGTTTGTTTGTTTTCTCTCTCTCTCTCTCTCTAACTTCCTAAATCAATCTACCAACCAGATGGCTTTGCCAACTGCTTATCACCATGGCAACCCTGCCCTTAACCAATCAGGGAT
Source organism: Pristis pectinata (assembly GCF_009764475.1). Classification (NCBI taxonomy): domain Eukaryota; kingdom Metazoa; phylum Chordata; class Chondrichthyes; order Rhinopristiformes; family Pristidae; genus Pristis; species Pristis pectinata. The sequence goes on along the minus strand of NC_067409.1, from coordinate 112,798,976 downwards.
ATTATCTCTATCACTCTTGTGCCTCCCCCCCACCCCTTAATCTTTCTGCAACGTAAAACCAACTTGTTTACTCTCTTCCCCTGCTTCTGATGAAAGATCATCAACCTGGAACATTAACTCAGTTTCTCTTTCCACAGATTCTGCATGCCCTGCTGCGCGTTTCTGACATTTTCTGCTTCTATTTGTATTTCTTGTACTTCTTTGTATTTGTTATTCTTCCTCGTAATAAAAGCTGACTTTCTTTTTGTACCTACATATTATACATATATGTGTCACCGAAGACTCCTGCAAATTTCTGCAGATGTACGGTGGAGAGCATTCTGACTGGTTGCATCACAGCCTGGTATGGAGGCTCCAATGCACAGGATCGCAAGAGGCTGCAGAGGGTTGTAGACTCAGCCAGCTCCATCACAGCACAACCCTCCCCATCATTGAGGACATCTTCAAGAGGTGGTGCCTCAAGAAGGTGGCATCCATCACTAAGGACCCTCACCATCTGGGGCATACCCTCTTCTCGTTACTACCATCGGGGAGGAGGTACAGGAGCCTGAAGACCCACACTCAATGATTCAGGAACAGCTTCTTCCCCTCCGCCAGCGGATTTCTGAACAGTCCATGAACACTACCTCGTTATTCCATTTTTTTGCACTACTAACTTATTTTGTAATTTATAGAAATTTTATGTCTTTGCACTGTACTGCTGCCACAAAACACCAAATTTCACGTCATATAAGTCAGTGATAATAAACCTGATTCTCATTATAACTTTCTTATACAAGAACACCCAGATCTCTCACACTATTTAAGTAATATTCCACTTTTCTATTCTTCTTACCAAAGTGGAAAGCCTCACATTTCCCCTCATTGTACTTCAGCCACTTCTTTGCCCATTCACTTAATCTCTCCACATCCCCTTGTGATGCCACAATTTCATAATTCTCTCTCCCATCTACTTTTATACCATCAGTAACTGTGGATATATTACACTCAGCACCTTTGTTCAAATAAATTGTGAATAAGCAGAGGCTCCAACACTAATTCCTCAGACACCCACTGTTCGGGTTTGTCAACACGAAAATAATCTGTTAATCCACAATCTTTATTTTCTACCTGTTACTCAGTCATTTATCTATTGTAAAATGTATTACTTTGAATCCCATAAATCCATATCATATATAGTAACCTTTGGTACCTTATCAAATTGTCACAACTATGTGGTCAGATTCTGCTCCAAATCCATCTCCAAGACTCTTGCAAATTTCTATAGATGTACGGTGGAGAGCATTCTGACTGGATGCATCACCGCCTGGTATGGAGGCTCCAATGTGCTGGGTCGCAAGAGGCTGCAGAGGGTTGTAGACTCAGCCAGCTCCATCACAGGCACAACCCTCCCCACCATCGAGGACATCTTTAGGAGGCGGTGCCTCAAGAAGGCGGCATCCATCACTAAGGACCCTCATCATCCGGGACATGCCCTCTTCTCGTTACTAACATCAGGGAGGAGGTACAGGAGCCTGAAGACCCACACTCAATGATTCAGGAACAGCTTCTTCCCCTCCGCCATCAGATTTCTGAACAGTCCATGAACCCATGAACAGTACCTCGTTATTCCTCTTTTGTGCTATTTATATATTTTTGTAACTTATAGTAATTTTTATGTCTTGCACTGTGCTGCTGCCACAAAACAACACATTTCATGATGTACCTCAGTGATAATAAACCTGATTCTGATTCTGAAGTTTGCAGATACCACTATAGTGGGCCATATCTCAAATAACGATGAGCCAGAGTACCAGAAGGAGAGAGAAAGCCTTGTGACATGGTGTCACGACAACAACCTTTCCCTCAATGTCAACAAAACAAAAGAGCTGGTTATTGACTTCAGGAAGGGTGGCAGTGCACATGCTTCAATCTACATCAACGGTGCTGAGGTCAAGAGGGTTGAGAGCTTTAAGTTCTCAGGAGTGAACATCACCAACAGCCCATCCCGGTCCAACCACATTGAAGCCACGGCCAAGAAAGCTCACCAGTGTCTTTACTTCCTCAGGAGGCTAAAAAATTCGGCATGTTCCCTTTGACACTCACCAACTTTTATCGATGCACCATGGAAAGCATCCTATCTGGATGCATCACGGCTTGGTACGGCAACTGCTCTGCCCAGGACCACAAGAAACTGCAAAGAGTTGTGGACACAGCCCAGCACATCACGGACACCAGCCTCCCCTCCATGGACTCTGTCTACACTTCTCGCTGCCTCAGTAAAGCAACCAACATAATCAAAGACCCCACCCACCCTGGACATTCTCTCTTCTCCCCCATCCCATCAGGCAGAAGATATAAAAGCCTGAAAGCACGTACCACCAGGGTCAAGAACAGCTTCTATCCCATTACTATAAGACCACTGAATGGTTTCCCTAGTACAGTAAGATGGACTCTTGACCTCACAATCTATCTCTTTATGACTTTGCACCTTATTGTCTGCCTGCACTGCACTCTCTCGGTAACTGTAACACTTTATTCTGCATTCTGTTATTGTTTTACCTTAGAACTTTTTTAAAAACTTAAAAACTTTATTTATACAGCACGGTAACAGGCCCTTCCAGCCCAGCGAATCCTCGCCGTACATCTAAACCCATGTTAACCTACCTGTATGTCTTTGGAATGTGGGAGGAAACTGGATCACCCGGAGGAAACCCACGCAGTCACACAGGGAGAACGTACAAACTCCTTACAGACAGCGGCCGGAACTGAACCCGGGTCACTGGCACTGTAATAGCATCACGCTAATCACTATACTACCATGCTGCCCCTTGTACTGCCTCAATGCACTGTGTCATGAATTGGTCTGGATGGACTGTATGCAAGACACGTTTCTCGCTGTACTTTGGTACATGTGACAATAATGAACCAATTTTCCAATTTACCAATTTACCAAATACCTTTTGGAGATCCATACACGGTACATCAACCACATCCAGTTGTTTAAATAATGCTGTTCCTTTAGTAGTTTTCAACCAGCGGATTCTTTCCAAAGCTTTGAGAATTTTGGAAGGTGACAGCCAACTCATCCATTATCTTTACAGGTGTTGGTATTGGTATTGGTTTATTATTGTCACTTATACCGAGGTACAGTGAAAAGCTTGTCTTACAAACCGATTGTACAGGTCAATTCATTACACAGTGCAGTTACATTGAGTTAGTACAGAGTGCGTTGATGTAGTACAGGTAAAAACAATAACAGTACAGAGTAAAGTATCACAGCTACAGAGAAAGTGCAGTGCAATAAGGTGCAAGGTCACAACAAGGTAGATCGTGAGGTCATAGTCCATCTGATTGTATAAGGGAACTGTTCAATAGTTTTATCACAGTGGGGTAGAAGCTGTCCTTAAGTCTGGTGGTACGTGCCCTCAGGCTCCTGTATCTTCTACCCAATGGAAGAGGAGAGAAGAGAGAATGTCCTGGGTGGGTGGGGTCTTTGATTATGCTGGCTGATACACCAAGACAACGAGAGGTAAAAACAGAGTCCAAGGAGGGGAGGCTGGTGTCCGTGATGCGCTGGACTGTGTCCACAACTCTCTGCAGCTTCTTGCAGTCTTGGGCAGAACAGTTGCTGAACCAAGCCGTGAGACACCCAGATAGGATGCTTTCTATGGTGCATCAGTAAAAGTTGGTGAGAGTCAAAGGGGACAAACCAACTTTCTTTAAGCCTCCTGAGGACATAGAGGCGCTGGTGACCTTTCTTGGCCGTGGCATCTACGTGATTTGATCAGGACAGGTTGTTGGTGATGTTCACTCCCAGGAACTTGAAGCTCTCAACCCTCTCGACCTCAGCACCGTTGATGTAGACGGGAGCATGTACACCACCCCCTTTCCTGAAGTCATTGACCAGCTCTTTAGTTATGTTGACATTGAGAGAAAGGTTGTTGTCATGACACCATTCCACTAAGCTCTCTATCTCCTTCCTGTACTCCGACTCATTGCTGTTTGAGATACGGCCTACAACGGTGGTATCATCTGCAAACTTGTAGATGGAGTTAGAGCAGAATCTGGCCACACAGTCATGAGTGTATAGGGAGTAGAGTAGAGGGCTGAAGACGCAGCCTTGTGGGGGCACCAGTGTTGAGAATAATCGTGCCGGAGGTACTGCTGCCTATCCTCACTGATTGCGGTCTGTTTGTTAGAAAGTCAAGGATCCAGTTACAGAGGGAGGTGTTGAGTCCTAGATCTCGGAGTTTGGTGACAAGCTTGCTTGGAATTATTGTATTGAAGGCAGAGCTGTAGTCAATAAACAATAGTCTAACGTAGGTGTCTTTACTGTCCAGATGCTCCAGAGATGAGTGTAGGGCCAGGGAGATGGCATCTGCTGTAGACTTGTTTCACCGATAGGCGAATTGCAATGGGTCCAGGTTGTCTGGTAGGCTGCAGTTGATGCGTGCCATGACCAACCTCTCAAAGTACTTCATGGTGGTGGATGTCAGGGCCACTGGTCGGTAGTCATTGAGGCATGTTACCTTGCTTTTCTTTGGTACTGGGGTGATAGTGGTCTTCTTAAAACAGGAGGGAACCTGAGATTGAAGCAGGGAGAGGTTGAATATGTCCACAAATACTTCTGCCAGCTGATCAGCACAAGAACTCAGCACGCGGCCTGGGACACCATCTGGGCCAGGTGCTTTCCTCGTGTTCACTCTCTGGAAGACTGATCTTACGTCCTCCACTGTGATCACAGGTTCAGCTGCGTTGGTGGCTGTCAAAGTGGATGGTGACAATCCACTTCCTTTTTGTTCAAAACACGCATAGAATGCGTTGTTCATCAGGAAGGGATGTGCTGTTGTCAGCTATGCAGCCCACCTTCGTCTTGTAACGTGTTATGGCATGTAAGCCCTGCCATAACTGGCAGCTGGTCAGGGACTCTATTTTGAGTCGGTATTGCCTCTTGGCATCCCTGATAGTTTTTTGAAGGTCATACCTCGATTTCTTGTACAGATCAGGATCACCAGATTTGTGTGCAGCAGTCCTCGACTTCAGTGGGGAGTGGATCTCCCGGTTCATCCATGGTTTCCTGTTTGGGAACACCCGTATTGTTCTCTTTGGTACACAGTCCTCAACACACTTGCTGATAAAGTCTGTGTTGGTGGTGACATACTCATCAAGGCTGGCAGCTGAGTCTTTGAACATGGACCAGTCCACTGTCTCAAGACAGTCACGTAGGAGCTCATCTGCTTCCTCAGACCAGCACTGCACGACTCTCCATACTGGATTCTCCTGTTTCAGTTTCCGTTTATGTGCAGGGAGAGGGAGCACAGCCTGGTGGTCTGATTTCCCAAAGTGAGGACGAGGGGTGGCTCGGAAGGCATCTTTGATGGTTGTACAGCAGTGGTCAAGGGTGTTAACACCCCTGGTGGAGCAGGAGATGTGCTGATAGTATTTTGGTAACCCACTCTTGAGGTTGGCCTGATTGAAGTCCCCTGCGATGATGAAGAGGGCCTCAGGGTATCCATGTCTCAAGGTTGTTGACCATGGAGTATAGCTCACTGAGTGCAGGCTTCATGTCCGTCTGTGGTGGGATATAGACTGCCATCAGGATAGCTGAAGCGAACTCCCTTGGCAGATAGAATGGTCGACACTTCACCATTAGATATTCCAGGCTGGGTGAGCAGGAGCTCGCCAGGACCGCCACGTCCAAGCACCACAAGTTATTGATTAAGAAGCAGACCCCTCCACCTTTAACTTTGCCTGAGTACTCTGTACGGTCCATTCGATGGATTGAGAAGCCCTCAGGTTGAATGGCAGAGTCAGGTGAGGCAGGTGTGAGCCACGTTTCAGTGAGACATAGTACACAACAGTCCCTCAGTTCTCTTTGGTAGGTCAGTCTTGCCCTTAGTTCATCAACTTTGTTCTTAATGGACTGGACGTTAGCTAGTAGTATGCTGGGGAGCGGGGTCTTGTAACCATGTTGCTTCAGCCTCGTCAGCAGCCCAGCCCTCTTGCCACGTTTCCGAGATACGCGGCGGTGACTCTTCGTTCTTGAAGTGGAGCCACTAGGTAAGTTATTGTTTAGGGTCAGACCTGTATGACCTGGAGTGGATTCCCCTGGACTGGTAGGTAAGTGATTGCCAGTGAACAGACTTGGAAGACCTGGAGTGGATCCACCTGGACAGCTGCCTCTTTTAGAATTGTAGGATGCATGCCCCCAGATGCAGAGGATTTGTTTCAGATTGCTTTATTTTTCTTCTTCACCCTGGTTGTGCAATGCAATCATTGGCACCCATTCCACAGGAGTACTGCCAGTGAGCCAGGAAGTCTGGCAGGGAGTTGAACGATCCAGGCTTCGGATGAAAAGAGGTTGGACTTGTTGTGTTTTTAAAAGTATCCACTCTGAGGATACAGGCCATAATCCCAGCCTGCATTACTGCTGGGGCTGACGTCGAGTCTTTGGTGAGCCTGTTCTCCAAGCCTTAATTTGATCAACTCTGTTTCTCTCTCCACAGCTGCTTCCTGGTCTGCAGAGTACTTCTAGCACTTTCTGTTATTACTTTAAATTTGCAGCATTTCCAGTTCTTTGCTCAACAGATGTTAATCATCATTTGATAATAGCTTCAGGGTATATTTGTTCCCAACTGTATCTTGCCTTGTTCCTTCCAGTGTGGTTTATATTTTTCTATCCAATTACAGCATGACTGAATGAGCTACTCCCAGTGTTTAAGTTTGTATTGTCTGTGACAATTACTGTAATGATGACTTGCTGATAGAATGTTTAATTGGCTTTATTAAGCTATGACAAAATGTTGACACAGAGTGAGTGGGCTGGACTTTCCTTGCAGAGGAAGTTACTGCCAGGAATACCGTAGATGATTTGAACTAACAGTAAGGTAAACAAGCATCAACACTATTTTCCTTGGCGCATCTTCATTATAAATTCATGGGATCTCACAGTGCTATCAGTGCCCACCAGTAAGGAAATTCATTTGTACTCCCATCAGTTGATAGGTCAACAGTGATCAATAAGGTTACAACAATGTAGTTGGTAGGTTAACTGCAGATTGTCCAAGTGTGTAGGCAAGTGGTAAGATCTGGAGGTGGGGTAGGGGGGAGGTTGATAAGAATATGGGGAGAATAAAATGGGATTAGTGAAAATGGGGACACAAGGGAGACTGCAGATGCTGGAAATCTGGAGATGCACAAAACACTGGAGGAACTCAATGGGTCGGGCAGCATCTGTGGAGGGAAATGGACAGTGGATGTTTCAGGTCGAGACCCTTCATCAGGATGGGAAAGAAAGTGGGGAGCTGGCCGGTATAAAAGGGTGGGGGGGGGGGAAGGGGTGGAGCGAGAGCTGGCGGGTGATGGGTGGATCCAGGTGGGGGGGAGGATGGGGAAGGGAGAGCGGGAATGATGTCAGAAGCTGGGAGGTGATGGGTGGAAGCGACAAAGGGCTGAAGAAGATGGAATCTGATAGGAGGGGACAGTGGACCATGGAGTAAAGGGAAGGAGGTGGGGAGGGGAACCGGAGGGAGGAACGTGTGGGTGAGGGGCAGATGGGGAGGGCAGGGGAGGGGAAAGAGAAGGGGTGATAGGGGACGGTGCTCTAGGATACATTAAAATATCCAAGGCTGATATCTTCTCAAAGATTGAGTTCAAGAATTGTAAGTCTCTTCAGTAATGATGTACCTATCTGTACTCTGTGAAGGAAACACAGCTTTTACCCCCTAAATGAAGGAGAGGAATAAAAGGCATGATCCACATTTGTGAGGAAGGTATGTTTGGCTTGTGAATTTCACCTTGCCAAGTTGAGAATTGTCTTCTCAGATGCAGGCTGAATTCCACATGAATTAAGAAAAAAGGCTAAAAATGTAAAAGCAAAGGAGATCCATGTCAGTGAACGTTACAGCAAGATAGAAGCCTTTTCCATTGGTGGGGAACCTAGAACATAGGAGAAAAACCTGAATCAGGACAACCGAGAGAAATCATTAAACTTTTTTTAGCACAAAGTCTGGTTGAAGATTGGAATGATGTTCAAATGAAAACAGTTGGTGTCACACCAACTAATAATGTGAAATCTGGGAGTGATAGATTTTGCTAGTCAAGGGTATAATGTACATGGAGCCAACCAAATCATAGTCTGTCTCCTGTAATGGTGACACAGAGATCCAGAAAGGTGGGAGAGGTGTCAAAAATGGTCCAAGTGAATTTGAGGGCGGGGGGAAAGTTAATAGTGGAGTTGATAAAATTGTCACATGAATGCAGGAGGCAGCACCAATGCAGTCATTGAGGTGGTGGAGAAAGAGTTGGGGAGTCGTGCCAGAGTAGGTTTGGAACAAAGACTGTTCTTTGCAAGTGTCCATCTTTGATTAATATATTTTTCAAAATCCTTTTTAACTGCACAAAGAAAGATCACCCAATAGGTCTTGTAACTTGTATTTCCTATGCTGTGCTACCCTCGAAGGCATCCTTCTAAGGACACTGTATCTATACTGGTTCTCAAAACAATTCCATTCCCCACTTATTTCTCTGCAACTTCTTCTCTCTTACGTGTCCATCTAGTCCCAGGCCAACTGCACTGGGAGGAACTTGCAGCAGCCAATTAACCTACCAACCAGTACATGAAAATAATGAAAAAATACTGATGCTGGAAGTCTTAACCAAAAACAGAAAATGCTGGAAACCCTCAGCATCTGTAGAAAGAAAAACAGGGAGTTCATATTTCAGGTCACACACCCTTCTGTTGAAATGTTTTCAATCTGAAACATGAACTCTGTCTGATTCCAAAGATGCAACCGGCCTTGCTGAGTGTTTCCAGCATTTTCTGTTTCTGGGTCAATCTGCAAGTAGCTCGTGGGAGGAACAGCACAGGAACGGCCCTTTGGCCCAACTGGAATGATGGGGCTGTTGCATGAGGAGAGATTGAGTCAATTGGGTCTATAATCATCAAAATTTAGAAGAATGAGAGGGACTCTAATAGAAATGTGGAACATTCTAACAGGGCTGAGCTAATGAGACAGATGACCTTTATTGTGCAGGATTGGCTCGAACTTTGGCAGAATTTCAATGCAAAGAGTACCAAAGGATCATTTATATCTGCCTGAGGACAAAGTTGATTCCTGGGTTTAACCATGTGAAGGCTGGTAAATCTAACAGTGGAGAACTTCATGGAGCTGGTAGTCTAGATGTGTGCTTGATTTCTCTGGCAGGGCATTAGAATTACAACTCTTTGAGGTGTTTAAGTAACACCATTGAGCTACTTATATCTGACTTAAAGTGGATGTGAGGGGGGGAAAGTGTGGAGTCATCAGGATAACATGAAGTCTGGACCTTCAACCATTTGGTTCTTGAACCAGCCGGCACAACCCTAATCACTGCAACACTATGATCACTTTGCACTAAAATGGACTTCTTGTTCCATTTGTGTGCTTTCTTGTAAAAATTGTGTATAATTTATGTTAAATATATGTCTTTCTTGTGAATGCTGCTTATCTGATGCTATGTGCCTGTGATGCTGCTGCAAGTAAGATTTTCATTGCATCTGTGCACACATGGACTTGTGCATCTGACAATAAACTCTTTCTGACTTTTTGACCATTATGAATTCTGGGCTTGAGTTAATCGTTAAGCCTGACTGAACCTGATGTCAATGAGGTGCCACTGCAGAAGGGCCTTGAGATCATTGGCTGTGACCATTGGGAACAAGACCTGGTAAAGATGAATCTGTTTGGGGGGTGGGGTGGGTGTTCTGGCTGTAGGGTACGGAGGGTGTAGGCTTCCTCGTTGGGTGTTGAAACCTGGGTGCTGTTTGGGTGGATATCACATTTTGGCAACGTTAACCCTACGGTAGATTCCGATGTCATTGGGTGTGAGGTTTAATTTGAGACTTCAGAACCACACCAACCAGGAAGTGGGTTGAAATGACCCCAAGCTCCATGCAGAACAGAGCAAATCCTTCATTGCTTCAGTCTGCTCAGAGTTCAAATCCAGTCTTAGAGAGTGCGATATATGTGAGTAACGTAATGTGCAAAATATATCAGATTACTTCCAGTTCCAGCAGCGGCATTTTAAATTCAGATCCAAGTACTGCAACTTACTTTTCGAAATAAATTACACTTGTTTTATTTTCTTTCTTCAAAGTCCTTCCACTTCATACAATAACTTTTAACCAAAGGGACGAAACTGTGGGAAAGAACTATAACATGCATTTTGATTTTAAACCTCAGTGCTGGATTCAAAGTTCAAGCACAAATATTCTGAAAAAATCCAATCTGTTATGCAAAGAAAGATCCTGTAAAACTAGGTATTTAGTCAAATAAAAATCAGCCAAAAAATTCTTAATGATTGATATATTTCACTGTAGACATTTTGATCTGTGCAATCAAGAAGGCACGCCAGTGGCTCCACTTCGTTAGGAGTTTGAAGAGATTTGGTGTGTCACCAAAGGCTCTTGCAAATTTCTATAGATGTACGGTGGAGAGCATTCTGACTGGTTGCATCACCACCTGGTATGGAGGCTCCAATGCACAGGATCGCAAGAGGCTGCAGAGAAGTGTAGACTCAGCCGGCTCCATCACGGGCACAACCCTCCCACCATCGAGGAGAACTTCGAGTGTCGTTGACTCAAGAAGGTGGCATCCATCACTGAGGAACCTCACCACCCAGGATATGCCCTCTTCTCGTTACTGCCATCGGGGAGGAGGTACAGGAGCCTGAAGACCCACACTCAGTGATTCAGGAACAGCTTCTTCCCCTTCGCCATCAGATTTCTGAACGGTCCATGAACCCATGAACACTACCTCGTTATTCCTTTTTTTCCTTGCACTATTTATTATTTATTTTGTAATTTATAGTAATTTTATGTCTTTGCACCGTACTGCTGCCGCAAAACAACACCTTTCATAACATATAAGTCTGTGATAATAAACCTGATTCTGATTTTGATAATTTAACATTGTGTTACATTTAACTAAACTACATTATGGTAGACTATGAGGTGAAATAACTTTTATCTTTTATTTTAACATGGCTCTTGGAACCAGGATTTGGTATTGGTATTGGTTTATTATTGTCACTTGTGCCGAGGTACAGTGAAAAACTTCTCCTGCATACTGATCGTACAGGTCAATTCATTGCACAGTGCAGTGAGGTAGTACAGGGTAAAACAATAACAGCATACAGTGTAAAGTGTCACAATTACAGGGAAGTGCATTGCAGGTAGACAATAAAGTGCAAGGTCAAACAAGGTAGATTGTGAGGTCAGAGTCCATCTCATCGTATAAGGGAACCATTCAATAGTCCTATCACCTTGGGGTAGAAGCTGTCCTTGAGTCTGGTGGTATGTGCCCTCAGGCCCCTGTATGTGCCTGATGGGAGAGGAGAGAAGAGAGAATGACCCGGGTGGGTGGGGTCTTTGATTATGCTGGCTGCTTCACCAAGGCAGCAAGAGGTATAGACAGAGTCCATGGAGGGGAGGCTGGCGTTTGCTTTTACTGTTTGCTCTTGTTTCCCAACTGACAATTCCTTACCTTTGCAAAAACAGATTGTAGAACTAACGTAATTCACTCTCTGAGTGGTATTACTCAGAGAAACAATGGCATGGTGGGTGGACCGTGATCAATTTATTCTTCCAGACATTGCTACACATGCCACACCTAACGATTCCATTGTTCATTCATAATCCGTAGGGGGATATTATAAATCTCAAATTACATTATCATTACTGTAAATTTTCTTGTTTACTCTTTCCAGCATCTGCAGATGTAACTTGTCAGCATCTGCTCTCAGCATCTGACCCAGTCTGGCTTTGGAGTTTGGCCATCAAGAGTAGGTGACGTGAGAACTCACATTGATTCTGCCAGAAGTTCTGAGATCATAACATAAAACTGATGAGACTGAAGATCATTCCTTCTAAAACAAGTTACAATTTTGTCACCAGAAAGCTGTACAAAACAAAGTTGTGGAAAATGAACGTATCGTTGGCTCTTCCTAATCCTCCCATTATTAATATATAATTATTTGACTTGCATACTTGTTACCCTTCATTATATCCATCACAGATCTCTGAATCACACTGTTCAAGAGGCACCGTTGAAGGGCCTTTCTGTCTTCCGCACACCATTGAAGGGCCTTTCTGTCTGCTGCACACCTTCTGCTTCCCTGATTTACATCATTGGAGGCCAAGCTTTCTTCTTCTTAAGACAAGCTCTGAAATGACCTCCTTAAGTTCCTCTGCTTGTCAACCTCCCTTTCCCCCCTTTGAAGTTGTTCCTTAAAGACTCTCTTTTATTGAGCCTTTGGACAAGTGTGTGGCCATATACCAACCTTTCTCTGAGAACTTTTCTTGGACGTTCCCTGGACTATGCACCACATTAAGCACACTGTTTAATGGCATGTTGTTTTGATATTGCTTTTGCCAAGGAACAGTCACCAGGTTGTAGGATTTCTTCCCCAACTCTCCTTATGCTGAAACCATCATGCCCTTGCTAGGTGCCTTTCTCAATTAGGTGCTAAAGGTTCTGGACCATTTTTCCCATTGCCTCAACAACATGGCACGAGCTGATTATATTCTGATTTACCTCTAATCACAGGAAACAAAAGTTTGGTCTCATTATTCGTATCCTGCTTCACTGATGGTTGCAACTTATTTAGAAACAGCAGCATGTCTCTTATCGGGAATTAGACCAGAAGACATAGGAGCAGAATTAGGCCATTCGGCCCATCGAGTCTGATCTGCCATTCTATCATGGCTGATTTATTTTTCCCTCTCAACCCCATTCTCCTGCCTTCTCCCCGTAACTTTGATGCCCTTACTAATCCAGAAACTATTAACCTTGCATTAAATATACCCAATGTCTTGGCCTCCACAGCCATCTGTGGCAATGAATTCCACAGATTCACCACACCTCTGGCTAAAGAAATTCCTCCTCATCTCTGTTCTAAAGGACGTCCTTCTATTCTGAGGCTGTGCCCTCTGGTCCTAGACTCTCCCACTACTGGAAACATCCTCTCCATGTCCCACTCTATCCAGGCCTTTCGACATTCAGTAGGTTTCAGTGAGATCCCCCCTCATCCTTCTAAACTCCAGTGAGTACAGGCCCAGAACCATCAAACGCTCCTCATACATTAACCCTTTTGTTCCCAGGATCATTCCCGGAAACCTGCTCTGGACCCTCTCCAATGCCAACACATCCTTCCTTAGATATGGGGCCCGAAAGCGCTTGCAATACTCCTGATGTGATCTGACCAATGCCTTATAAAGCCTCAGTATTACATCCTTGCTTTTATATTCTAGTGAAGTGAATTCACTTTTCCCTGTATTCTCCTTGTCCCTAATACCGCATCAAAAACACACTGGCATTATTCAATTTTCTGACTTTACTCCAAGTACTGGAATACAGACCAGACTAACACTTCACTGCATCCTCTAAGCTCTCAGTCATTTTCTAAGGACTTCTTTATCTTCGGAGCGATTCCTTAGTGATGCTTGACTTCATTTGTTTAAATGTTTGGTTTTCTGACTTGAAATCCTTATAAATCTTTGTGATTTCTTTCCATTCCACAAGTCTGGTTAGTGCTTGTGTGCCAGCCAAATTACTTTTAACAGAACTCCTGCACATTGGGTAAGACTGCACAATGATCTTTTGTTATATTTACCAGCTCATTCTTTGAGAAGATAATGAATCCTAAACCATATATTACATAAGGGATGTTTAACATCTTCAGTGGCACCTTTCTTTGGATGATATGTTGGAACAGAAGTGGAGAATACTGCAGATAATCAGAGTGTCACGAAGACAGTTTTGGAAAAGGGATGCCAATTTTTAAGGACACACAACCTTGCGTCTTAACCAGTCTTAACCAGTAACCATCTTGAGAGTTAGAAATATTAGATGTAGTGTAGTGGTTAGCGTAACGCTATTACAGCGCCAGTGACCCGGGTTCAATTCCGGCTGCTGTCTGTAAAAATGTTGTACGTTTTTCCCGTGTCTGCGTGGGTTTCCTCCGGGTGCGCCGGTTTCCTCCCACATTCCAAATTCATACAGGTTAGGAAGTTGTGGGCATGCTATGTTGGTGCCGGAAGCGTGGAGACACTTGTGGGCTGCCCCCAGAACACTCTACACAGAAGATGCATTTCAGTGTGTGTTTCAATGTACATGTGACTTATAAAGAAATCTTATCTTAGATAGTACTCTTTCAAGAAACTGACTTCATTCCTATTCCTGTTCAAGCAGAATGATGAAAGAGGAGGACTTTGGTTCTGAAAGAGGGTCTGTGGGTCTTGAAAGGAGATATGCTAAGGGAGGGTGGTGAGATTGTAAATGGTGTTGAAAATCTAAAATAATTCAAAATTATTTTTTAAATTATAAGAAAAGCCACAAAATGGTTATATAGCTTCAATGGTTTATGAAGCACTGAAGACTCTAAGGCTGTAAGACATGTTAACATATGTCTCTTATCCTCTTGTCATACCTCTTATCATCTTGTACACCTCTATCAAGTCACCTCTCATCCACCTTCTCTCCAAAGAGAAAAGCCCGACTCACTCAACCTATCCTCATAAGACATGCTCTCCAATCCAAGCAGTATCCTGGTAAATCTCCTCTGTACCCTCTCTAAAGCTTCCACATCCTTCCTATAATGAGGCGACCAGAAATGAACACAATACTCCCAAGTGTGGTCTAACCAGAGTTTTATAGAGCTGCAACATTACCTCTTGAACTCAATACCCCAACTAATGAAGGCCAACACTCCATACGCCTTTTTAACAACTCTATCAACCTGCATGGCACCCTTGAGGGATCTATGGACATGGACCCCAAGATCCCTCTGTTCCTCCACACTGCTAAGAGTCCTGCCATTAGCCTTGTATTCTGCCTTCAAATTCGATCTCCTGAAGTGTATCACTTCACACTTATCTGGGTTGATAAATTTTCACACTTATCTGGTTTGATAAGTTATCACACTTATCTGCCACTTCTCAGCCCAGCTCTGCCAAGGTTGTATAAAGACCCAGAAGCTGTTTAACACAGAGAAACACACACTAACACCATTCTAGATCCATTCAGGCCAACAATGTATGCAGTCACCTTGCAACACTGCACATTACTTCAAACTCAAAATGTGACCTTAATTGTGTAATTTCCCAATGCAGCACTAAACAACAGTGCCAATGGGAGCTTGTTGGCTTGATTGGTAAAAGTGATGGGAGAGCAGTTATCCCATTTCTCTAACACTTGAACCAGCATTGTGTTGGAGATATACTCCCAGGGTGAAGACTGGGGTGGTAGAAGGCTTAACCTGCAAACATTCTGTCTACTGTTGCATTGGAAAAGAAGCCATTGTCATTTCCCATGGAGGATTCCCAAACAGCAGTTTGGATTGTCTTGTTAAAAAGTAGTCAGATGGATATTTCTGTCTATTAAACCCTCCAGTTTTAGCCAGGGCCCATGTTGTTTATACATGGTATCCGAATCTAATTCTGCATGAAGATCAGTCCTAATAGGAGTGGCTAAGGTCAATGAGGCATTTAAAATTTCATACGTTGCCATTTCCATTGTTCGCCTCAAGCACTGACTAGTTTCCCACACCCTGATACTCACCTACCAACAATCTCTATCAATCATCTTTCATACTTGACATATTTCAACCCTGACTTACATTCTTAGAACTGTTGTAAGTCACAGCCATGTCAACCAGTTATTCAACAGTTTAGTGATCTAAGCCATCGGCCCAGAATGGCTATATGTAATTTGGAGGATACTACAGGGGTGGAATCTACAAGGGCAAGGTGCACAGTGCTGGCTCTGCAGAGCGTGAGGTTGTACTCAAATTTTGCTGCAGAGGACTCAGAGAAGTAGGCTACAGAAGAACACTGGAAGCCCATCAAGTCAGATAGCTCCCATGGAGAGAGAAGTGGAGTTCACATTTCAAGTCAGTGACCTTTCTTTTCTTTTTCAATCTTTTTATTAATTTTCAAATTAATACAGAATAATACATATAACATCGGTAATTCTACACGTAATACAAAGAGATCGGGAGGACAATCGTGACATATATGGTCATAAAGAATAAAAGAAAGATATATTCTAAGCCCCACGATTTCTTAGTAAATGAATATATTACAAAAAAAATCAAAACGAGAAAGAAAAAGATTTATTATATTAAAAAAAACAAATTAAAAAAAATAATAAGTAAAAAAATGAAACAAACCTAGAAATAAATTTCAGAAGAGAAAAAAAACTGGACTGACATTTCTCGACGAACAAAGAGCATTATTATGTTGTCAACTGTGCTCCTCGAAGTTCAAAGATTATTGAAAAGGGATTAAGTCAGTGACCTTTCATTCTGACTTTTTTGTTTTGTGTTCCCATAGATGCTCCTGATCTGCTGAAAGTTTGTAAGATGTTCAGTTTTTGTTTCAGATTTCCAGCATCCATTATGATTGCTTTGGTACAGAAGAGTGATGCATATGCACAACGAAATCCCAACAGGTTGCTGAGATTACTGAACTGCCACACAGGGTGACTTTAACAGACAACAACTTGTTGTCCTCCAGTTTTTGCCACCCTTGCAATGTCTTTACTCTTGCTTGGGAGCCAGTTAACCCAAACTGGAACCACCAAGGCTGAGATGGGATTGCCTGCTGGTGGCCTTTCAGAGCTGCTCAGTGTTGGGTCCAGCTGGTTCCTCCACTGAAAATACCAGTCTTCAATAAACTGTGCCACAGTGCAGGAGCACTGGAACAGGCACAGTCACATGGAAGATAAGCACCAAGAGTATGAACGGCATGAAATGTGGGAAGATTTCATTTATAAATTTAATTTGAAATGTTCATTTTGTAGTTGCTTCTGTAGTTGAACTGTGATCAAGTGGACACTGTGATGGTCCAGGACAGAGGAAAGGCGCAGTACAGGATGGTGTCTGGTTATGCTCGTGGGTGCATATCAGAAAGTGCTGATAATACTCGACAGATCTGTGGACAGGAAAGCACAGTTAAGGTTGCAAGGGAATGACCTTCTATGGGAACTGGAAAAAGTTGGAAATTAAACAAGGTGGGATGGTGGAGAGAACACTAACAGAAGGTCTGTGAAAGGATGGGGGGCACAAGAAATTAAAGAACAGAAATGGAAGATGCAAGGTGGGTGGAAAATAAAAATAGGTCCAGAGAAGATGGACATATGAAGTGACCTGAAGTGACCAGAAGAAGCACAAAACCTGTGGGTGCCAGAAGAGTGATACAAAAACTGAAGTTGATGAATATTTGAACTTGTCACATTCGCTGTTTTGTAAGGCTGTAATCTACCTGATCAGAAGATAAGCTGCTGCTCCTCACATGTAAAATGACTTTTGGAACCACACGAGAGGCCAAGAACAGTGGGGTCCTAATGGGAGTGGGATGGAGCATTGAAGGAAAGTTAAAAGTTCTTTTGGATTACGTCTCCAACCCTCTGTTCTGTGGTACTGTACACACTCTCTTCTAAAGTTATTTTAGGGTGGACGATGTAACTTACTGAATTCTGACAGACCCTCCGTTAGAACTTCTCCATACTTAATTGATTCAGCACATAGTTTCCACTCCCCTCTCCTTTCAGCACTCCAAACGGACTGTCCCTCTGAAGCTCCCTACTCCAATCTTTCACTTCCATTCCCATACCACTTTTCTCTGCCATTACGGGAGATACAACATCTTCCCTTTTATCTGATACCTTCCCATCATCCAGGAATCCAAATAATCCTTCCAGCTGAAGCAAAAATCTGCTTACATTTCTTCCAAATTAGTGGATTCAGTGCTCACGATATGGTTTCCTTTGATTCAGAGAAACCAAACATAGACTTGGTGACTACTGTACAGATCATCTCCATTGAGTCTGCAAGGGTGACCCTGATCTTCCAGTGGGCTATTGTTTTAATTCTTCATTTCATTTCCATTCTGACCTCTCCTTGTCATTCACCTTTGACAATGCCCAAAGTAAGCTTGAAGAACAGCACCTCTTCCTTTCTTGGGGTATATGGCAGCCCTTGGGACTTAATATTGAATTTGACAATTTTAGATAACCATTTCTGTTCTCAGTCTCCACAGTTGTGTGTCGACTTCCCTGTTTCAATTCTTTTCTTCCCTGTCTCCAACTGCTGATTTTTAACTCAACCTGCTAAATTCCTGCAGCACATTGTTGCCGGTTTTCAAAGTAATTGTTACCTTGGAAACTTTGGGGTTTACGCCCTATCACAGACATCCCCCCTGTTCTCACCACCTCTGCTACATAAGGCAAGCTTGTTTTTCACTTGTCCAGTTCTGAGGAAGGGTCCTTTGCCTGTAGACTGTATCTCTTCCCACTGATGCTCTTCGATGTGCAGAGCAATTCCAGCACCTTTTGCTTTTGTTTCATTTTTTCAGCATCTACATTTTTTTGCTTCAATTCCTTTCAATTTTTTCCCGTGCAATCTCTCCTCCATCCTTGTCGCGTTATGTAACAACAGCTCGGTGCCCTCTGATGATCTCCTTTACCCTCTCCGCACATAACTCCTCCCATTTTATCCTTTTTCCCCTTCTCTCTTCTTCATGCAGTGTTGAACAGTGCACACCCACATTTTCTAAGAGCATGATGCTAATTCCACAAAAATGTGTGACATACAGAGAAATCGCACAGCCGCTCATCCTCATGTGCCGCTTCATTTAGGTACGTCAGGTGTTCATTGACCCTGGATACAAAGAATGTGACATTAGAAAAATGGATTCTGGGCATTTATGCTACTTGTTTAAATTTTGAGATTTCTTCAGTCAATTGTCATAATTCAGAGCCCATAAGCCAAGAACCTAAATAACACATTGATGCAATAACAAAGAAGGCATGCCAGCAGCTCTACTTTGTTAGGAGTTTGAGGAGGTTTGATATTTCACCAAAACTCTTGCAAATTTCTACGGATGTATGGTGGGGAGCATTCTGACTGGTTGCATCACAGCCTGGTATGGAGGCTCCAATGCACAGGATCGCAAGAGGCTGCAGAGGGTTGTAGACTCAGCCAGCTCCATCACAGGCACAACCCTCCCCACCATCGAGGACATCTTCAAGAGGCGGTGCCTCAAGAAGGCGGCATCCATCACTAAGGACCCTCACCACCCGGGACATGCCCTCTTCTCATCACTGCCATCGGGGAGGAGGTACAGGAGCCTGAAGACCCACACTCAATGATTCAGGAACAGTTTCTTCCCCTCTGTCATCAGATTTCTGAATGGTCCATGAACCCATGAACACCACCTTTTTATTCCTTTTTTTTTGCACTATTTATTTATTTTGTAATTTGTAGTAATTTTATGTCTTTGCACTGTACTGCTGCCGCAAAACGACAAATTTCACGTCATTTTAGTCTGTGATAATAAACCTGATATTGATTCTGATTCTAAAGAACATTTGGATTTCCCGAATCATGATGAACATTCTCTCTGCTCTCTGGGGTGAGCTGAAGCAGGGGTTGCCTCAACCTCAGGAGCTTTTTGTATCTCTTTGAGATTCCACAAGTTATTCATAAATGAAACACTAAAATAGGAGGAAAAAAGGCATGTCAGGAAAAAGCATGATTAAAAGTTGAGAACGCATTTCCATATATGAATCCCTCTGTTTAGATTGACCCTGGCCAGTGTTAAAGCAAAAAACTACACTCTGTGATTAAGTATACCTGCTCTTCCCCTGCCATCTATCCCTGCAGCATTCCACATTGTTTCGGAAGAATGTGGAGGCTTTGGAGAGGATGCAGAAGAGGTTCACCAGGATGTTGCCTGGATTAGAGAGTATTAGCTATAAGGAGAGGTTGGACAAACTTAGATTGTTTTCTTTCAAGCATCGGAGGCTGAGGGATGACCCTGATAGAACTATATTAAGTCATGAGATGCATAGGTAGGGTAGACAGTTATTTTCCCAGGGTGCAAATGTCAAATACTAGATGGCATATGTTTAAGGTGAGAGGAGGAAAGATTAAAGGAGATTTATGAGGCAAGTTTTTTTTACACATATGGTGGTAGTGCCATTCCAAACCCGTCCTGAGCCTGAGCAGGTACGTTTTTTCCCTCACCCACCCAGACCTGGAGGCATTTATAGAATATTGTTTCCAGACACACACACCATGTCAGACTTGACGGTCATATCAAGACAGGACTCCAAGCCAGATGAAGTCCCTCAGCCATCCGTCAGGGGCAGACATCACTGCCTGACTGTGACATCAAGGTGTTTGAGAATGAAACCTCCCACTTCCCATCCCAGGGAATGTTCCCCATTCACTCAAGGCAAGCATCACATCCTGCTGCTGATATTGAAGTTAATACCCAAAATTAAACCTCTCATCCCAGCCCAAACCTATGGTCCTCTCCCTGGCCAAGTGTCCATCAGTCAGACTGATCTGGGTACTGAGTCAGGCTGGCATGGCCTAAACAGACCCACCTCAAACCCAGATGTTTCAGCAGAACATACAGATAAGATTTCTTTATTAGTCACATATACATCGAAACACACAGTGAAATGCATCTTTTGTGTAGTGTTCTGGGGGCAGCCCGCAAGTGTCTCCACGTTTCTGGTGCCAACATAGCATGCCCACAACTTCCTAACCCGTACGTCTTTGGAATGTGGGAGGAAACCGGAGCACCCGGAGGAAACCCACGCAGACACGGGGAGAACATATAAACTCCTTATAGACAGCAGCCGGAATTGAACCCAGGTCGCTGGCGCTGTAATAGCGTTACGCTAACCGCTACACTACCGTGCCTGCCCCACCTGACTCAAGCTCAGGACGTTTGTTTGGGTCCTATCAGATTTGGGTCAGTAGCCAGAATCTAGTTACAGAATCACCTGTAAGACCTTCTATTTCCAGTCCTGTCCTATTATTTCTGGTCTCTTATTTCTCTTCTGTTGCTTATGTCACGAACCAGCAACAAAAGAAACACACTGAGCATGATTCAGTGTTAAAAACTATCTTATTAATCACTACTTATGCTCATACGTGAAATAAAAGTAAAAATGTTAGTATGTTAGAATTCAAAAATGTTAAACCTTGAACGTTAACCCCAAAACTAAACTCATCGTGTGTGTGTGTGACAAAGTCCCAAACTCCAAGTTCAGGAATGGTTCTTAAAGTTCAGTTCTGCAAGTCATAAGGTGAAACATGAGCAAGGGCTTCTTCAACAACCACCGTTGTCTGAAGATAAGACGTAGATGTAGAGAAACATAGAGAGAGTAATTACGAAATCCAAATGTTCCACGATGGAACCCAAACGACACTCCAGTGTTTACTCGGTAGTGACTTCCTCACCCCGAAAAGCATCCGAATCGTGGTCGTCCACACACAAATACCTGTTTCCTTCTACAGGTCAGCAACAAAGTGAACTCCACCGGATTACTTCCAACTTCCATACATGGATTTCAGTGGCAAACACAGTTATAGTTTCTCATCCATCGATAGAGAAAACTAGCAGGCTGGTGTCTCTCTCCCTTCTCTCTCTCTCCTTCTTCTTCTTCTACAATGTCATTACGTCCTTTATCTTCTATTGACGTAAGCACGCCCCACACACACATACACACACTCTCTCTCTTAAAGGGACATTCACTGAGTCCGTAACACTTATCTGTAACAATTCATCTCCTCTACATTGGGAAGTCTTTTAGGACCTCACTAATGCCTTTGGGTCTGTCAAATGGCACAACCACAATAAGTGGCTTTTATTGGACTATTTGAGGTCTTTTGATCATGTTCAGAAGAACTTACTTCTGAAGTAAGAACAGTTCCTTTGCCAAGTTGTCCCCTGTACTTTGTCATTGCAAAGTGAGAGCGCACAATGTGTGTGACAATGGACCTGGATAAGAATAAGACTGGACATGAATGATTCTCCTCGTTATTATATTTGAATAACTTGTCATCATTAATTGCAGTAATACACAAAGAAACAGGTAATGATATTCATTGCTAATCTTTTTCATGGTGGGTACATTCATTTTGCAAACTTTGTGGAAATGACGTCAGCCGGAAATTTACTTTTGATTGGCTTTGCTCAATCGTTTGGCAAGGGGCAGGCATTGGAAATTCTTGCTTGAGGAGACACAGTCATGGGAAGGGTGCGATTAAACTGGGAATGAGTGCAGAAAGATTTACGAGGATGTTGCCAGGACTTGAGGGACTGAGTTATAGGGAGAGGTTGGACAGGCTGGGAGCGTAGGAGACTGAGAGGTGATCTCATAGAGGTATATAAAATCATGAGGAGCATAGATAGAGTGAGTGATCTCTGCTCCAGGGTTGGGGAATTGTAAACTAGAGGACATAGTTTTAAGGTGAGAGGTGAAAGGTTTAATAAGAACCCAAGGGGCAACTTTTTTTACATGGCGGGTGGTAGGTACATGGAACCAGCTGCCAGAGGAAGTGGGTGGGGCGGGTAAATCAGATACATTTAAGAAGTATGTGGACAGGTATCTGGATGACAAGAGTTTAGAGGGATATGGGCCGAGTGCTGGGAAATGGGATTAGCTTGAATATACGTCTTGGTCAGCATGGTCACATGTGGGCTGAAGGCCCTTCTTCCCTGCTGTACCAATCTGTGAC
The DNA here is from genome assembly GCF_009764475.1 of Pristis pectinata. Classification (NCBI taxonomy): domain Eukaryota; kingdom Metazoa; phylum Chordata; class Chondrichthyes; order Rhinopristiformes; family Pristidae; genus Pristis; species Pristis pectinata. The sequence goes on along the minus strand of NC_067409.1, from coordinate 112,776,416 downwards.
CCTATGACTCCAATTGGCAGTGTTTACCAACCTCTATACTTCAGCGTTGTTTTGACGTGTGCTGCATTGACAATGGCAGAGGTTCCAATGATCGGACTTTACTTCTCCATTTAAGGGCTGTGGTTATTGCTAGCTCAGCCAGCATTTATTGTCTTTTCCCAATTGCCTTTGTGCAGGACATAGTAAGCTGTCTTCTTGAATCATTGCCATCCATCCTATGACGGTATTCCCAAAGTGTTGTTGAGTACGAGGTTCCAGGGTCTAGTCCAGAGACAGTGAGGGGAAGGTGATACATTTCCATGTCAGACTGGCAGGTGACTTGGAGAAGAACCTACAGACGATGGTGTTCTTCTCCTTCTTGGTGGCAGGGGTTGTGAGTTTGGGAGATGCTGTCGGATTACGGTAAGTGAGTAACTGCAGCGTACGTTGCAGATGGTACACACTGCAGACACTGTGCACTGGTGGGGGAGGGGCGGAATGTTTGGGCTGGTGAATGGGGTATAGATCACGGGCTGCCTTGTCGTCAATGTTGTCGAGTTTCCTGAATATTGTACTCTTCGGGCAAGTTGAGAGTACTCCATCATTCTCCTGATATATGCTTTCTAGATGCTAGAAGGGTTCAGGGGAATCGGGGGTGAGTTGCTCACCACAGGATGTTAGTTTCTGACTAGTTTTTGTAGCTACTGTATTTATCTGGCTGATTTAGTTGAGTTTCTTTTCTGTGGTGGTGGACTTGGTGATGGTAATGCCGATGAATATTATTGATAAGTTTCTCTCTTAAAGGTGATCACTGCCTGGCACTAGTAAGGCCTGAATGTTAATTGCCACTTATCAGGCCAAATGTGAATGTTGTCTGGTTCTTGATGTATGCGGGTGGTGGCATAAACTGCTTTATTTTCTGAGGAGTTGAGAACGGAATTGAATGTGGTGTCGTCATCAGTAAACGTTCCCAACTCTGATCTTATGAGGGACAAAAAGGTCATTGATAAGGCAGCTGAAGGTGGTTGGGTTAGGATTCTGCCCCGAGGAACTCCTGTGGTGATGTCCTAGATTTAAGGTTATTGTCCTCTGACCACCACAAGCAACTTCTTGTGCACTAGGTACAACTCCAGCTACTAACAGGTTTTCCCCTTGATTGCTGTTGACTTCTGCTTTACCAGGGTTTCCTCATGCTATATTTGGTCAATGCCACACCTTGATGTCAAGGGCAGTCGTCTTCAATGCATCTTCAGAAATGATCTTTTTCCTGTTCCTTTAGACCAGGCTGTGATGTCCCTTGGACCAAGTGGATATCAGAAAGTTGGGCATGAGTAGGTGCTGCATGATAGCACTGTTGAAGGAACTTTCCAAAACTTTACTGATGATTGAGAGTAAACTGATGACCCAGTAATTGCTGGGATTGGATTCATCCTGCTTTTTGAGGACAGAACATATCTTGGCAATTAATCAGGCAGAGGCAGATGCCAATGTTGTTACTGTATTGGAGCAGCTTGGCTGGAAAAGCCTGAAGTCACACACCAGCAGGTTCAGGAACAGCTACCTCCCTTCAACCATTCGGTTCTTGAACCAACCCGCAAAACTCTAATCACTACGGTTTAACAACACTATGACCATTCTGTCACTTTGCTCTGAAATGGACTTTGTTTTTTTTAATTCTAATTGTGTGCTTTTTTGTAAAAATTGTGCATAATTTATGTTTTTCTTGTGAATGCTGCTTCTGTGATACAATGTGCCTGCTGCAAGTAAGTTTTTCATTGCACCTGTGCACACATGGACTTGTGCATTTGACAATAAACTCCACTTTGACTTGACAATAAACATGACAATCTACCTTGTTTGACCTTGCACCTTATTGTCTACCTGCACTGCACTTTCCCTGTAACTGTAACACTTTATTCTGCATTTTGTTATTGTTTTACCTTATACTACCTCAATGAACTGTGTAATGAATTGATCCGTATGAACGGTATGCAGGACGGGTTTTTCACTGTACCTTGGTACAATTGACAATAATAAGCCAATTGACCAATGATGTCTGCAGCTTCTTCACCTGTATAACTGCACATGAAAGGGCCAGGCTCTACAGTTTGTATCTTATTGTGTGATCAAATCAGGCATCAGTGAGCAGGTTATTGGTGAGTGAGTACAGCTTGATGGCACTGATGGTGAAACCTTCCAAAACTTTACTGATGACTGCGAGTAGACTGATGATGCAGTAATTGGACAATGGTGGTTCGTCAGGCAGATGCCATGGAGTAACTGTATCAGGAGAGCTTGGCGAAAGGCATGACTGGAAACTAGTGGCAGTATTGGCCATAAGAATGAGCTGGTGTTGGGATTAGTTAATCAGTTCCACATATAAACGTGGGAGAGGATGCTCACAATTTGTGGATTTCAGAATCAAGTGGGGCCCAGTTCCGCCAGACCACCACTACTGTTGGAGATCTACGAAAGCAAATGGTTCTTCCAAAACACTGTAGAACAATAAGGCAAGCTGGAGTTTTACCAGCTAGTAATCGTACGCCAGGCTGTGAAGGACAATCAGTCATTGACGTGCCTTTTGCAGTTCAGAGTAATGCCACTGAGTGGTGCTGTTTGTTCATGCAGTCTCAAATTTCTTACATTTTACCAATCGTATTTAAAATGCAGCATAAGGCTTCTGTACTTGCCGCAATATACATCAGAACTAAAATATGTGCAACTCACTGGACTAGACAGAGAGTCCATTTGAATTCAGTTAATTAAATAAGTCAGAATATTGACTGCGAAGCTGTCAGGTTGTTACTAAAAACCCAAGAGGTTCACTACGGAGACATGAGAGGAGACTGCAGACACTGGAAATCCTTGCACAACACACAGAATGCCCCTATCCCTCCATTCCCCTCTCATTCATGTGCCCATCCAAGCCCCTCTTAAAAGCCCTCGATGAATGTCTCCACCACCCTATCAGGAAACACATTCCAGGTGTCCACCACTCTCTGAGTAAAAAACTTACCCGTCACGTCTGTTCTGAACCTACCCCCCTCTCACCTTAAATGCATGCCCTCTGGTATTGGATTCCTCAATAATGGGGAAAAGATATTGCTTGTCTACCCTATCTATGCCCCTCATCATTTTATACACTTCCAACAGATCCCCCCTCAGCCTCCACCGCTCCAGGGAAAACAGCCCAAGTTTGTCCAGCCTCTCCTGATAGCACATGTCCTCTAATCCACTTTGATGTACAAAGTGACCTGCTAGCAGTATCATGATGGTTAAAGTGGAACTGATGACAAAGAGGGCGACCCTTTTCTGCTCTTGCGCAGCCCTTGATTTCAATGGTCCCCTTCCTGCGGGGAGCCGAGAGGATAGCAATTAGGAAGCAGCAACTGTGCGACAGTGCAAACCGGAGTTCAATAAACTGTTCCATACTCAGCTCATTTAGTAATGTGCTCAATTCACAAAACTCTCCAGCAATATTTATAAAATAATGTAAATATACATTTAGAGATGAAATTTGAGAGTGGGGTTGAAAGAAAAAACAATTAATATTTTTGCTTAAGGTTTCATGTGGTAGGATCATTCAAATTTTGCAAAGGTGGGCTATATTTGTGTTTCGCTTTTTGTGGATTCGCGTTGTGCCTAAAGTGTGAAAATAGGAGTTCAACGGGTGTTGCACTGATAACCTTGCCTCTGAGATTTGGCATTGAACGTGATTAATTGATGATTATCATGACTGAAATGTGCCAGCAACTGCAGGTTTAGCACGGGCTGATTCAGGTTCATTACCCTGGAGCTGGCCACTTGCCTCTGTTGGTTGGGCTAGTCCAGGCCCACAAAGATCCTGTGCTGGTCCTGTGCTGAATGACAGTGTGTCAGGATTTGCACTCCTGCCCCTCAGTCCTGATGTCCATTTCACCCCAGTCGCTCTTCAGCCCGTCCCAGCCTACCCATGTCCTTTTGGAACTCCCTGTGCACTTTGATCAGGTGGGTGCCTCCCGTTCATGTAGTTGACCCTCTTCGTCTCTGCTCAGCTGGTTGGTAAGGCCAATTCTGATGCTTTAAGGCCAATTTTGATTGATAAGACGGCAAGTACCACCCAGTCAGCTCACAGTGGGAGTTAGAGGAGGGGTTTGGATGCTGGTGCAGAGGGCTGGAAGAACAGGGCAGCAGGTCATGGGAACCGGAGCTGGGGGCCAGAGGAAGCCAGGCTTAAGAACTGGAACTGGAGGCTTGAGGGGGCAGGCCTGAGGAATGAGTGAGGAGGGGGCTGCAGGCAGTAGAACTGAGGAGCTGGGCTGGAGGACTGAAAGTAGTGGCTCAAGAGCCAGAGTGTGGGATCCGGAGGTGGGAGGATTCAGGAACTGGAATAAGATCTGGAAGAGTGGGGGGAGAGGCAATAAGGAAACTAGAGTGGGAGTGAGACTAAGAAGTATGGTAACACCTACGGCAAGCTCAGGATCTTGGTTGTAGACAGAATGAAGATGTTCTGCAAGTGGACGTCCAGTATATGTTTAGCTTCCCAATGTAAGGGACACCGCACTCACGTGGTGAATGCAGATCACCAGGCTGAATGAAGCTATAAATAAGTTGCTGCTTCATGTGGAAGTAATGTTTGGGACCATGCACTGCACAGAAAAGAGATTAAAGTTCCCTGAATTTCCATATCATCACAATTAACCAGATCTTTAAAGAGATAGTTCTTTACTCGCCAGAACGTGATGTCCCTAGGCAGATTCCGTTACTTCTCCCCCACAACAACAATATTCATTTACATAGTGCCTTCAATATAGAAAGTACCTGGATTGTTCACAGGACTGATACCTAACAAAACAAAATGATGCCAATCGACACGAAGAGGTATTAGGGCAGAGAACCAAAAGGTTGATCAAGGAGGTAGAGTTTAAGGAATGAAAATTAGATACAGAGACAAAGAGGTTTATGGAAGTTCTTCCATAATGGTTAAATTAGAGATGTTTCTGAGGCCAGAATAAAAGACTGTAGGTATCTCAGAAGGTTATTGAGCTGATTGAGATTGGAGACTTGTCACATGGAGTGGATTTGAAAGGAAGGGTGACAATTTTAAAATCATGTCTCTTTTAATTACACAAAGCTTTGGTAAATGCCTGTGGGGAAAGTTCATTGAGGACCTCTTTGTACAAAAAGATTGAGCAGACCACAACAAATTCTGATAGTTTTCAAAACTTTCTCAGGAGTGCACTGTAAATTGGTTCATTATTGATGCAGTGAAAAACTTGCTCTTGCATTCCATACAGATCAATTCATTACAACAGTGCATTGAGGTAGTACCAGTTAAAACAATAACAGAGTGCAGAATAACGTGTTACAGTTACAGAGAAAGTGCAGCGCTGGTAGACAATAAGGTGCAAGGTCACAACGAGTTAGATTGTGAGGGCAAGAGTCCATCTTATTGTACTAGGGAACCGTTCAATAGCCCTTGAACAGTGGGATAGAAACTGTCCTTGAGCCTGGTGGTACGTGCTTTCAGGCTTTTGTATCTTCTGCCCAATGGGAGGGGGGAGGAGAAGAGAGAATGTATCTCAAGTCCTATCTGTCCAGGTAGTGGAAAAAATATGACCATGCCACTTAGAATTTCCACAAAAATTCAGCTGCAGGTATAAGGCTCACTGCATTTTATTTTGGTCTTTCTCTGCCAGTTTCTCCCTGTTGTTAAGAGGCAGAGCTGCAGGGATTGGCCCTGGTGCTTCGTAGCCATATGTTCACTCTGCTTGTTCCTTGAAATAGTGTTGGAGTAACCGTAGAATGGTATTGGAAAATAGTGGTTAAACGATTGGTCCAGCCAGTAGAATTCTGGGCCATTGAAAGAGGAATGTGTCTCAATCCCAGCATGGTTGGCGGGGGATTTACTGGCCAGCACAGTGATGCACCCCAGTAGAGCAGCTGCCCTGCAGTTTCAGAACTCAGGTTCAATCCTGACTTCCTGCCCTGCCTGCGCCAAGTTTGGATGTTCTCCCTGTGACTGTGTGGATCTCCCCTGGGTACTCTCGTTTTCTTCCACGCCTCTGGTTGCTGGGAGTTAATTGACCACTGTAAATGGTCCCTAGTGTATAGGTGATGGCAAAATATTGGGGGAGTTGTTTGGAATGTGGGGAGAATAAAATGGGATGAGTGTAAGATCAGTGGAAAGGGGTGCTTGATGGTTAGACCTGCTGGGCTGGAGGGCATGTTCCTGGGTTGCATGGTTCTGTCTAATGGATTAGTAATGGTAACCATGATATCAAACACGATGATGCTGGAGGAACTCAGCAGGCCAGGCAGCATCCGTGGAGAAAAGCAGGTGGTCAACATTTCAGGACTGAAGAAGGGTCCTGACCCGAAACGTTGACCGCCTGCTTTTCCCCACGGATGCTGCCTGGCCTGCTGAGTTCCTCCAACATCATAGTGTTTTTCATCTGGATTCCAGCATCTGCGGTCCTTTGTTTCTGTAGTCATGATATTACTGGATTGTCACTACTACAGGCAGCAGTTTTCCCTTGAAAGGGAACTGGAAAGCCAGCTATCCTCAGTCCTGCTACCAAGACACATGGGTGTGCCAGCGTTGAACACACGTGTGCTGTGCTGATTTCAGATGGGAACTTGAAACCTGAAGAGGAAGAGCATCTCCGTACCTCCCTTTGCCCAAACTCAACTGCTACCTTCAACTGACAGCACTCATTGCCAGGTCTGGCAAGCTGCCAGTCTGCGGTATATTGTTAGTGCTGCTGGAAAATACATTATATTTGCAAAAGAAATTCTGTGTTTAAAAATTCATCAGCAGTAGCAAGTAACAATAATGGTGAAATGGCAGGTCACGAGTATTCCTTGCTTCAAGAAACCAACTGCCCAAGAGGATAAACTGGAAGCTCAGAGGTTCTTGGATTATACGATTATATCACACAGGTGAAGAAGGCGGCAAGTACTTGATATTTATCATGAGATCAAATTAATTATGTTAAGACCTGCAGTGACGTCTAAGCTTACACGTAACACTGACTATTTACCACACAATAAATGAAATATATATCTAGTTTTGAATAGCATTTTGCTATTTCATTAATGTAGATTGAAGAGTAACTTTAATATTTAACCTTACCAATTCTGTGAGGCATGTTTTGAAGTCCATTAATAAAGCTTTCATTTCATTGAAAAAGATTTTAGGAGCCTATTGTCAACAGAATCTTTTGCAACAATCTTTTAAATTAAATCATTTTCCAATTCATGAATTGTAAAAAATGATAACAGCATCAAAATTATTTGTAATTCTTTGGAATTCATTTTAAAAGATGCACTAATGGTGGTATAGCCCTGTAATCATTGGGGATTATTATTCTCCGTGTTCCTTAACTGAAATTCTTGGTACAATGTGGACCTAATTAGCTGCTCAGTAATTCACAATAACTAAAAGTGGTAGAGCAGCCTGTTGTAATTCAACCATAATGTGAAAACGACTGTACAGTAATTGGGTGACCTGTGTGAATTACATCCTCAAGAAGGTTTTGATGATCACATTCCATATTTGGACATCTATTGTTCAGGTATAAAAACCATACAATTCCTTGAGGCTTTATTTCCCTGAGTATAAATCAGCTTTTTGATGGGTGCCTTTAATGTTTTTATTATTTTGAGCAGCTGTTGTTGCTGCCTGTGGAGATTAGGTGAATCGAACAACTGCGGGACAGAAATGGTTTATGCAATGTGTGTAAGCAGGCAGCCGCATGCATTCTGTAGTAACATCTGTCCCTTTCATTTCAGCTTCCATTCTGACACATAATGCATCTTTTAGCTGAGAAAGCTTTGATTGTAAATATTGTACGATGTAAACCATGGAAATGAGGGGAAACGTCAGAACTACAGTCAACGTTTTATCTAGAGTATGTATAAATGCAAAGAGATTTAGTAGGATATTTTGTAAATGTATAATTTTTGATCCTTCTGCTTAAGCAGTGATGCTGAAATGATAGTTCTGTCATAGTTTATGTTTGTTGTATTGACAGATTGTTTATTGGTTTATTATTGTCACTTGTACCGAGGTACAGTGAAAAACTTGTCTTGCGTACCTTTTGTACAGGTCAATTCATTACACAGTGCAGTTACATTGAGTTAGTACAGAGTGCATTGATGTAGTACAGGTAAAGACAATAACAGTACAGAGTAAAGTGTCACAGCTACAGAGAAAGTGCAGTTCAATAAGGTGCAAGGTCACAACAAGGTAGATTGTGAGGTCTTAGTCCATCTCATTGTATAAGTGAACCGTTCAATAGTCTTATCACAGTGGGGTAGAAGCTGTCCTTGAGTCTGGTGGTACGTGCCCTCAGGCTCCTGTATCTTCTACCTGATGGAAGAGGAGAGAAGAGAGAATGACCCGGGTGGGTGGGGTCTTTGATTATGCTGGCTGCTTCACCAAGACAATGAGAGGTAAAGACAGAGTCCAAGGAGGGGAGGCTGGTGTCCATGATGCGCTGGGCTGTGTCCACAACTCTCTGCAGCTTCTTGTGGTCCTGGGCAGAGCAGTTGCCGTACCAAGCCATGATACATCCAGATAGGATGCTTTCTATGGTGCATTGGTAAAAGTTGGTGAGAGTTAAAGGGGACAAACCAAATTTCTTTAGCCTCCTGAGGAAGTAGAGGAGCTGGTGAGCTTTCTTGGCCATGGCATCTACGTGATTTGACCAGGACAGGCTATTGGTGATGTTCACTCCCAGGAACTTGAAGCTCTCAACCCTCTCGACCTCAGCACCGTTGATGTAGACAGGTGCATGTACACCACCCCCTTTCCTGAAGTCATTGACCAGCTCTTTAGCTTTGTTGACATTGTGGGGAAGGTTGTTGTCATGACACCATTCCACTAAGCTCTCTATCTCCTTCCTGTACTGCGACTCATCGCTGTTTGAGATATGGCCTACAACGGTGGTATCATCTGCAAACTTGTAGATGGAGTTAGAGCAGAATCTGGCCACACAGTCATGAGTGTATAGGGAGTAGAGTAGAGGGCTGAGGATGCAGCCTTGTGGGGCACCAGTGTTGAGAATAATCGTGCCGGAGGTATTGCTGCCTATCCTCACTGATTGTGGTCTGTTTGTTAGAAAGTCAAGGATCCAGTTACAGAGGGAGGTGTTGAGTCCTAGGTCTCGGAGTTTGGTGACAAGCTTGCTTGGAATTATAGTATTGAAGGCAGAGCTGTAGTCAATAAACAATAGTCTAACGTATGTGTCTTTACTGTCCAGATGCTCCAGGGCTGAGTGTAGGGCCAGGGAGATGGCATCAGCTGTAGACTTGTTTCACCGATAGGCAAATTGCAATGGGTCCAGATCGTGTTAGAAGCCCACATATCTACATAGACCTTGAGAAATCTTATTATTTCATTTGTAATTTGTTAGCACAACTGGGAGACCCAATATTTAGCTGTGCTTATATCGAGCAGCAATACTGATTTTCAGAATCAGAATCAGATTTATTATCACTGATATGTCGTGAAATCTGTTGTTTTGCAGCAGCAGCACAGTGCAAGACATAAAAACTACTATAAGTTACAGAAATGTTGCTCATGGTCATCAACAATGTGGATGATCCAGCAAGATATTGCATGTTACAGCTCTTCGTATCACAGAATATCTGGGAGTGAATCAGAATGCTGTAATGACCATGTACAATGGGCTGAGAATTGTACCAAACAAAATTAGATGTTTATTAGCAAGTGGGGCTGGTGCAGTACAAAACAGTACACCTCTGTTTTGGACCAGTCTAGGAGAACATATCCAGGAACTTAAGTGGATGGTTGATGAATAGATTAAAGGAATATTTAGAACATAGAACAGTACAGCATAGAATAGGTCCTTCGGCCCACAATGTTGTGCCAACATAGCAAATCCCTCCGACCTACAGAATACCCATATCCCTCCATTTTCCTCTCATCCATGTGCCCATCCAAGCCCCTTTTAAAAGCCCCTGATGAATTTGCCTCCACCACCCTATCAGGCAATGCATTCCAGGCATCCACCACTCTCTGAGTAAAAAACGTACCCCTCACGTCTCCTCTGAACCTACCCCCTCTCACCTTAAGCGCATGCCCTCTGGTATTGGATCGCTCAATAATGGGAAAAAAGATATTGCTTGTCCACCCTATCCATGCCCCTCATAATTTTATACACCTCCAACAGATCACCCCTCAGCCTCCGCCGCTCCGGAGATAAAGGGAACAGCATGCAAAATAAAAATTGAAAAGCAGCTTGAAGTGGATCAAAGCTCCAAACTGCAATGAGGCAAAGAAAGAGAGGATGGGACAAGAGGAGGGAGGAGGAGGAAAGGAGAGAGCTGTTAATTTCTTCGGGTTCAAGTGGATAACGTTCCTTTTCTGTTCCTTCTACCTCCTCTTCCTCTGTGACTCTCTACTCCATTTCCTGCTGTTCCTCTCCCTCCTACATCTCTGCAATGGGCAAGTATTGTGTCCTTATGATGTCCAGGTTATAGAGCATCCAGTAAATGAAACATGATGTCAATCTCTCTCTCTCTCTGTACAGTAATGCAAAGTGCCTTCCTAACATTGCATGCTTTGGAATCTGACCTTGAGACTCCCCATGTATTCAATTTGGTCTGTTCTTCTGGGTCTCTTGATAGGAGAATTGCACTCACCACAAACCTGTTCTTTCCCTTTCTCCAAGATAGATATAGATATAGATATTTATTTACTAGTCACATGTACATCGAAACACACAGTGAAATGAGTCTTTTTGCGTTACTGAGAATGTGCTGGGGGCAGCCCGCAAGTGTTGCCTCTCTTCCGGCGCCGACATAGCGTGCCCACAGCTCTTTCTTCTTTATATTGTAATTACTTACAACTCCTTACGAGTCTGCTGAAGCAAGGCTTGATTTTTCTTTTCCTTCTTGTCTTTAAATTACTACATGATCTGATAACATGGACTCTGCCCAATACACCACGGGCACATCCCTCCCCACCATCGGGAGTATCTACAGGAGGCGCTGCCTCAAGAAGGCAACATCCATCGTCAAAGATCCCCACCATCCGGGCCGTGCCATCTTCTTGCAGCTGCCATCAGGCAGGAGGTACAGAAGCCTGAAGTCCCACACCACCAGGTTCAGGAACAGCTACTTCCCTTCAACCATTCGGTTCTTGAACCAACCGGCACAACCCTAATCACTACAGTTTAGCAACACTATGACCACTTTGATCACTTTGCACCAAAATGGACTTTTTTTTTGTTCTAATTTTGTTCCTTCTTGTAAAAATGGTGCATATTTATGGTTAATTTATGTTTTTCTTGTGAATGCTGCTTATCTGACACTATGTGCCTGTGATGCTGCTGCAAGTAATTTTTTCGTTGTAGCTGTGCACACATGGACTTGTGCAGATGACAATAAACTCCACTTTGACTTTGAAAGCAGCTTCAGATATTAACTAGTGAAATATTGATATTTAATAATCAGCCATTGCATTATTGAATATATTAATGGATATTACCTCAGTATTTTAGTGATTTACTGAACAGATCTGTTTTTCATTATCACTGCAGCATAATAAACAAATAATTTTTGTTACAAACTTAATGAGATACTGATGATAGTTGACAATAAATATTGCACATGTACTTTTGGAAACTACACAAATTATCAGTGTGATGCAAGCAGATTAAAACAATATTTTTTCATTTACAGTAGCTCTGAAAATATTAAACTTAGATAAATGTTATGAGAATCAAAATGTTCTTCCTTTTGGGCTGATAAATGGAAAATGTGCATTGCTTTCTCCATGAGAGAATTATTCTTTTGTTTTAGGCTAAAATCATTCTCTTTGATCTTGAAAATAAAATTAATTTTATGGGGCCATTATCTATCACAGTACATGTCAACAGGAATTATAAAATACAAATCAATATGTGAATAAAAAGAACAAGAACTGATGACCATGTTCCACTGAATGGGGTTTTTGAAATGACAGATGAGACTTCAGTTGAACATTGCACTGACAGGTGGTATCTCTGACACTTCAGCACTCCCTCAAAGAAGTGTCAGCATGGATTCTGAATTTGCCTCTGGAGTATGTCTTGAACCCACAGTGTCCTGACAGAGTGAAAGTGCTTCACAGAACTACAGCTGACACAGCTGTAGATGTGGTGGGGGTGGCAGGTCACTGGGAATTTGCACACTTCCTGTAACAAAACAGGGCATCTCACTGATTGTGATCTTTATCCAAAGAGACCGGAGAACATTTCTGAGATTAGAAGATTTGGTACGTCACCAAAGGCTCTTGCAAATTTCTACAGATGTACGGTGGAGAGCATTCTGACTGGCTGCTTCACCGCCTGGTATGGAGGCTCCAATGCACAGGATCGCAAAGAGGCTGCAGAGGGTCGTAGCCTCAGCCAGCTCCATCACGGGCACAACTCTCCCCACCATCGAGGACATCTTCAAGAGGCGGTGCCTCAAGAAAGTGGCATCCGTCACTAAGGACATGCCCTCTTCTTGTTACTACTATCGGGGAGGAGGTACAGGAGCCTGAAGACTCACCTCAATGGTTTAGGAACAGCTTCTTCCCCTCCACCATCAAATTTCTGACAGTCCACGAACCCATGAACACTACCTCATTATTCATTCTTTTTGCACTATTTACTTATTTTGTAATTTATAGTAATCTTTGCACTGTACTGCTGCTGCCAAACAACTAGTGTGAACCATTACATTTCCAATCTTTGGTGTGTGCGTGCATGCGTGCATGTGTGTGTGCGTGCGTGCGTGCGTGCGTGCGTGCGTGCGTGCGTGCGTGCGTGTGTGTGTGTGTGTGTGTGTGTGAGACAACTACCTAGAGCCAGACTACCATTCTGTGGAGAGAATTATTAATAAGCAGTAACCCTCATAGGCAGGCAGCTAGTCTTCAATCTGAAACAGATAACAAAAAGTACGTGCAATTTTCACCATTCACCTGGATGATAGAGTTGTAAAAGTACTTGCATAGCTCAACACCTTTCATATCATCAGTGCTCACCTTCTGAGTTGTGTCTTGTAGCCTTGGGGTACATTGAGGTGATGAAAGACTATATTAATACAAGTCCTTTGAAATGGTTGAGGTAACAGGCAAATACCTTCAGGTGGCGAGGTCGTGCCTAACACCAGCAAGGCAGAATGCTGCCCGAATGTTGTAATCACCCATACAATTGACTATTGCCTTCAGGAAAATGACCAACATTTCCACTCGGTCTGGACAACACATGACTTCTATACTGCAGCTCTTGATTGATTCTGAATATCCTTTGAAGTGACCAGTGAGCCATGTTTTATATTAATCACTTCTTATAATGTCTTGAATTGGGCAATAAAATTGGCCAGGCGTGTGCTGCTGACATTTGGAATATATAAAAACTATATAAACCGGAATAGCTTTAACACCCACACAGAGAATCTACCCAACATGACTAGTGTGTTAGATAATGGTCAGGAGAATTAATATCTTGTGTACTATCAAAGGAAGCACATCTAAATCAGTGCGTGTTCTGTGCTGGCTTTACTGTGTTGGGAAATAGATAACGTAGCACAGAAAATGCACATCTGATTGGCCTTCTTTCTAAAGGAAAAAATGCCAAAAACAATTTGTTTACCCTGATCCGTACGTCATTGTATGAGACTGTGGTACATTAAGATGTATTCCATGGCTTTGATTCTCCCCATAACCAAGCATAAAGGTACAATATTTTCCCAGTGTAATATCTGAAGGGAAATCATAAATGTGGTCTTCACGATACTGTTACACAAAGGACACAGATGAAATCTTTGACCTCAGAGTCACTAATTTAACTTCAGCTATTTATTTTCTCAGAGTATTTTCACCCGTAGAAGTTATTTTGAAATTGCTTACAGATTGGTGGGTTTCATGTTTCCATGTCCTTCCTTTATGGAGAATGAATTGTCATTTGACATCCTTTGCTTGGGGCATTCTAGTTACATTGTGAATATTTGGCATGGCTGATATTCCCAATGTGATGGCTGAAGGAAATATTTGTTTCATTGTCTGAGGTCATGGTGTTGAATAACTTTTGCTTTGTCCCTGTTCAATATTCTTTTTTGAAATATCAAATCTGACTGTGTATGGGAATTAACATATTACATCCAATCATTTGAATGACATTTGAAAAATAAAATAAATGGAGAAGTGCAAACATGTCGAAATAGCTAACAACTGCATCGGAGCGCTGTTTCAACTGAACACCACGTGGCCAAATGTTTCTTCCTGTTAACTGTGATTATGCATTTTGCTAAGGCATGGAATCAATTTTATTAACTTTATCAACCAATGGTTTTGTGGATTAAACAGTTCTGCACAATTTAATCCATTATTAAAAACAAATCACTTTATTGGAGTATTTATTCTGATCCTTGTTAATGTTCCTTCCTGAAAGAACCCCATTGGAGTAGTTAAAATACACAGGAGAACATTGACTCCAAGTAGAAGCTCATCAAAAACGTGGCATTTTCTAGTGAAGTGCTTTAATTAATCCTGCCCTGTTTGCATTAACCTGGAATTGTTAATTGTTGGCAGCAATCGTTTGCTATTTTATGATAGTTGCACACTTCATAGCAAAATATCTGCTATTTGCTGTATCATATGATTAGGTCTGTACATAAAACTGAGGGGTAGGAATTCAGTCCCCCTTTCATTCACGTGCAGAAGTGAGGACATGGAGGGGACGTGTCAATTTGTCCTGCCACTGTTTGCACTAGAAGTCTGTCAGCGCAACTTGCCTTGTCTCACCTTTTGAGACACGGGTGGACACTGAGCTTTGCAAGACTTCTCTCATGTTCTCGACCCCTTCGACAAGGAAGTCCAGGTCATCGTGAGAGAAGTGGGGTGTCCTCCCTGTCACCTTCTCTGTGCAGCAGGCTGCACAATGGCTTCAGGAGCACTTGTGGTCAGTGATCTCAGCTCCTCTAGTGCAGGCAGGGATAGCATCAATTAATTCAACTGGTGCTGGGGACTCCTGAAATTACTCCCTGTAATGATGTACTAATGTGAAAAAGAGCATTATTGGTGCAGCTTCAGCCTGCAAATTAAATTGGTAAATTGGTTTATTATTGTCACATGTACCGAGGTACAGTGAAAAACTTGTCTTGCATACCGATCGTACAGGTCAATTCATTACAACAGTGCATTGACGTAGTACAGGGTAAAACAATACAGAATGAAGTGTAACAGTTACAGAGAAAGTGCAGTGCAGGCAGACAATAAGGTGCAAGGTCATAATGAGGTAGATTGTGAGGCCAAGAGTCCATCTTATCGTACTAGGGAACCATACAATAGTCTTGTAACAGCAGGGTAGAAGCTGTCCTTGAGCCCAGTGGTACGTGCTTTCAGGCTTTGTATCTTCTGCCCGATGGGAGGGGAAGAAGTGAGAATATCCGGGTGGGTGGGGGTCTTTGATTATGTTGGCTGCTTTACCAAGGCAGTGAGAAGTGTAGACAGAGTCCCTGGAGGGGAGGCTGAATTCCGTGACGTGCTGAGCTCTGTCCACAACTCTCTGCAGTTTCTTGTGGTCCTGGGCAGAGCAGTTGCCATACCAAGCCATGATGCATCCAGTTAGGAAGCTTTCTATGCTGCATTGATACAAATTGTTGAGTGTCAAAGGGGACATGACAAATTTCTTTAATCTCCTGAGGATGTAGAGGTGCTGGTGAGCTTTCTTGGCCATGGCATCTACGTGATTGGACCAGGACACCAAGTAGACGCCTCCAGGTGGTGTTGTAGAACGTGTAGGAGGTTATGAAAAATTATAGGGGGATATTGATCAGCTGGGTATGTGGGCTGAGGACTGGCAAGTGCCTTTCAATCCAGATAAATGTGAGGTATTGCATTTTGGGAGATCAAACCAGGGTAGGACTTACACAGTGAACGGTAGGGCCCTGGAAAGTGTTGTGAAACAGAGGGATCTAGGAGTGCAAGTATTGGTATTGGTATTGGTTTATTATTGTCACTTGTACCGAGGTACAGTGAAAAACCTGTCTTGCAAACTGATCGTACAGGTCAATTCATTACACAGTGCAGTTACATTGAGTTAGTACAGAGTGCATTGAGGTAGTACAGGTAAAAACAATAACAGTACAGAGTAAAGTGTCACAGCTACAGAGAAAGTGCAGTACAATAAGGTGCAAGGTCACAAGGTAGATTGTGAGGTCGGAGTCCATTTCATCATATAAGGGAAACTGAGTGAGCTGGGAATCTTAGGGGAACATAGGAAAAGTATTCTGATTCATGCAAGTCCAGAGATGTATGCAGAGGAGTTTGTGTAAAATTGTTTAAAATAACAAGCCAAGCACAGCCAGCTTACACCAGGAATCTTGGAGTATTCATAAAGATGCAGGATCTTTTCACCACCTTCTTATAACACATGTTCTTCTGTGCCAAAAGTCTTACAGAAATAGCAGTAGATAGCTATGATGATAATGAGGCCACTGTGGAGCTGTTAAAGACCAACCTTCTTGTGGGAGAGAGTCAAGATACTAATACCACGTTTGGTAATCTACCAGCAATTTGCCGCAGCCCACATGATGCCAAATTCAATGAAGTTGTTGCAAAATTGTGGGGATATTTTCAACTAGTTTCCTCAGAAAGTTATATATTTCGAACCCAAAAACACAAGCCCAGGGAAAGAACAAGGTATCTCATTGTTGAATTATAGAATTTGTTAAACCACTGTAAAGTTTGCATGTGTGTTAGCAGATAGATTTTTATGGGGCCTCACCAATGAGCATATTCAGGCTCAACTCTTTAATTCACCAGTGCTCATATTTCACAAGGTGTCTTTTGTTACAGCCATTGAAATGGTGTAAGAAAATGCAAAGACATTCTGTTTGGAGCAGGAAACAGATATACAAAGTCAATATCAAAGTCGAGTTTATTGTCATCTGCACAAGTCCACGTGTGCACAGGTGCAATGAAAAACTTACTTGCAACAACATCACAGGCACATAGCATCAGATAAGCAGCATTCACAAGAATAGTCAGCACTCATCGACACTAATCCCATTTTATTCTCCCACATTCCCATGTTGGGAGATGTGGGAAGAAATTGGGATGTGGGAGGAAATTGGAGCACCTGGAGGAAACCTATGTGGTCAGAAGGTGAACATTCAATCTCCATGCAGATATCAGCAAGGGTCAGGATTGAACTGGGGTTGTTGGAGCTGTGAGGCAGCAGCTCTTCTGTCTCCCTGAGTGTTTTGCTTTCCATAGAGGCTACCTGACTGGCTTATTGCTTCCAGCACTTCCACCTCTTATTTCAGGTTTCCAGATTCTGCAAGTTTTGATTGTCCGTGGCTAAAAACCAACATAGATACTGTTGCAGTATTGTACAGTCATGGGGAGATATAGCTAGTGGCTTAGTAAGATCACGCTGACTCAGAGTCCCACAATTCCTTGTAGCTATTTGACCAAACCACCAAAGCTCATTGAATGGTTTTGCGTGAATTTAAATTGCTGCTAGTTGTGGCAGATTATACCCACTGGCCAAAATCTTCCGGGCCCAGGTTGGTTGAGGACTTTCAAGCTCCGTTAGTCACAGTTATTCAGTGTCACAGCCACATACTTGGATGGGGAGTATTGGTATTGGTTTATTATTGTCACTTGTACCGAGGTACAGTGAAAAACTTGTCTTGCGTACCGATTGTACTGGTCAATTCATTACACAGTGCAGTTACATTGGGTTGAAGGTACTGATGACATAATAAGCACAACCTGAAGGTGGCATCCATCACTAGGGATCCTCGCCACCCAGGACATGCCCTCTTCTCATTACTACCATCGGGGAGGAGGTACAGAAGCCTGAAGACCCACACTCAATGATTCAGGAACAGCTTCTTCCCCTCTGCCATCAGATTTCTGAATGGCCCATGAACATGTGAACATGATCTCATTATTCCTCTTTTGTTCACTATTTATTTATTTTGTAATTTATAGTAATTTTATGTCTTTGCACTGTACTGCTGCTGCAAAACAACAAATTTCACGACATATAAGTCAGTGATAATAAACCTGATTCTGATTCTGGCCAAGAGAATGCATGATTGATAAACTGAGGTCCACGACTGCCATGCGAAGGCTAACAGAGGAACTTGTCTCCCACAATGGTCCGCAATTTAGTTTGAGCCAGTTGCACAAATTTAGAACCTCGATCTCATGAAACAGAGGACCTTACCATCGGCACCAACTGTAGATCAGTTCTTATGGTCAAAGGTGCCTTGAAGAAAGGACTCAGTGAACAATAGACCCATGCAGCACTGAACAGGTAACCTACCTGTGCAACACCCCAGTCGAGGTGCTAATGAGAATTGTAGGCTCAGAAAATGTTTGAACATTGTTAAGCTAAATGAATGGAGAGCGAAGGGGAGGAAATGGGGCTAAAGGAAAGGGAAGGGGAGAGAGCAAGCGAGAGAGAGAGGAACAGTGTGGGTATTATAGATATGTTAATGAATATTGATGTCATCAACCAGGGTGCGAACACCCGAATGAACAGCCACGTTCTCTGGGAATACCTTATGCCTGCATAACTCTGCTGAGCCACTCGGCACAGTTGCAAACACCATGCACTCATAACTTCAGGTGAAGCTCTGATGCGTGTTGAATCTCTTGCTGTGGCATATCCAGCTGTAATAATTAAGCTTCTGGTCTGGGCCTGTTTCTGATCAGTGGTGACCCCCAGGATGATGGAGGGGGAGCAGGCAATGATAATACTGTTGAACGGTAAGGGTTGAACTACCTCTTGTTGGAGGCGATCATTGTCGGGCACCTTCGTCTTGCAAGCAAAACCTGGCACTTATTAACTTGGCAGTTACAGGTGTTGGCACTGATGGTTTGCTTGCAGGTGAGCACAGGTCTCTTGGAAGAGGAAACGGTTTCCTTTCTACTTGACTTGACAGCCTTCACCACAGCCGTATGTTGCAACCCACATTGCGAGGGGGAAATCCTTGGCACCATCGATGGGCCATGGTGGTCCATGCATGGCTCAGTGACCTCAGTGACCATGCTCAGAAACTCTTTGTCTCTGGATACCGGACTCTTCATAGAACGTAGGACATTACAGGCCCTTTGGCCCACGATATTGTGCCGTCATTTTATCTTGCTCTAATATCTATCTAACCACATAGCCCTCCATTTCTCTATAATTCATGTGGCTATCTAGGAGTCTCTTAAATGTCCTCCACCACCTCTGTTGGCAGTGCGTTCCACGCACCCACTACTCTCTGGGTAAAAGACTTACCTCTGACATCCCCCTTATACCTTCCTCCATTCACCTTAAAATTATGCCCCCACATGTTAGCCATTTTTGCCCTGGGAAAATGTCTCTGACTGCCCACTTGATCTATGCCTCTTATCATCTTGTACACTTCTATCAAGTCACCTCTCATTCTCCTTCTCTCCAAAGAGAAAAGCCCTAGCTCACTCAACCTATCCTCATAAGACATGCTCTCCAATCCAGGCAACATCCCGGTAAATCTCCTCTGCACCCTCTCTAAAGCTTCCACATCCTTCCTATAATGAGGTGACCAGAATGGAACACAATACTCCAAGTGTGGTCTGACCAGAACTTTATAGAGCTGCAACATTACCTCACGGCTCTTGAACTCAATACCCCGACTAATGAAGGCCAACACACCATAAGCCTTCTTAACAACCCTTTTGACCTGCGTGGCAACCTTGGACGTGGACCCCAAGATCCCTCTGTTCCTCCACACTGCTAAGAGTCCTGCCATTAACATGTTCTGCCTTCAAATTCGATCTTCCAAAGTGTATCACTTCACACTTTTCCAGGTTGAACTCCATCTGCCACTTCTCAGCCCAGCTCTGCATCCTATCAATGTCTTGTTGTAACCTACAGCAACCTTCTACACTGTCCACAACACCACCAACCTTCCTGTCATCAGCAAACTTACTAACCCACCCTTCCACATCCTCATCCAAGTCATTTACAAAAATCACAAAGAGCAGAGGTCCCAGAACAGATCCCTGCGGAACACCACTGGTCACCGACCTCCAGGCAGAATACGCTTCATCTACCACCACCCTCTGTCCTCTTCGGGAGAGACAATTCTGAATTCAGGTGGGTGGAAGGGGAAATGTGGCCCCTGGGAGACCCTTTCCTGCTCTTGGCTGCTGTCTTCCTCCTCCTTTGGTCTCCTCTGGGAGGGGCCTTGCCTTGGTCCATCTCCTCCAGCTCCTCAGGCCCAGTGGTACTGCCCTGAATGCTCCTGTCACTAACCATGATGGAAGAAGCCAGCATTTGGTACATTGGGAACATTATTTGAGTCCATGGCAGCTCTGTGAGTCTCCAAGATCCAGTCCCCAAGAACCTGCAAGCATGGAAGAATCTACTAAACAGTGTTAGTCCTGCTTTCCTGTGTATGGCCCTTGTGTGAGAGTCGTATGGCGACAAAACAGGCCCCAGGTGAGAGCTTACACTGTGTGTGTGCATGTTGTGCCCAGGACCCTGCAAGTCGGTGTTTTAAATGCACATAAATCAGCCAATCGCAAATCACAGTTGATTTTGTTCGTACAAGTCAGGAGCCACAGTGCATGAAAAGTTGTGCTTTACTGGCTTTAATTTCCATTCCTGTGTGTAAAATGAACCAAAGTACCAGTGAATACAGCCCGCTTCACTCAACCATAAATGTTTAATCTGTTTTCTGTCACAATTCTACCAGCCCCTGGAGTTTGAAGACTCTCCATGATGCCGTGATGTCATGCAGTACATTTAATTGTGGAGCACAGACTCAGCCCTAGCTATTATCCTGTTACCCCTGAGGCTGAACCACCTGGAGTCATGGCACATCTGCAATGTGCTTTATGCTTTCTGGAGGAGAAGCAGCTGAATTCCAAGGAAATTCATGGCCTTGGCCGTAATTACCCTGTCAAATGACACAATTATGGGTGAATATTCGGAAACATTAAATTGTTTAATAAGCATTTGCCAAATAAATAACAACACTTTTAAGAGGAAAGATATTTTGAACAGCATAGCCTACCTGATCTTGAACAACTAAGTTATGACATCCTCACTAATCTTGGGATGATGAGGTCTGTGGATGGGGCAGGACAATGGAGTTGATGTAGAAGATTATCGTGGTTTTATAGAATGTAGAGCAGACTGAAAGGGCCAGAAGGTTGCCTCCTGCTTATATTTCTTAAATTCTTATGTTTTAGATGCATCTGATGTTTAGCCATGGAAGCAGGGGTGAAAATACTTCCGGTGCATTTTAAATCGACAAAATCCAGCCATTCAATCATCGAAGAACTGAAGCTCTATTTTACTCTGCTGGGAAATATTAGGCCTCCAGCATTAATACTGGGTGGGACCTTACAAATGATACCCTTATAGTTCCAAAAAAACTTCTTCTGGAATCATTGTAGAAACTGATGGCAGATGAAATTTAATCCAGACAAGCATGAGGTAATGTATTTGGAGACAACAAATACCAACAGGACATAAGTGGTAGAAACGTTAGGAGTGCTGATGTACGGAAGGGTCTTGGGGTACAAGTTCATAGCTCCTTAAAAATGACGACACAGATAAGATAAGATATCTTTATTAGTCACATGTACATGGAAACACACAGTGAAATGCGTCTTTGTGTAGTGTTCTGGGGGCAGCCCGCGAGTGTCGCCACGCTTCTGGCACCAACATAACATGTCCACAACTTCCTAACCCGTACGTCTTTGGAATGTGGGAGGAAACCGGAGCACCCGGAGGAAACCCACACAGACACTGGTGGATAGGATAGTGAAGAAGGCATTTGGCATGCTTGCCTTCATAGGCTGAAGCTTTGAGTATCAGAGTTGGGATGTCATTGAAGCTGTAGGGAACATTGGACAAGTTGAACTTGGGGTATGGTCTGCAGTTCTGGCCAACACACCACAGGATGTGGGAACATTGGAAAAAGTGCAGAAGAGGCTCACCAGGACGTTGCCTGGAATGGAGGGCTTTAGTTACAAGGAAAGATCGGACAGGTTGGGTTTATTCTCACTGGAATGTAAGAGGCTGGTGGATGACCTGATAGAGGTTTATAAAATTATGAGGGGCATAGATGGGGTAGATAGTCTTTTTCCTGTGGCAGGGGAGCCTGAAACTAGAGGGCATAGGTTTAAGATAAAATGGGAGAAATTTAAAGGAGATCTGGGGAGTAATATTTTCACACAGGGGGTGGTGGGTATATGGAACAAACTGCTGGAAGAGGTGTTGGAGGCAGATACAATTACAATATTTATAAGATATTTTTATTAGTCACATGTACATCGAAACACACAGTAAAATGCATCTTTTGCGTAGTGTTCTGGGGGCAGCCCGCAAGTGTCGCCATGCTTCTAGCGCCAACATAGCATGCCCACAACTTCCTAACCCGTACGTCTTTGGAATGTGGGAGGAGACTGGAGCACCAGGAGGAAACCCACGCAGACACGGGGAGAACGTACAAACTCCTTACAGACAGCGGCCGGAATTGAACCCAGGTCGCTGGCGCTGTAAAGTGTTACGCTAACCACTACTACTGTGCCTGCCCACCAGGTACTTAGATAGGAAGCGTTTAGATGGATATGGACCTAAAGCGTCAAATAGGATCTGCGTAGATAGGCATCACAATCTGCAAGGCCATGTTGGGATGTGTTGCTATGCAACTCTATGACCTAGTGACTATATTTCCCCGGCTGTCAAAACATCCAGGCTGGCTTCAAAACAGGCCTGATGCACTTTTGCCCAACGTGGAAGGGAGAATGCGTAAATACACTCACAGGCCCTATGGATGCCGTAGGACTCTGTTTGCACTTTAGAACATAGAATATGGAACAGTACAGCACAATACAGGCCCTTCAGCACACAATGTTGTGCCAAAGTTTGCAAGGAGATACATTGGAAGATTGTACAACAAAGGCCATTCCCACTTTCTCCAGTGCTGAGATGCCTTATCAGCAGTCTCCTGAGGGAGAGCTTTTAATTTTTCATGAACGTATCTCCCTGGCACTGGTGTGTTCTTCCAAGTGCTAAAAGAAACCTCTGCCTCTGATGCTAGCTCCTCAGTAAATGGCCCAGGCAACAGAACACGTGCCAGTGGGGACACATTATGGCCTTCAGCACTGGGGTAAAAGACTCATCCAGAAGGGGTTAAAAGTCAGCTTTGGCAGGGATATACAACAGATGGTAGTCTGAATCTTACCCTGTATGAAGTCTGAGTACAGGGGCAGTGGATCTACTGCCATCCTTTTTGCCAAACTGGCTTTATTGCACGCATGTTCCTAGAGCAATACTTTTTAATTCAAACATAGCATCAGCCAATGTGGTCAGCAAAGTACCTCAAGTATTAATCAGAGAGGTAAATGTGTCAATGATTAGGATGATCCAAAGTCTCTCACAATCTCCTGGCTCACATATCATTCAAATTCCATTCAACCTGCTGCTCAGGATCAGCTTAGCTCATGATTTCGGGTTTCGAACGATATGGTACGACGACACCATTGCTTCTCAGTATGGATTGCACGTGGCAAAGAACAGCCGGCCTTGCTTGTGCAGGGGAAATTAACCGGCTTCTTATTTCATCACTGCTTATGGTGGTGGGTTCAGTGAAGAGAGATGGATCTATCTCACATGGAGCACTAAAGGCAAGTGGACCACCTGCCTACATTGTTTTTACAGACCCCACTGCTCTCGTCTTCCTGCGGAATCGTTACACACTGGATGAAAGTGTGGCTGAATTTAACTTGCTCAGTCGGGCAGAAAAAGGGGCAGTCACAGGTGCAAGGAGGCATCAGATCTCCTCCTGCTTTGTTTATGCCAGAGCACTTACAGTTATGATCTTGCACAGGAAGCTCAGATGGACACAGCGCTGTCCTGTTAAGGTGGGAGGACATTTGCAAATGCACATCAGATCTGAGTTGGGGACACAAGAGACTGCAAATGCTGGAATCTGCAGAGAGTTGTGGACACTGATCAGCACATCCCAGAAACCAGCTCCCCTCCACGGACTCTGTGTACATTTCTCGCTGCCTCGGTAGAGCAGCCAGCATAATCAAAGACCCCACCCACCCCGGACATTCTCTCTTCTCCCCTTTCCCGCCGGGCAGAAGATACAAAGGCCTGAAAGCACGTACCACCAGGCTCAAGGACAGCTTCTATCCCACTGTTATAGGACTATTGAACGATCCTCTAGTATGATAAGATGGACTCTTGACCTCACAATCTACCTCATTGTGACCTTGCACTTTATTAAACTGCCTGCACTGCACTTTCTCTATAACTGTAACACTTTATTCTGCATTTTGTTATTGTTTTACCCTGTACTACCTCACTGCACTGTGTAATGAATTGATCTGTACAAATGGTATGCAAGACAAGTTTTTCACTGTACCTCAGTACATGTGACAATAATAAACCAATTTACCAATTTACTTGTCTCTCTGGGATCCAAAGCATTGCCTCTCCACCTCACCTGCCTGCAAGCTGGCCAACTTTTTACTGCCAGTAAAGCAGTTGGCTACAGCAGGGTAGGACAACCACTCGTCCCCATCGCTCACTGACAGCTCCTGAACCAAGGACTGGATCATCAGTCCATGACTCCCCAATGGTCTGCAGCCATGATGGAGCCCCTCGCCACCCGATGACGTACCTGACAGATTTCTGACTGAGTGCGGCAGGTTGACAACTTAAAACTATTCCTCTTGTGCTATGTGTTAACTGAAACATTTCTATATTTCTCAGTGATTTTGAGGCCACCACTGCTCCAAATTCCTGAAATAATTGGTTGGTTCAGTTTAAAATAATTGCTCAGCCTGTCCACCAGAGGGTGATGTTCTCATGACTTAAGCCTAAATTGGCTTATAGCAGTGTAGAAATTCATTTGTTTTGCATTTGTCATCAATAGTCAAACTTGTTTAAAAATTTCTATATTCTGGCTTAGTGTGGGAAAGATGATACAATTGTTTCCAGGACTGATTTCTGTTACACAGAACACTTGGTGTGTTTCACTGTGCGAGGTGTGAGCCTCCAGAGACGTTTGAAGAGTTTTACAGTCACTGAATCCTAAACAGGTATTTTTGTTTTGTGCTGGAATCCATAGTTGCAATGGTGAAATGAGTCAGAGGCAGCAGAGTTTCCTTTAATGGTTGGGTGGTGCCAACGGTATTAATTATCGAGGTCAAGAAATAGTATCGAAGGCAATTTATTTATATGACTGGTAAATTTTATTGATCTCATGTTTTGGACATGGATTCCACATAGACAGGGTAAGAGCACTGGTGTTGATTGTCCAGTGAATCTCTGCTGGTAATGCAGGTTCACTGAATAGCAGGATTAATGTGGCCAAAGTCAAAGTGGAGTTTATTGTCACATTCACAAGTACTGTACATGTGCACAGGTGCAATGAAAAACTTACTTACAGCAGCATCACAGACATGTAGCATCAGATAAGGAGCATTCACAAGAAAAACAAAAATTAAACATAAATTATAGACAATTTTTACAAGAAAGAATCCCGCTGTTATAAGACTATTGAACGGTTCCCTAGTCCGATAAGATGGACTCTTGACCTCACAACCTACCTCGTTATGACCTTGCACCTTATTAGCTGCCTGCACTGCACTTTCTCTGTAGCTGTGACACTTTACTCTGCATTCTGTTATTGTTTTACCCTGTACTACCTCAATGCACTGTGTAATGAATTGATCTGTACAAACGATATGCAACACAAGTTTTTCACTGTACCTTGGTATATGTGACAATAATAAACCAATTCAATTCAATTAATTTAGAACAAAAAAAAGCAAAGTCCATTTTAGTGCAAAGTGATCAAAATGGTCATAGTGTTGCTAAACTGTAGTGATTAGGGTTTTGCTGGTGGGGCTGGTGGGTTCAAGAACTGACTGGTTGAAGGGAAAGAGCTGTTCCTGAACCTGGTGGTGTGGGACTTCAGGCTTCTGTACCTCCTTCCCGATAGTAGCTGCATGAAGATAGCACGGCTTGGATGGTGGGGATCTTTGATGATAGGTGTTGGGTGGTAATGAATAAAAAACATAACGCAAAAATATATTGTTCCCCACACATTGAACATAATTAAATGAGGAAGATCATAAATGATTTTTATCAATCTATGTGCACTCAGAAGCTGCAAACAAGTTATTTCTCTCCATTGCATTTTGTATTTGTTTCAACCTTGATCCACATTCAAGTGAAGTCTGCTGACAAAAGATATTACCAGTGCAGGGTGAGTTTGTTTTGTGATGGGCATATTTTCTTGGGTAATAGCAGGCTGGTTGGCTGGCATCCTACACCGCCTGTTACTGTGGGGGTCTTTCTTAACTCTTTATTCCTTGGACTGGACCAAGTGTGGCTCCACGCAGGATGCCCATCCTTGTAGTTTATGTTGGTTAGGGAGAGGGACTGAACCTCCTGAAATAGTAAGAATGGGAAAAACAACGTGAGATAATTAAGAACGGAAAGTAGGGAAGACCTGCTTGAGAACTCAAAGGAGCTAAGAATGACCTACATTGGCCCCTGCGCCCTTCCACTTCCCCACTCCTCCGCCCAGGATCCAAATCCTGAATTTTGGTTGAAGCGTCTTTGATGTGAAAACCTGCCTTTGTTTCTCTTTCCACAGAGGCTGCCTGACCTGCTGAGTGTTTCCAGCACCTTCTGTTTTTATTTCAGGTATGCAGTATCTGCAGCTTTTTGTTGTCTATTTTCTCAGATCTTCATCCTGGCAAACACAGGAAAAGGATCTTTTTCTCTCTCTAAGTCTAGCTCTCATGCAAGAACAATCTTTCATGTCGACTGTTACAACATTCGCACAGCTAGACAGAAGCTCTAACATCTATGTTAAACAAGTGCTTTTCCAGAACTAACAACAGCCCTTTATTTACTCAGGTGGGTGGTTCTTCAAGGGTCGTTCCCAAAGGTGGGCTCACCTGTTCAACTACTGCCATCTGGTTTTACTCACTGTCGGTGATGTTTCAAACTCTGACCGAGCTCTGAAAGGAAGCACTTAAATTATTTTATACATAAAATAATAAATGTTGAGGCCATCTACAAAGGAAATGAATATTACACAGGCAAAGTTCAGCGGGAACTTATCTGAAAGTTGATTATTGTAATTAACTGTGAGATATGCTATTTGCTGTTGTCGTGGGAGGATTAATAGGCATTCTGCTAAAGAGTGATTAGCTGTTTTCTTCAGCTGTGGTATGTTCTGGTTAACTGTGGAACTAAAATATGTAATTCTATGTGACCTAGGAGGTGAGTCACTGGCACATAATGTGCATGAATGATGAATGTTTCACAAGTGGATAAACTGGTAAAACAAAAGCAGAGAGAAGAATATTTACAGACTCTCCTTCCTTTCCCTGAGTATGCCAATGCAGACTCTGTTTAGAGACAATTGCTTCTGCATTGGAATATAGTCTGCAATCAACAACCCCCCCCACTCCCAACTCCCTGCCCTCCCTACTTTCAAACCAGGATTACTCCAGAATTCATGCCATTTCCTTGAAATAAGGAGCCTGGGGCTCCAGTTGGACCTGTATTCCAAAGGGAAGTCATTCCAGAGTTGTGATCTCAGGTGCATGTGGTGGGGATGGTTTTCATCTATTCTGCTGAGATTAAGGAAACGTGAAAGGGGTTCATCATCTTTAGCACAATGCAGTGTGCTTACCATGTCATACAGAGCAACCTAGAGAATATGACAGTCCAGATACCGTGACTACGCAGCACCAGAAGGAAATGCTCAGAACTACGGGGGTTTCTGAAATAATAATTACTGTCCTTCAATAGACGATATGAAGATAAATATTAATAAGATAGTTTTACTGAACTTCAAAGTGATAGCTTGGCTTATTACGTTCCAAGATGAGTGAACTGGTTTCTTGTTTAAGAATTCATCAGAGCTCTTTCAACGGCACTCAATGCAACTGAATGTTGTCCCACTCACATCTCTGGAGATATGATGGCATACAGAGAGGTTATGTGAAACATTGGTAAACCGTGCAACCTATTCATCAGGACATTCTGAATCCCCATTCAGCACATGGTTTCCAGGAAGTACTTCAACTGCAATGATTTCTACAGTGACAGTGATTGGAAAAAAGCCTGGATCAATAACACTGAGTGAAGCACAGAGTTCATTGAAGACTCAAAGCAAAGCTCCTTGGGTTTCATCTGCCTCAAAGCATATGGGTGGTTCAGAACAGGTCCAAACAGGCAATCTATCAGTGGTAAATCAGATCCTCCTTTGCAGTAACACAAATCAGACAATAGATCATATCTTCACATCTTGCCTTTAATATAAAATCAAAGCAAATATGTTTGAGGTAAACTTTCTCTTTGAAAATTCGTACAATGAGTACTGAATCTTGAACTCAATTTGTAAATGTTGCTCCCACCATACATAAGACTCAAAGAGTTAGGAAAATGTTGTTAGAAATTACAGAGAAAAACAAAATATTCTGAAGATGTAAAACCAATAAAACAGGCTTTTTAAAAACTTTGTCATTGGGATGGTATTTTGAGTCACACACTCCCACAGTGCTAGTCTGCACAGGGTTCTTAAACACCAGGAGAGTCCAGGGAAGGCTGACAAATCTCTACCCTGATATTGAAAATAGCAATTTTTAGAATATGTGGTGCTTCTATCCAAGTTTGTGAAAAGTTGACCAAGGATTAAAACTTTGAAAGGATTGGATGTAATATTTTAGACTCAAACATTGTCTTAGTTTTAGAGTCATAGAATTATACATCATGGAAACAGGCCCTTTGGCCCAACACGTCCATGCCGACCAAGGTGCCTACCTGAGCTGGTCCCATTTGCCTGCATTTGGCCTGTATCCCTCTGAACCTTTCCTATCCAAGTACCTGTCTAAATGTCTTTTAAATGTTGTAACTGTACCTGCATCTACCACTTCCTCTGGCAGCTCGTTCCAGATACCTTCCACCCTCAGTGTGAAAAACTTGCCTCTCAGGTCCCCTTTAAATCCTTCCCCTCTTACCTTGAACCGGTGCGCCCTAGTTTTTGACACCCCTAACCTGGGAAAAGGGCTCTGAGCATCCAGCTTATCGATGTCTCTCAGCTGTAACATGATGTCCCAACACCTGTACTCAATGCCCTGACTGATGAAGGCCAGCGTGCCACACGCCTTCTTCACCACCCTGCCTAACTGTGTCGCCACTTTCAGGGAACTATGTACCTGTACCCCCAAGTCTCTCTGTTCTACCACATTCTCCAGGGCCCTGCCATTTACTGTGTAAGTCCTGCCTGGTTGAACTTCCCAAGGCGCATCACTTCCATCTGTTAAATTTCATCTGCAATTTCTTGTCTAACTTTCTCAGTTGAACTAGATCCTGCTGTAATCTTCAATAAACTTCTTCACTATCCACTAAACCACCAATCTTGGTGCTATCTGCAAGCTAACCAATCATATTATCTACATTCTCAACCAAATCATTAATATAGACGACATACAACAGGGGAGCCAGCACCGATCCCTGCGGCACACCACTGGTCACAGGGCTCCAATATGACAAACACCCCTCCAACACCACCCTCTGCCCTCCTACCACCAAGCCAATTTTGTACCCAGTTGGCTAGCTCACCTGAGATCCCATGTGATCTAACTTTCTGGACCGGCCTACCATGTAGGAACTTGTCAAAGGCCTTGCTAAAGTTCATGTAGACAACTTCATCACCTCTTCAAAAAACTCAGTTAAATTTGTGAGACAAGATTTCCCATGCACGCAGCCATGCTGACTGTCCCGAGTCAGTCCTTGCCTTTCCGAATAGAGTCATAGAGCAATACAGCAATACAGGCCCTTCGGCCCAACCAGTCCATGCCGACCACAGTGCCCACCCAGATGGTCCCAATTTCCTGCGTTCGGCCCATATCCCTCTAAGTCCCGCCCCTCTGTGTACCTATCCAAGTGCTTCTTAAATGACACTATTGTACCTGCCTCACCCACTTCCTCTGGCAGCTCGTTCCATATACTCACCACCCTCTGTGTGAAAAAGTTGCCCCTCAGTTCCCTTTTAAACCTTTCCCCTCTCACCTTAAATCTATGCCCCCGAGTTTTGGACTCCCCTATCCTGGGGAAAGTATAAGAGAAGCTAAGAGATCTTTATTAGTTACATGTTCATCGAAACACACAGTGAAATACATCTTTTGCGTAGAGTGTTCTGGGGGGGGGCAGCCCGCAAGCGTCACCATGCTTCTGGTGCCAACATTACATGCCCTCAAGTTCCTAACCCGTGCGTCTTTGGAATGTGGGAGGAAACCGGAGCACCCGGAGGAAACCCACGCAGACACAGGGAGAATGTACAAACTCCTTACAGACAGTGGGCGGAATTGAACCTGGGTCGCTGGCGCTGTAATAGCGTTACACTAACCGCTACACCACCATGTCTGTTACCATCCACCTTATCTATGCCTTTTATAATTTTAAACACTTCTATAAGGTCGCCCCTCATTCTCCTATATTCCAAGGAATAAAGACTTAGCCTGGCCAACCTCTCCCTATAACTCAGGCCCTCGATTCCTGGAAACATCCTCATAAATCTGTTCTGCACTCTTTCCAGTTTAACCATGTCTTTCCTATAACAGGGCGACCAAATGTTGATGCATTCTGTCTCTCAGAATCTCCTCCAGTAACTTTCCTCCTACTGGTGTTAGTCTCACTGGTTTCTGTTCCCTTCAGTTCCTTGCTTTTATTGAGGCCCACAAAGACATTACAAAGAGTCAGGTACTGGTGCCCTGATAGGAAGGAGCTGAGCTCTGATCCTGCTTTGTGAATAATTCTCCGACATTTCGCTTAAATATTTCTTTGATTATAGTGGAAGTTAAGCATCTTCCAAGCAGTAAAATTCAAAATGGCAACACTTGACTTTGGGGACATTCAGAACTTATGAAAAATCATGATAAGGAACATTTATTAGCTTGGCATTTGCAGAACAAATCTTGTGTTCTCTTTAGAATATATTAGTCATTGTGGTGCTTAGAGAAGTACATTTGTTTTTTAGGCTTCTTGGAAATTATATTGACAGGCAAGCCTGATTATGCAGTTAACAGCAAGGAGCTGGAGAACATGATGTGACAAGAAATGACAAATAGAGAAATGAATTGCCGCAGCCAGAGAAAGTGATCCTCATCTTTTGCCTGGAATTGGAACAGTGAGAGCTGAAATGACTGACCGTACTACATTGTATTTATTCGTGCTCTTATTTCTCCACAGATTAATAGCAGCAATATTAAAATTTTACTGCCAATGATGGCTCATAAAAAACATTTCCAGTATTGCTCTTGTCTCTTGAATTCATAGGAAAACAGATCATAGAAAATACATTTTGAGTGGAGACAGAAGGCTGCAGCTGGAATAATAGGCTGGTTAATAATGGCTTCACCACAGGATGGATCTAACTAGCGCAGTACGTGATGGTGATGGTGTTTGGGCAGGGGGCATGTCGTTGGTGTAGGGGTAGGGTCTTTGTGGGGTAATACTTTAAACATTTACATGTATTATTGGAATTCTGACATCGCACATAGAACGTACTTCTGCTGAAGCTGCTTTCAGAGACACTTGCTCTGCAGCAGCTCATACTGAGTGCCCATGGTACTCACTTGTGAATTTGTACTGGATCAATGTACATTGGCAAGTAGGCGAGAATTCATATGGTGAAAATTAGGTGCAATTATATAGGCCCAAATGGAAATAAACTGTTACAAAAAGTCTTTACTTTGGCAGTAAAATAATGATCTTTGGGTTTACTTTTACTCCACTATAAGGTTGTACTGTCATTTAGCAGCTTAAATCCATACTTCACTCACCTATTCTCTTGTATTTCCTTGTAATTTCTGTGCTGCGTGTTTTGCTGTACACATATCTATGATCTTCTGACACACATTTCATTCCCAGTCAAACCTTTGTTATTGGGTGCTGCTTGATCCTTTCTTGCAAAGCTCCATTTGTCCTTTATGACCTCTCTTTGCTACTCATTACCCTGGCTGAGAGGTCTTAAAGATAATAGTTGGTCCCTTTGAAAGTGTCAACCTCAGAATCAGAATCAGGTTTATTATCACTGACTTATATGTTGTGACATTTCTTGCTTTGTGGCAGCAGTACAGTGCAAAGACTTCCAGATTTCAGATTTCCAGGTTTCTCTTCTATGCTCTCAGCTCATCTGTGTTATACACCACACTCCTTGAACTCATCTGTGCCATTGAGCATGACCAGACTCTATTTTTTTCAGAATCAGAATCAGTTTTATTATCACTGACTTATATGACATGAAATGTGTTGTTCTGTGGGAGCTGTACAGTGCAAAGACATAAAAATTCCTATAAGTTACAAAATAAATAAATAGTGCAAAAGAGGAATAACGAGGTAGTGTTCATGGGTTCATGGACCATTCAGAAATCTGATGGCGGAGGGGAAGAAGCTGTTCCTGAATCGTTGAGTGTGGGTCTTCAGCCTCCTGTACCTCCTCCCCAATGGTAGTAACGAGAAGAGGGCACGTCCCAGGTGGTAAGGGTCCTTAGTGATGGATGCCGCCTTCTTTTGACATTATTGCCGTTGATCTGTGGAGAACTTGCGAAATGAAGGAATGAATGGAATATAACACATCGGTCTGGCTTTCACTGTTCCAACTGCAGGCACAAGATAAGGATCACTTTCACTGACTGGTGCTATTGATCTCTCCATCGAAATCATGTCACATTGTGTTCTCTGGTTCCCTGCTTTCTGCTAATCAGCTTCTAGATATTAGGCAAGAGTTTGCCAAGTTGATGTGCTCTGGTATTATCTGTGGGAAATATTTAGCCTCCACTTGACAACCCCTGTTCTGCCACTCCTTGGCATTGCTCTGGGACCCGTTCTGGTCCTCGGTCACTGAGAGAAGTGTACGGTTCACTTTGCTGTGGTGCTCGAGATATGGCAGCGCGATGGTCCCACTGCCCCGTGTGTATGTCACCAGGAGATGTGAATAACTCCACTTGTGACAGCCGTGCACACAGAAACTAAACCTGCAGGGCAGGAGCAAAGGCAGCCACATTCTGCAGCAACTCCATGTCAGAGAAGGTCAGTGGGTGGATCTAAGTTTGGGGTTGTCCTGATGTCTGACATGGAAGAACAGAATGTCATGTTCACTTGGAGCAGGTCAGGCCTGCTGAGAAACTGAAGGGTTTGGGTAAAAGACTGGTCCTAGGTGCCAGTGTATTCTCCATTAAAGTCAATGGAGGGCTGCTGGGAGAGGGTGTAAAACTGGCTTTCCCCCCAATCCCATTCGTTCCCTGTTGGTCCAGTTAGATCAACATTACCTCTGGCAGACAGTTTGGGTTACGCTTTGATTCGCTGACTTCGGGAGCACAGGGAAGAAATTCAGGGAGAAGATTCAAACAAAATAGTACAAGCCTGGTATGGAGGGTCCAATGTGCAGGATCCAAAGAGGCTGCAGAGGGTCGTAGACTCAGCCAGCTCCATCACGGGTACAACCCTCCCCAGCATCGAGGACATCTATAAGAGGCGGTGCCTCAAGAAGGGGCATCCTTCACTAGGGACCCTCACCATCCAGAACATGCCCTCTTCATGTTACTACCGTCCATGAACCCATGAACACTACCTTGTTCTTCCACTTTTGCACCTATTTATTTGTTTTTGTAACTTATAGTAATTTTTATGTCTTTATGTCTTGCACCGTACTGCTGCCGCAAAACAACAAACTTCACGACATACGTCAGTGATAATAAACCTGATTCTGATTCTGAATAACTCCCAGTTGTTGCAGCTAATCGATATTTAGATGTACTCATTCCACTGGAAGCTGGGCTATATCCTATGGTATGTTTAACTCTAATAAAATGGACTGGTATGGTTTGCAGGGAAACACCATCCACTCCTAGTTTCAACTCAGATTCTTGTACATTTTTTCATTGCCAGTGTTATCTGGTTCATCAGATAAAAAGCTTTCAATTTGTGGCAAATATCATAGCACATCATGGAAATTTCATCAGTCAGCAACAATCTGCATTCTGACATTACCCACCCAGCAAGAACTCATTTTCAAAATGGATTGATCATGCAAAACTGAACCATTGAACAAAGGACTGCTGTGTTCCAGTTAGGGAATACATCATTTTCAGTCGTGTGTTGTCTTTCCAAAGTCAGAAGGTTTTATTAACATGCAATTCATTTTAGCATCTTGGAAATGCTCTACGCTGAGAAGAATTACTCTAGCTCAGGCAGGGGCCTCCATCTGTACAGAGGAGAATAAATAACGAGTTTACTTTATGCTCAACTAAAGACGGGCATTGTTAAGCTTGGAGCTTATTTCAGTTATGTTTTCTAGTTCTTTTTCTCTCCAATTGCTGAACCAAAGCCATGCATGTTCTCAAAAGCAGATGTCCAAATTAATGTTGTGATATAGGTCTTTGATCCATTGATAGTCAGATGACGTCTGCCTTATCTACTTGCAGTGGACACCTTCATGGTTGGCGTGGACACCAGAGGATTCAGCTATTTTGGTGCTCTCCTAACCTGCCTCTCATCTTGCAGCCTCCAGAGGCTTCAGCTCATCCTGAAGCAAGACGGGCTGTGCTGCGTACACAGTCTAGATAGCATCAGGTATGTTCACTCACTACCCTTTGTAACCAGTAGTCCATGTTGCCCCCTGCTTCAAATTTAAGATGGAAGAGTGCCATTAGCTGTATTGCTCCTACATGGAGCAAGAAAGACTCGATAGTCAGAATGGCTTCCTTCTATTGTATTCATTCTGTAATGTTCTTCTAGCCGGCCCTTTGTAGGTCCACACCCCCTCCTAGTCCACTAATGGCAGCCTTGTTTTCAGTCATTCAGACCTTGACACTGGAATTTCCTTTCTAAATCTCTCCCTCTCTTCAGTTCCCACTTTAAGAGCTTTCTAAATCTCAGCACTTTGACTCATACATTGTTCGTTCCTCCAGATATCTTCCTTTGCTCAGCTCGTAACACGGAGAGTGACTGATACCTGGAGCGGGCTGCCAGAGGAGGTGGTGGAATTAGATACAATCACAACGTTAAAGAGGAATTTAGACAGGCATTTAGAATAGGCAAGGCATAGAAGGATATGAGCCTGATGCCGGCAAATGGGGAAAAAGGGCGGCATGGAAGTGGTGGGCTGAAGGGCCTGTGCTGTATTATCCTATGAGCAAATTGTTTTTTTTATGCTATTTAAAGGTTGCAGAGTGCAAGGTTGAGATATTTACACACCTTCATCTCTCAGCAGCAATGATAATGTCACATGAAAATGATGCACCATCAGTCAGTCATTGCATGGAAGATATCTTCATATTAAAGAGTAAAAAAATCAGCAGCATCTCACTGTCTACCTGCTGTGGAAGTCTAAACAATTTAAATATTCAGAACCCTTTCATAACCATAAATGTCTGACCAACACAAAAACTGGATCCCAGGTGACACACATTATAAAGAAAAAGCAATGCATTCAGATATCTGTGTATCATTATCCATTATACAAATGCTTTTCCATTGCATTTTTCATGCCAGGACAATTTTTATTGGGACAATAGTCGCTCACTAGGAACTACCACAGGATCTTGCGGCTAAAAAACATTAGGCTTAAGGAGAAAAAATAATTCTCCTTCTCTGAATGTGGAGGTTCGAAATATCTTAGCAGGGAATTAGCACATTTTGTGTAAAGGTAGCTTGTTACTACAACTCTGAAATCCCTGCCCCACCCCAAAGGTAAAAGATGACTTTAGATCTGTTTAAAAACTGGTTAGAGCTGATAGATTCCATTTTAGGGCCATGGGACAGGGAGTAGAGGGCAGAGCAGCAAGGAGGGAATGAAGGGAAGGGAATACGTGTGAGCAGGGACAGGCCTAAAGTGAGTGATCTAGAGTCCATTTCAGAAACAAATGTTCTTTGGTGTGAGGAGACCTGGAAACCATTGGGTGATTTTACAGGTGTTGCCTGTGGCTTTCTAAAACAGAGTGGGCTCCCTAACAGGCAGATGTAGGCCTTAGACCTTTGTCAAAGTCCTCTTTCTGAAATTCAGTATCAAAGAGCAGAGAACGATCCAGGCTGAAACCAATATTTTTCATTGGATGAATTATTGGTGGAGATGCAATGAATGCCAGCAGCTGATTTTTTTCCATGGTAATAAGGACTGACGTCCCATTTAAGGCCAGCCACCTTTGACATCAAGATAGACCTCACCGGCTTAAGGAAGAGCGTCTCAGAAAGTCCAATTTTTGGCAGCTTCCTGTTGGGTTGGTAGCTTGGTCAATTTTAAATGGCCAACCATTTGTTTTCTCCTGGGTAAGCAGGATTACAATTTCCCCTTGAGTCTTTTTGCTAACCGCGTAATTATGCAGATCATTTTTGGTATTCATGTTACATAAACTTGAAAACCTTGTTATATACTGTAATTGGTATCAGTTCAACAGTGGCACTGATCTTTTGAGCTACAGATATAAGCCACAATAAATCTGTCTCTGTAGACTGTCTCTTAATGTTGGTAGGATGCTGAATAAAAAATGCATGCTGGATTTTGAAATAAAAAATAATTTTAACTTGCCTAATGGAAAGCAGGCAAGTGGGCATTTAAAATCAGGGAAGTGACTTAGTTCCAACAGCCCTGTTACCTTCATGTGGACTGTAATTCCAATCAGCTGTCATTCGTTAGACACCTGCCCAAGACTAGTGGAATTATGCTTCAAACGTGCAGAGCAGGCTTTGATGATACTGTTAGGACTTGACTATAATTTTAACTCCGGGATGGTGTAGGGAAAGCCCTTGTGTCTCTTCTGCTGAAGTCAACCTGGAAACAGGGAGCTGCTTCCAGAAAAGCCCCATTGAAGAAAGTGGATAGAATCAGACAGCATGGAAACAGGCCCTTCAGCCCAACTGGTCCATGCCGACCAAGGTGTGCCATCCAAGCTAGATTTATTTATTTTTAGAGTGGTTGCTTCTGAATTAGGAAGAGTACTTGGCCCCTTATGTCCCACAAGGAAACCATGTGCCTCTCTGAATAGCAGCCTTCCATTCCCGCCCCCCCCCCCCCGCCCCCCCCCCCCCCCCCCCCCCCCCCCACAATCGTCCTGCCCTTCCAATCACTTACCTGATGGTCAAGGTCTGTTCCTTCTGGTTCTTGGTAGCAATGAGTCCCACTCACACCACTTGCCAGCTTGGATTTCTTGTTGGGTTCAGGAAGGAGACTGATCGCCAGTGTGCGGTTAAAATCACGGCGGCTTTCAGCTGTAAGTGGCCAGATGTTTAGCCTTTCACCTTGGCCCCCAGTTCACCTGATACTGAGTTAGAATTAGTTTTAAAGATTCCAAGTATATACTTCCAATAAAATTTTTTTATGGGCTGGGGCCTCCTTAACACAGAGCCAGAGAGCACTCATGATGACTGCAGAATGAGAAGAGGATCAGCTGGAGAATTTACTTCATTCTTGGTCTGTTAATCAGGGAGTTCTGATCTGTTATTTAGTTATAGGCTTCCAGGTTTAGGGATGACTATCTCCTGCTATTTCTATTGGCATCATGTAACAATTGCAGAGTAATGGCCGGAAATGCTCAAACATTTTCTGAATTGGCACAAGAATAATTTTTACTTTAAGGACTAATGTTCTTACTTCTTCTAAGGCACTATAATTAATCCAGCTAATTAAATTCTAAGAGTGAAGTACTCTGAAGTAGTAACACATTGTTAATCTGATGTGTCCATCACTCTCTGAAGGGAAGGTTGCTTTCAGATGGTTAAAGCTGGATTACTTTAATGGTGAATTGTTACCCACTTTCTTTCCATGCTGAGGTCTATTTTCATTCTGCGTAAAAGACAAAGAGATTATCAATAGCACCAGAAAGTATCGGCATAATGACAGACAGAATGCAGTGCTCATGATCCTGCCTCACATCAGGCCTTCCATAGTGAACAAAACTATTTGTGAATCATGTTCATAGAGTGCCCGGGAGGGTTGAGATTCAGTTAGCAAATTGTAACAGGATTGCGCTAGTGAGACCCCCGCTCAATGTTCAACTATCTTTGTTCCTCAAAGTGCGCTGGGTTGCCTTCAAGTGAGTCCAGAATCATTGGCTTATTGTTTAAAAGTGTTCGAGGCAGGGCACAGTTCTCATCGTTTAGCAGGACTAGTGACCTCATCACTTTGCCGTTGACAGGCGACACAAGTGTTCAAGAGTGACCCAGTTAGATGGAACTGTTTGCTTTCTCAGAATCAATGCCCACATGCCACAAGTTAAACCCTGTGCACAAGGAAGAGTTCTTTGTGAGCTGATAGGGACTACCTTACATCTGATTATTCACCTTCCTGTGGTCACCAACATTTAATCATGCAGTCAGTTAAAATTATCTCAAAAGCCTTTGTACTGCTTGACTTTTAAGACAATCATCTGTTCCACCATTACTGAAGGAGACAGGTTTAGTGGGAATGAGGTGGAGATAAAGGTGGTTTGGCAGCAGTGTGGTTGCAACCTTTAAATATTATTCTCTGTTCGTATTCCTGCCCACAGCAAGGCTAATGACAGACTGGAGGACTGTTGACGATGAAGCACGGAGGGACAAGGGAGCAGCCAAGAAGATTAAACAAGTCAGAAGTGTGGTTCCCACTGTGGGGGTGGGAGGTGTCCTGATCAGAGGGACAATCCACTTATGAGATGGGATAATGTTGGGGGTTGTGGGGTGGGGTGATTCTTAATCATAGGGACTGGTATCTAATACTAGTTGGAAGGTCCTACAGTGGTTGAGGGGGCTTCTGATGGTGGCCAAAGGATAACAATTAATGATTGGAGATCTGATGATTGTCAGGGACCCAATGATAGAAGGGGTAGGGGAACAGACTGAGAATGAAGAAGGTCCTTTACCAGGCGGACATCGATCATGGAGGAAGAACTTCTAGCCCACGTACAGTGCTGTAAGTATCTGATAGGTCAGCTTTTCTTACCTCCTTTCAGTTGCCAAGTTTCTAGGAATCTGGCAGCTCAGCCAGGGTGATTTAAATTTGAGTAACAGATCAAAATTAGGACAATAACCAGCTCCTCTCCAATGTTGGACTTGCTGCTGACTGCTCCTCGAACTACCTTTGTTGAAACCAAAAGTGGGCAGGACGGAGAAGGAGGGAGGGATCCTGTTTCTGATACTTTGCATTTTAACCAGAAGTGCTAAAACTTCAGTCAGATTTGCTGAGTTGGCTTCCTCTTCCGCAGTTGCAGAAATCAGTCTTCAGCCAATTTGATTCATTCCACTTGATATCTAGAAATAGCTGAGAGCATTGGATCCACCAGAGGCTATGGGACCAGACAACATTCCAGCTAGAAAGTTGCCCAATTAAGTCCTGTTCGCAGAAGGCACAACAAATCCGATCCCTTCATTACTGACCAGTAAGCCTACATTTAATCATCAGCATAGTGATGTCCGATGTCGTTAACAGTGCAATCAAAGGACACTTAATCACCAATAACCTGCTCATTGATGCCCAGTTTGGTTTCGACTACAACCATTCAGTTCCTCACATCATCACACCCTTGGTTCAAAGCTGAACCAAAGAACTAAGCTCTAAGGAAGAGGAGACATCAAGGCAGTATTCAACTGTGTGGCATCAAGGGGACCTAGAAGAATTGAAGTCAATGGGCATCAAGGGAAAAACAGTCCAGTGACTGGAGTCATACCTTGCCCAAGGGAAGGTGTTTGTTGGAGGTCAGTCATTCTCAGGTTAGTGTCCAAGGCCCAACAATCATCTGCTGCTTCAACAATGTTTTTCCTTCCGTCATAAATTCAGAGGTGGCAAGTGTTCACTGATGATGGTTGATGTTCAATTCCACCTGCAACCCCTCAGCAACTGAACCACGCAGCAAGACCAAGACCAAGACCAGATTCAGGCATGGGCTGATAAGCAGCGAGTAATATTTCCCCCACAACTGTGTCAGCCAATGACCATGTCCTACAAGAATGAAACTAACCACCTACCCTTGACATTCAAAGGCATTATCATTGCTGAGTGCTCCACCATCGACATTCCAGAGGGCACAATTGACCAGAAACTCAACTGGACCAGCCTCATAAATAGCTACAAGAGCAGGTCAGAGACAGCAGTCTAAGGGATATGACTCACTGTCTAGCTCCCCAAAGCTCTTCCACCATTTTATCATTTGTTTGGAACAAGTCAGGAGCATGACAGTAAACTCTCCACGTACCTAGATGAGTGAAGCTTGAACAACAGTCAAGAAGCTTGATGCTATTCTGGACAAAACGAATGGCTTGATTGATACCCCATACATTACCCTCATTGTACCTTTCTTCCAACTCTACGATACCATGGCTGCAGTGTTTGCAGTTTACAAAATGCACTGCAATTACTCACACAGACTTCTCTGACAGCACTCCCCAGCCAAACGAAATCTACTACTCCCAAGAAGGATAAGGAATAATATGCACATTGGAACACCACCAGCTACAGGTTTCCCTCGAACTTGCACACAACCCCGATTTGGAATTTGAATCTCATAGCCCCTGTCTGAAAGGTAGCTTAAAAACCACAATTCAGTTTGCTGAATTGAGTAGCTCTGTGGTTAGAATACACCCTTATTAAATTTTGTGCTTCTATTGATTATATGTGCCATTTAGGGGTCTTAAGGTAACTAGGAAGGAACTTAATTTACTTGAGCATTTTGTGGATTTTTGGGTTTTCTAGTGAATCACTTTGACATTATACTTGGTCCAA
Organism: Pristis pectinata; assembly: GCF_009764475.1. Lineage (NCBI taxonomy): Eukaryota > Metazoa > Chordata > Chondrichthyes > Rhinopristiformes > Pristidae > Pristis > Pristis pectinata. The sequence continues at coordinate 112,735,670 of NC_067409.1, read as the reverse complement.
AAAAAATCACATTCAGTAAGTGGGTTAGTTATCCTGAATGCTCCAGTAACTGGCATTTCAGAAGGAGTGCCTGACTTGACAGAGGGGCAGCGCCAAAGTAGCACCCAAGTTGGCTCTTGATTAACCAGCGCTTTGTCTGACACATGCCAGATAAGAGCTTTTACTGTATCCTCCAGGTGAATCTGATTACACCTGTTCCATTGTTGTACTTGTTCATTGCTGGTCAATGGATGCACAAGTACATCCATTGAACTTGAGTGGAAATATATTGCAATTCATTCATTGCTTCTGAATCTTGGAATTCTCATCCAACAACGCTGTGGGAAACCTTAACCAGAAAGTCTCCAGCGGTTCAAGAAGGTAGTGTGTGACCATCTTCTCAAGGGCAATTATGGATTGGCAAAAATTGTTAACAGTGCCTGCAAAACGCGGATGCTGACGGATGAATAAATTAAAGGAACCTCTGATGTGGATTCAACCCAGCCATCTTTAGGGACTAAGATCCAGACCAAAGAGTGGAATGATGTCTCAGTTTCCTCGTCCAGCTCCAGTACTGAACCGACCGGCAAAACCCCAATCACTACAGTTTAGCAACACCATGACCACTTTGATCACTTTGCACCAAAATGGACTTTTTTTTTGTTCTAATTGTGTTCTTTCTTGTAAACATTGTGTATAATTTATGTTTAATATATGATTTTCTTGTGAATGCTGCTTATACGGTGCCATGTGCCTGCGATGCTGCTGCAGGTAAGTTTTTCATTGCACCTGTGCACACATGGACTTGTGCAGATGACAATAAACTTGACTTTGACTTTAACTTTGGTAGCCATAGCCATGATCCTTATATGTCAATATTGGCTCAGTTACGGCTTGAAGTTGTGAACAAATGTGCCATTGGTATTGAAGCAACACCACTTGTGAAATTCAGATCAAACACAGAATGCCTTACTCTACAGCCCCAGTGCAAACCCTTTCTGAGTTGTTGCCTCCTGCACTGAACTCTGAAACGAGGCCTCAAATGAAGTTTGGTGCCTGGATAGCAAAGCTAAGATAAAGTAAGAGGTGAATCAACGAAAGGGGATGTAAAAGTGGCTACTGTTAGTGGATCATGGAAGATATATTTTATGTGAAAGGTCAAATCATTATCCGACCCCAACTCCCTTGTTTCAGGTCTTTAACATCTAAACTGCCACTCTTTCAAGTGAGCCCTTTGTGGAAGGAGGTGGGGTTGTTGATGGCAGGGTCTTCCAGTCAACTAGCTGAGAATCTGCTGGTTATCCTTCCAAGCCAGTGCATTACAAGAATCCAGACACTGCCACAGCCATAACGACGGTGTCCAACTGATCCCATCAGCTCTCAACTTCCCTGCCCACAACTCTTGCAACAAACGTCCAATAACCCTCATCACATCAAGGCATTCCTTCTTCCCAAGACTTCTCACATTAAACCTTGCAGCATCTGAGCTATAAAATTGTTTTCCATCATTCTTTAACACCCAACTGTGCAACAAATTTTGTTGCATGTACATCTGGCTCTTACTTTCTCAGCACGTTTGGCAAACAGTTCATTCATCAGATTTTTGTTGGGTGAGGTGGCTTTTTTACCAGAGGCGCTTTAAACTGATTTTGCTTTGAAAAACTATAATATGGCAGATGAGTTTAAAACTCCGGCAAGAAGGAGAGAAAGAGGTAGATTTTGGTTTTGTGCATCAACCTCAAGTGGGTGATCTGTCAATTTCTTTTTCATCTCCTGAGTTTAAAGGAGTTGCTGACTTGATGTCGCTATTGTTACACTAACAAAAACATTGAAACCAACCCAAGAAAGAGCAAGAGAAACAATTCAGAAACACATCAATCATTGCCTATAGTAGCTTTGAAATGAAGAGGGATTGTCATCAGAAGTCCTCTGTAATCTGTCAGAGGGTCCCAGACGATGTCACATAATTACCCATACAGACAACTCTGTCTCACATGATAATTGATTGGTTAGCTTTTAATTGTTCCATTTTATTAATGGATAATCTTATAGTCAGTAAAATACCCAATGCCCAGAGTTTTGCTGCTCTCATGCTGTTAGCCAATAAGCACCCTGAACTTATAAAGGCTGATTGTTGGAGTGAAAATTAAGTTAAACTAGTTTAAATATAATCAAATTTGGTTAAAATGGTTCAATAGAATCAGTTTGTGAAATATTTTCACAAGAAGCTGAAATATTTTCGAACTGATGAAGTTCCCTTGCTCGTGTTTGATTTAATTGAGTGGATTCTAAGTATAGTATTATCTTTTAGAACTCCTTGGCGTAGACATAATTGCAGACCTGTAAGCCATTATTACCACTCTTCATACTTGCTGTACAGAACTAAGGCAACCACAGGTTTTACCTTATTACAGTAGTTGACTTTGCACATGGATAATAGTTTCTTTTCATATCATGTTATCATGTTAAACATTGCAGTGCTATCAGAACTAATTACTGAAGGCCCATGCAGAATTGATAAGATCTTGTCGCTGCAATGTTTAGTCTTTACTTGCTAGTCATTTGACATTAATGCTACTTAATTTGCTTTAAGCATTAAGAGCGAAATTTACTAACCCAGCTTGCCAGTATTTGAAACATTGGGGAGAATTTTAATCAATTAAGCAGATTAATTTAGGTTAAGTGAGACTTTAAAATGTTAAGGACCTCAGAAGTGACCTCACCCTAACTTGAACCCATTGTATCTAGGAGGTGGTGGTTTATTTAAGTCTTGTACAAAGGCTGTGTGCCTCAGAATCACAGAAAGGTTAGAGCACAGAAGGAGGTCACTCTGTGCTGGTTCCCCACACACCGAGCCTCTCTCCAGAGCTTTATAGAACATAGAACATTACAGCACAGTACAGGCCCTTTGGACCACAATGTTGTGCCAACACTTTATCCATGTGTCTATCTAAGAGTCTCTTAAATGTCCCTAGTGTATCTGTCCCCACAACCCCTGTCAGCAGTGTGTTTCATGCACCCACCACTCTCTGTGTAAAAAACTTACCTCTGACATCCCCCCCAATATCTTCCTCCAGTCACCTTAAAATTATGCCCCCTCGTGTTAGCCATTGTTGCCCTGGGAAAAAGTCTCTGACTGTCCACTCGATCTATGCCTGTGGTGCACCTCTCTCAAGTCACCTCTCAACCTCCTTCTCTCCAAAGAGAAAAGCCCTAGCTCACTCAACTTATCCTCATAAGACATGCTCTCCATTCCAGGCAACATCCTGGTAAATCTCCTCTGCACGTTCTCTAAAGCTTCCACATGCTTCTTATAATGAGGCAACCAGAACTGAACACAATACTCCAAGTGTGGTCTAACCAGAGTTTTATAGAGCTGCAACATTACCTCACGGCTCTTGAACTCAATACCTCGACTGATGAAGGCCAACACACCATGCAATGTAGCTCCCTGAAGTTTGCAGAAGCAGGCCCATGACCAGAGCTACACACCACTGAACTGCCAAATAGCACACGTATGTTCAGCAACACACACAGTGCTGGAGGAACTCAGCAGGTCAAGCAGCATCTATGGAGGGAAATAAACAGTCAATGTTGCAGGCCTATGTTAGTGCACTACAGTTGCTAAGCTGCTGTATATTTATCTTGTTTCGAGAATGAGTTACATAGACATGGAGCCATAATGCACAGAAACAGGCCCTTCAGCCCACCATGTGCATTGCTATCATCAAGTATCAATCTATAGTAATCCTGTTTACCAGCACTCGGTTCAAAGCTTACTGTGCTTTGGTGATTCAAGTGTTCGTCCAGATGCTTCTTAAAAGTTGTGAGAATTTCTGCCTCCGTACTTCAACCACCATCCAGGTGAAACAATCTTCTTCAGATCCCCTCTAAACCTCTCACTCCTCACCTTATACCTGACACTCTCTGGTCTTAAACACCTGGCCATGGGGAACAGTTCCTTACTATGTATCCTATCTATGCCCCTCACAATTTTGTATAGTTGACCATTTTGCAGAACACCTGCGCTCCGTCTGTAACCGCAATCTGCATCTCCCCGTTGCCGGTCATTTCAACTCCCCCTCCCACACTATCACTGATATGTCAGTCCTCGGCCTCCTCCACTGCCAGGAGAATTCCAAGTGCAAACTGGAAGAACAGCACCTCATTTTCCGTCTTGGGACCTTGCAGCCTAATGGCATGAATATTGAATTCTCCCACTTTAGGTAATCCCCACCCCTTTCCCCACAAACACCCTCCCCCCACCACGCTTCTTCTCTTCTTCCCTTTCCTAGCCTCTCTTTTTTCTACCTTTTTTTCGCTTTCTCTCCTTACCTTTGACCCATCCCCCAGTGGATCTGCTCTCCCCTCCTCCCTATCACCACCCTGTGCCCACCCCGCCTCCCCTCTTTTGTCCACCTATCACTGCTCTGATTTTCCCTCCTGTATATTGGGCTTCCCCTTTTCCTATCTTCAGTCCTGAAGAAGGGTCCTGACCTGAAATGTTGACTGCCTGCTTTTCTCCACGGATGCTGCCTGGCCTGCTGAGTTCCTCCAGCATCATAGTGTTTTCCATCTAGATTCCAGCATCTGCAGTCCTTTGTTTCTCATTGTATACGTCCATCAGGAAGCCAGTTCCAACCGGCCTCCTCTGCTCGAAGCCTGTACAGTTTTATAACTAAAGCCTTCCATCCCAGCAACAAACTGTTGAATCTCCTCTGTTGTCTCCAAGATAGAATTTGAAGGCAGTGGATAATGTGCTCCAGAACTTATGGTAAGACAGTTAACTGAAAGGTTGCTAGTTCAAGACTATCTCAAGTTAATTGTGAAATTGTGGAAATTCATTCAAATTGTTCAATTGTGCACAGAAAATCGCTAGACTGCTCTAAATATCCAAATGCCTTACTATGAGTCCTCAAAGAAGCTTTTGAAGAACTTATTTGATCTGGCCTCAGTGTATGTTTAATTTCATACTGTTTGATTGACTCTTAATGTAACGAATGATTGGTACAAAATATTGGTTTGAAATACCTTGCTTCTTGGTGATGGTTTGGTAGAGAACCCCTTTGTAATGTGTCCTTCATGAGGTGGCATGTCCCTGACTCCTTTACCTGGAGGTCAGGAACACACAGAAGTCAGATGCCAATGTATCTGACCTCCAGTGAGCCATCCAGGGATAGGGTCCTAGGATCCACCTCTTGAGGCCAGTCTCTGCTTAGGGACAGCTCCACTTCATGGATTAGTGGCATGAGCAAAAGCCTTGAATTCATTTGGATCCACAGGTCCACAAAAGACGAGTGTGATTGAGCAGACAGCATGGGTTGCAGGCCAGATGGAGGACATCCCGGTCCATTGCCTTGCCAGTGTTGTTCACATCCCAAGATCAGACAGAAAATGAAATTCTATACCTCACTGGACTTTTGATGGAAACCTTTGGAGCAAAACACTAGAAGTAAGATAGATACCACGTGAGAAGACCCACTGGTAACACCCTAATGAGATTTTGTTTTAAGAGTTGGAGTTCACTCATTCAACTCTTCATTTTATTTTACATAATAAAATGTTATTTGCCTTGGAAATTATTAGATTTTTATTTCTCAGGAAAAATATTACACAACATCTGAAACAATAATAAGCAAAACCAAAGTCAACAACTGATTTTTCTTGAAGGTATCTTGATTCAAATGGGTACAGCACATCCATTTGGTGCCACACATCCTGTTGGTGTAGTCAGCTCGAAGCACAGACAATGAAAGTAGAAGGGTTTTTGATGGGTAAACACAACTCAATTCTTCTTTTGAGGGCATAGTTGTACAATCTAATCATACATAAACTTGGTGGAATGAAGAAGACTTTTCTTAACTTTTCATAGCCATCCTTACAATTCTTAAGTGTTGTATTCCGAGCTCATTATTTTAGAACATAGAACACAGAACAGTACAGCACAGTACAGGCCCCTTGGCCCACGATGTTGTGCCGACCTATATAAACCTACTCCCTGATAAATCTAACCCTTCCCTCCTACACAGCTCATAATCCTCCATTTTCCTTACATCCATGTGCCTATCTAAGAGTCTTTTAAATGCCCCTGTTGTATCAGCCCCTACCCCCTGGTAGTTCATTCCAGGCACCCACCACTCTCTATATAAAAAATCTACCTCTGACATCTCCCCTGAACATTCCTCCTCTGATCTTAAACTGATGTCCTCTGGTATTGGTCATTGCCGCCCTGGGGAAAAGGTGCTGGCTGTCCACTCTGTCTATGCCCCTCATAATCTTATATACCTCCATCAAGTTGCTTCTCAACCTGCATCGCTCCAAAGAGAAAAGCCCTAGCTTGCTCAACCTTTCCTCATAGGACATGCTCTCCAATCCAGGCAGCATCCTGGTAAATCTCCTCTGCACCCCCTCTAAAGTTTCCACATCCTTCCTTTAATGAGGTGACCAGAACGAACACAATACTCCAAGTGTGGTCTAACCAGAGTTTTCTGGAGCTGCAACATTACATCATAGCTCTTGAACTCAATCCCCCGACTAATGAAGGCCAACAAACCATATACCTTCTTAACCACCCTATCAACTTGTGCGGCAGCTTTGAGGGATCTGTGGACTTGGACCCCAAGATCTCTCTGTTCCTCCACAATGTTAAGAATCTTGCCATTAACCTTGTACTCTGCCTTCATGTTTGTTCTTCCAAAGTGTATCACTTCACACCTTTCCAGATTGAACTCCATCTGCCACTTCTCTGCCCAACTCTGCATCCTGTTGTAACCTACGCCAACCTTCTACACTATCCACAGCACCACCAACCTTCATGTCATCTGCAGACTTACTAACCCATCTCTTCACTTCCTCATCTAAGTCATTTATAAAAATCACAAACAGCAGGGTTCCCAGAACAGATCCCTGCAGAACAACACTGATCACCAACCTCCAGGCAGAATACTCTCCATCTACAACCACCCTCTGCCTTCTGTGGGCAAGTGAATTCCGAATCCACACAACCAAGTCTGCATGGATCCCATGCCTCATGGCCTCCTGGATGACCTTACCGTGGGGAACCTTGTCAAGCGCCTTACTGAAGTCCATATACACCACATCCACCACTCTACCTTCATCTATATGTTTTGTCACCTTGAAAAACTCAATTAAGCTTGTGAGGCATGACCTGCCTCTCACAAAGCAATTCTGACTATCCCTAATAAGACTATGCTTCTCCAAATGATCGTAAATCCTGTCCCTAAGAATCCTCTTCAATAGCTTGCCCACCACTGACGTAAGACTCACTGGTCTATAATTCCCAGGGTTATCCCTATTACCTTTCTTGAACAAGGGAACAACATTTGCCATCCTCTGATCCTCTGGTACCACTCTTGTAGCCAGGGAGGATGCAAATATCATTGTTAACGCCCCAGCAATCTCTTCCCTCGCTTCCCGTAGTAACCTGGGGTATATCCCGTCCTGCCCCGGGGTCTTATCTATCCTAATGTTTTTCAGAAGCTCCAACACTACCTCTTTCTTAACCTCGACATGTTCCAGCACATTAGCCTGTTCTACGCTGATCTCACATTCGTCAAAGTCCCTCTCCCTGTCGAACACCGAAGCAAAGGATTCATTAAGGATCTCCCCGACCTCCTCAGTTTTCTTCATTTTCTTCAGGTATGTGTTTTATATCAAACAGGGTAAACTAAGGCCTTCTGAGAGATTTTAATTCATTCCCTCAATTCTCTGAAACAGTGCTCATGCCTTATTCTTCTGCAGGAGTCATCATTCTTATAATTGTCCTCGGTTTTCAAATGTTGTCTGTGACATGGATCCTCTTATGCATTTGATTTTGGATAAAATAACTGCACTGGAATTTCTACCCATGCTATTCCTTTGTGAACTATTTGGCACTGACTGGTTCTCTTAAGTGTTAACAAACGCGGGGCCGTGTCAAATCCTGATAAAGAAACACAATGTATTGAAGTAAAAAATATTAATCTTAAAGATTAATTATACACCTCATAGTGAAGAAATGTTTGGATCAGGATTTTTCGGGAATCGACTTTGTAACACTGATGTTTTTCCATCACAGGACAAACATGGCAACATTTTGCCTTCCTTTTTGTTGGCCTGTCGGTTTCTTGTGGATCTGTTTTTCAGTCAAAGTTCTCCCAGGCGGGATACATTATCTGGAGTACAGGGGATGGAAACTTTGGTTGCAGTCAAGTACTTTGAATAATATGTCCCATTAGGGAAAGCTATTCAATATGAAGTCAGCTGACATACAGAAAGAAGGCAAAAGATTGTTGCCACATGTGTTACAAGCTGAACATCTTCCTGACACGGTTTCATACAGTTCTTAACACTGGGCAGATGGTTATTTTTACCAATATATTGCATGTTTTTATAGCTCAAAACTATTTGTCCTTCCTTCATTGCCCTGAATTTATACAGTATAAAATTCTTAGAAAGTCAATCCTTATTTTAATAGCTAGCTAAATTATTACTGCACTTCAAATTATGTTACTGAAGGCCACAGAAGAATAGACAGAACTGCAGAATATAATTCCCAAACTACCACTAAAAGTTCTTGAATCCCAAGGAATAATAGATGCAATCTGATTGTGATTCACCATAAAAACAGTGCCCCTGGTTCCATATGGAGCTGGATTTTATTATAGCTATTGTTGCCAGAGTTAAAAACTGTTCCAAATTGATTAGTCTCCTGTGGGAGGTGACTAAAGTTCAAACTGCAAGGAAAGAAAACTGAAATTCTCCTTGATTATGGTGCTATAAGACAAAGTAAAACATTACTGAAGGGGTGTGAGCAATGCTGTCAAGGACACATTTATTTCCCTTTGAAGGAATTTGCAGGTGAGGTTGGAAATGGCTCTCCTGTGTCGGCAATAAGCAGTGAATCACAGGTTTTTGATCAAGTGAGACTGGTGGCACATTTCTAAGTTAGAATGGTGTGTGACTGTGACAGGAACTTTCAAGTAGCGGTGGCCTCCACAGCATCTCTCTGCTTGCTCTTCTCTGTGATGGAGCCCACAGGGCTGAGAAACTCTCTCCAGGTAAGTGCAATGAATTTCTGTAATGCATTGCGTATGTAATGCGCGCTGTGGAATTGTGTCCTGATGTAAGAAGAGATGACTATGGAACATAGTGAATGAGGCCTGATTAAGCTTGGTACTGGGTGGTTTGAAGTTTCTTCAGTATTTTCTGTTGCTACACCCATCCAGGCAAGTGATGAACCTAAATAAAAACTGCAGATACTGGAGGTCTAAAAAATAAGAACAGAAATAAAAGAAGCTGGCCTTATTTCCCTCAAGAAAAGTAGATCAGAAGGGAAATTTGGTAGAGGCGGACAAAATCATGGACAGTTTTGATGTAGAAATGATTTACGAGAATGCTGCCAGGACTTGAGGGCATGAGTTATAGGGAGAAGTTGGACAGACTTCGTTCCTCAGAGCGTAGGAGACTGAGAGGTGATCTTACAACCTCCGCAAAGCTATCGGAGATGCCAAGAGACAATATCAGTCCAAAATCGAGTCCCAGACCAGCCGTCAGATGTGGCAGGGCTTACATGCTATAATGGGCTACAAAACAAAGTCGGGCAGCATCGCCAACAACAGTGCATCTCTTCCCGATGAGCTTAACGCACTCCATGCACATTTTGAACAGAAGGGAAGTGGATTGTCACCACCCACCCTGACAGCCTCCAATGCAACTGAACCCATGGTCACCACTGAGGACATAAGATCAGTCTTCCGGAGAGTGAACCCACGGAAAGCATCTGGCCCGGATGGTGTCCCAGGCCGTATTGTGCTGATCAGCTGGTGGGAGTTTTTGCAGACATATTTAACCTCTCCCTGCTTCAATCTCAGGTTCCCACCTGTTTTAAGAAAACCACTATCATCCTGGTACCTAAGAAAAACAAGGTAACGTGCCTTAATGACTACTGACCGGTGGCTCTGACGTCCACCATTATGAAGTGCTTCGAGAGACTGGTCACGGCACGCATCAACTCCAGCCTCCCAGTAAATCTCGACCCACTGTAATTCGCCTCCCAGTGAAACAGGTCTACAGTGGATGCCATTTCCCTGGCCCTACACTCAGCTCTGGAGCATCTGGACAGTAAAGACACCTGTGTTAGACTATTGTTTATTGACTACAGCTCTGCCTTCAATACTATAATTCCAACCAAACTTATCACCAAACTCCGAGACCTGAGACTCAAACCTCCTTCTGTAACTGGATCCTTGTCTTTCTAACCAACAGACCACAATCAGTGAGGATGGGCAGCAACACCCCTGGCATGATTATTATCAACACTGGTGCCCCACAAGGCTGCGTCCTCAGCTCTCTACTCTACTCCCTATGCACACATGACTGTGTGGCCAGATTCTGCTCTAACTCCATCTACAAGTTTGCAGATGATACCACTGTAGTGAGCCTTTTCTCAAATAACAATGAGTCATAGTACAGGAAGGAGGTACAGAGATTAGTGACATGGTGTCATGACATCAACCTTTCCCTCAATGTCAGCAAAACAAAAGAGCTGGTCATTGACTTCAGGAAAGGGGGCAGTGTACATGCACCTGTCTACATCAATGGTGCTGAGGTCGAGAGGGTTGAGAACTTCAAGTTCCTGGGAGTGAACATCACTAATAGCCTGTCCTCATCCAAAAACGTAGATGCCATGGCCAAGAAAGCTCACCAGCTCCTCTATTTCCTCAGGAGGCTAAAGAAATTTGGCATGTCCCCTTTGACACTCACCAACTTTTATTGATGCACCATAGAAAACATCCTATCTGGATGCATCATGGCTTGGTACGGCAACTGCTTGCCCAGGACCGCAAGAAACTGCAGAAAGTTGTGGGCACACCTCAGCACATCACGGACACCAGCCTCCCCTCCATGGACTCTGTCTATACCTCTTGCTACCTTGGTGAAGCAGTCAGCATAATCAAAGACCCCACCCACCCAAGACATTCTCTCTTCTCTCCTCAGGCTCAAGGACAGCTTCTATCCCACTGTGATAAGACTATTGAACCGTTCCCTTATACGGTGAGATGGACTCTTGACCTCACAGTCTACCTTGTTATGATCTTGCACCTTATTGTCTACCTGCACTGCACTTTCTCTGTAGCTGTGACACTTTATTCTGCATTCTGTTATTGTTTTTACCCTGTACTACTTTAATGCACTGAGTAATGAATTGATCTGTATGAACGGTATGCAAGACAAGTTTTTCACTGTACCTTGGTGCAAGTGACAATAATAAACCAATACCAATACTAGTTACAGTGGTGTATAACATCACTGTCTTTTTCCCAGAGTTAGGGAATCAAGAACTAGAGGGCATAAGTTTAAGCTGAGAGGGAAGAGATTTAAGATGAACTTGAGGGGCAATTTTTTTACACAAGGGTGGTATGTATGTGGAACGAACTGCCAGAGGAAGTGGTTGATGCAGGTACAACAACAACTTTTAAAGACAGTTGGACAGGTACATGGATGGGAAAGGGTTAGAAGGTTATGGACCAAATTCTGGCAAATGGGACCTGCTTGAATAGGCCTCTTAGTTGGCTTGGGCCATCTGGGCTGAAGGGCTTGCTTCCCTGCTGTATATGAGTGATTAAGGAGAGATTGTTTCTAGTGACCAAATCAGAGGACACAGACTGAGGCTGATTGATAAAAGAACCAGAAGAAAAGTCAGAAGACATGGTTTGGCGGCAGGAATAGTCAGTAGAAATTTCAGTCACCCTTATAATAACTGGGATATAAACAGTGTAAAAGGTATGGAAAGAAAGGTTTCCTAAATTTCATTCAGAAGAACATTTTTATCCAGCATCTTACAACCCCGACAATAGGCGTGCTGGGAGGGGTTACAATAGGAGATCATTTTTACAGGATTAATCATAATTCAGTTAGAACTAGCAAACTTACAGAAAAAGGCAATGATAAAATAGGAGTGAATGCTCCCTATTGGGAAAAGGAACATTTTACTAAGCTGAGCAATTTAGCTACTTGAAGGTAAATCAGTCTCAGAGAAATGAAAGGCATTTCAAAAAGTGTTCAGGGGAAACGTTCCCACAAAAAAATAGAAACATAGGAAAATTGGAGCAGTAGTAGGCTATTCAGCATTTTGATTGTTGATATCCTACCTTAATTCTATATTCCTGGTTTCCCATTACCCATAGCCTGAGTGAACATCACCAATAACCTGTCCTGGTCCAACCACGTAGATGCCACAGCCAAGAAAGTTCACTAGCACCTCTACTTCCTCAGGACGCTAAAGAAATTTGGCACGTCCCTTAACCCTCACTAATTTTTATCGATGCACCATAGAAAGCATCCTATCTGGATGCATCACAGCTTGGTACAGCAACTGCTCTGCCCATTACCTCAAGAAATTGCAGACAGTTGTGGACACCTCAGCACATCACGGACACCAGCCTCCCCTCCATGGACTCTGCCTACACTTCTCACTGCCTCGGTAAAGCAGCCAGCATAATCGAAGACCCCACCCTCCTGGGACATTCTCTCTTCTCCTCAGTCCCATTGGGCAGAAGATACAAAAGCCTGAAAGCACGTACCACCAGGCTCAAGGACAGCTTCTACCCCACTGTTATAAGCCTATTGAACAGTTCCTTAGTACGATAAGATGGACTCTTGACCTCACAGTCTACCTCGTTATGACCTTGCACCTTATTGTCTGCCTGCACTGCACTTTCTCTGTAATTATAACACTATATTCTGCATTCTGTTATCGTTTTACCCTGTACTACCTCAATGCACTGTGTAATGAGTTGATCTGTATGGACGGTATGCAAGACAAGTCTTTCGCCATACCTCGGTACATGTGACAATAATAAACCAATTTATGAATTTTACTCTTTATACCCTTTGTGTCTAAAATCTGCAAACTCCTTAAAGATATTTAGGATCATGGTCTCCACTGCCTTCAGTGGGAGAGAATTCCACAGATTCATCACACTCCGTGAGAAGAAATTTCTCCTTATCTCATTCCTAAATATCTTACTGAGTGTCCAGAGACTATGGCTTCTTGTACTGAACCTCGCAACCAGGGAAAACATGCTAAACAGTCTGTCTGGCCATCAGAATTGTATATATTCAAATGAGATCTCTTCCCATGCTCGTGAATAAAGTTCCATTCTCTCCTCATATGATACACCTGCTATCTCAAGGATCAGTCTGGTGAACCTTTGCTGCACTCTGTGCTAAAACTTCACTCAAAACTCCAGGCATGGGCTTAGCAAAGCCTTGTATTATTGTAACATGATATTCTTGCTTCTGCACTCAAAACCTCTTGCAATGAAGGCCAACAACCCATTTACCTTCTTAATTACTTAGTTCACCTTTATGTTTGCTTTTGGTGACATGCATACAAACACACCCAGATCCCTTTGGACATCACATTTCTCAACCTCTGACCATTTATATAAAGCTCTGCCTTCCCAACAGAGGTAGATAACTTCACATTTATCCAGATTACACTTCATCAGTCATGTTAACTTTGTCTAATCTTATTGATATTTTCTAGCTGTCCTGTTATCACACATTTTACAATAGCCTCTTACACTTTCCCTACTATGGCTAACCTGAGTTCCCTATTTTCTCTCTCCCTTGTTATTTTAAATAGTGGGGTTGCACTGGCTACCATCCAATCTGCAGAACAGTTCCATAATCCATAGAATTCAGGAAGATGACAATGAACGGCTACCTCTTAATACTCTGGGACTTTATCAGTTTTCAGTGCCATTAATTTCTCCAGTGCTTTTTTTAAACTAGTACTAATTTCCTTTAATTCCTTTTTTTAATTGGATTCTCATTCCCCAGCATTTCTGTTAAAATTATTTGTAACTTCTTTCTTGGAGGCATATCCAAAATATTTAATTTCTTTGCCATTTCTTTGTCCATTGTAAATTCCACTTTTCTGATGGTGAGCAACCTATATTTGCCAAACTAATCTTTTACTTTTTGTGGAAGCTTTCAGAAAGCGCACTTTCATGTTCCCTGCAAGTGTACTCTATTTTTCCTCTCTTAATGCCACTCTTGGCCCTTTATTATTGAATCCTAAACTGTTCGCCATCTTCAGGCTTGCTAGTATCTGTCTTTTGGTCTAATGTTATCTTTAACTTATTTTTTTTAGCCACAGTTAGGTTGCTTTTCCTTTTGTGTTTTGGCTCCAGAAAGGAATGTATCATTGCTGCAGCTGCTGAATTCATTCTTTGTGATTAGCCACTGAAATGCCTTTTGATAAAGGTCCCGAATGTAAATTCCAAGTCTTTGCAGTTCCCTTTGTTTAAGTTTAGGACTCCACTTTTGGATTGAACTACTTCGCTTTCCATCTTAATTAAAAACTCATGCCATGTTATGATGACTTTTTTCTTCATAACCCTCACAACAAGATTATTAACCAATTTCTAGTCATTGCAAAGGACCCAGCCTGGGATAGCCTGTCCGCTCTTTGGTTCCTTAGTGTATTGGTTTAAAAAGACATGAGGAATTCATTCACTCTAGTATTGCTGATTTGTCTTTGTCCATCAACATACAGATTAAAGTCACCCATATTACCATAGCTCCCTTCTTAACTGCATCTCCAATTCCCAATGAGATGCCAACCCTTACCTACCACTAGTGCTTGGAGGCCCAGGACAACTCCCATAATTACTTACTGCACTTTGGTGTTTCTTAGCTCCACTCAGACTGATTTGACACATTCGATTTTCTGCTCCAATGTCTCTTCTCACTATTGGTCTGCTTTCATCCTTTACAAACTAAACCAATCTACCTCCTTTTCCTTTTTGTTTGTCTTTCCAAAATCTCAAGTTTCCTTGGATTTACGGCTGCCAACCTTTGTTACCTTGAAGCCATCTCCATCATGACCATCACGTCTGTTTGCAACACACAAAGTGCTGGAGGAACTCAGCGGGTCAGGCAGCAGCTCTGGAGGGAAATGGACAATCAATCTTTCGGGCCGAGACTCTTCATCAAGACCCCGTACATTTCCCTCCACAGATGCTGCCTGACCCACTGAGTTCCTCCAGAATTTTGTTGTTGCTCCAGATTTCTAGCATCTGTAGTATTGGTATTGGTATTGGTTTATTATTATCACTTGTACCGAGCTACAGTGAAAAGCTTGTCTTACAAACCGATCGTACAGGTCAATTCATTACACAGTGCAGTTACATTGAGTTAGTACAAAGTGCATTGATGTAGTACAGGTAGAAACAATAACAGTACAGAGTAAAGTGTCACAGCTACAGAGAAAGTGCAGTGCAATAAGGTGCAAGGTCACAAAAAGGTAGATCGTGAGGTCAGAGTCCATCTCATCGTATGAAGGAACTGTTCAATAGTCTTATCACAGTGGGGTAGAAGCTGTCCTTAAGCCTGGTCTCTCTTGTGTCAATCATATCTGTTTACATCCATTTGCTCTATTAATTTGTTTACTTTATTATGAATGCTTTGCACTTTAGATTTGACTTATTAATATATTTAAATATATTGCCACTTTTTCTTACCTGAACCCTCTTTAGTAGTGGAATATTTTGTTTGTGTGCTCTATCCTTTGCTGGTACAGCTTGGTTATCTTTACCCCAGTCAATTTCCTGCACTGTTTTCTTTTAACTTCTCTTTAGCATTCTAGATCTCACTCCTTCCCCCACGCTCTCTGACTTACTTCGTTAAAAACATGTCCACCTCCCAAGATATTCGAATCACTAGAATTCTGGTGGGACTGTGAAACCTAGAATGCTCTGGTTGAAAAGTTGCATAAAGATAAAGCAATATAAGGAAGATTTTATCAGATGCCATGAACTTAACACAGTAGGACGTGTTTTTATTGCAATAAGGCAAATCAGAAATTGCCGAGAAATTATTCTTCTCTCTCCCTTGGACTGTTTGGTACATAAAAACATGAGAAATATGAGAAGGTGTAGGACATCCAGCCCTTTGAGTCTGCTCTGTTTTTCATCAAGATCAAGGCTGACCTTCTTCAGGAAAATGGAGACACACGAGAGTCTCTGCAGATGCTGGAATCTAGAGCAACACGCACAAAGTGCTGGAGGAACCCCCACCTCCTTCCCTTTATTCCATGGTCCACTGCCCTCTACTGTTGGATTCCTTCTTCTTCAGCCCTTTGCCTCTTCCACATATCACCTCCCAGCTTCTCACATCATTCTCTTTCATCCACCCTCCCCCACCCACCTACCTTCCCCCCTCTCACCTGGATCCACCTATCACCTGCCCAGCTTGTGCTCCTCCCCTCCCCCTGCCCCACCCTTTTATTCTGGCTTCTGCCCCCTTCTTTTCCAGTCCTGAAGAAGGGTCTCGGCCCAAAACGTCGACTGTTTATTTCCCTCCATAGATGCTGCCTGACCCGCTGAGTTCCTCCAGCATTTTGCATGTGTTGATGTTCTTCAGTGCCATTTTCCTGCATTATCCCCATATCCCTTCACTTGCTTAATAGTCGTCAATCTCTGTTTTAAATGAACTCAACAAATAAGCCTTCACTGCCCTCTGCGGAAGAGAATTCCAAAGATTCACCACCCTCTGAGTGAAGAAATTTCACCTCATCTCAGCCTACCTCTTATTCTGAAACCCCTGTTCTAGGGTCCTCATCCAAGGGAAACATCTGTCCTGGAAAACCTACTGTACAATACTCTTGGCAGAATGATTGCCCAATTTTTGTTCTTTAGTTCAATCTCTAAAGCCTCATTTGATGATGCTTCTGACGTTGCGCTCCTCACAGGTCCAATTGTCCCTTTAACCAAAATTGCCACCCCTCCTTTTTATCTTCCTTTTTATCTGAAGGAACCCTGAACTGCCTCTTCTATCCCTCTTTAAGCTATGTTTCAGTAATTGCTAAATTATCAGATTCCCAGGTTTCTATTCTATGTCCTCAGCTCCTCTGTGTTATTTACCACACTCCTTGCATTCTATTGGTATTGGTTTATTATCGTCACTTGTACTGAGGTACAGTGAAAAGCTTGTCTTACAAACCAATCGTACGGGTCAATTCATTACACAGTGCAGTTACATTGAGTTAGTACAGAGTGGATTGATGTAGTACAGGTAAAAACAATAACAGTACAGAGTAAAGTGTCACAGCTACAGAGTAAGTGCAGTGCAATAAGGTGCAAGGTCACAACAAGGTAGATCGTGAGGTCATAGTCCATCTGGTTGTATAAGGGAACCGTTCAATAGTCTTATCACAGTGGGGTAGAAGCTGTCCTTAAGTCTGGTGGTACGTGCCCTCAGGCTCCTGTATCTTCTACCCAATGGAAGAGGAGAGAAGAGAGAATGTCCCGGGTGGGTGGGGTCTTTGATTATGCTGGCTGCTACACCAAGACAACGAGGAAAGGAGGCTGGTGTCCGTGATGCGCTGGGCTGTGTCCACAACTCTCTGCAGCTTCTTGTGGTCCTGGGCAGAGCAGTTGCCATACCAAGCCGTGATACATCCAGATAGGATGCTTTCTATGGTGCATTGGCAAAAGTTGGTGAGAGTCAAAGGGGACAAACCAAATTTCTTTAGCTTCCTGAGGAAGTAGGGGCACTGGTGAGCTTTCTTGGCCGTGGCATCTACGTGACTTGACCAGGACAGGCTGTTGGTGATGTTCACTTCCAGGAACTTGAAGCTGTCAACCCTCTCGACCTCAGCACCATTGATGTAGACAGGTGCATGTACACCGCCCCCTTTCCTGAAGTCACATCTATGCATTGAGCACAGTCGGACTCTATTTTTTTCAGAATCAGAATCAGTTTTATTATCACTGACATATATGACGTGAAATTTGTTGCTTTGCAGCAGCAGTACAGTGCAAAGATATAAAGTTACAATAAAATACAGAATAAATAAATAGTGCAAACAAAAGGAATAACGAGGTAGTGTTCATGGGTTCATGGGTTGTTCAGAAGTCTGATGGCGGAGGGGAAGAAACTGTTCCTAAATCATTGAGTGTGGGTCTTCAGGCTCCCCAATGGTAGTAACGAGAAGAGGGCATGTCCCGGATGGTGAGGGTCCTTAGTGATGGATGCCATCTTTTTGAAGCACCACATCTTGAAGATGTCCTTGATGGCGGGAAGGGTTGTGCCCATGATGGAGCTGGCTGAGTCTACAAATGACTCCTGATTCACACTCTCCTGTTCTCCCTTCTGAATCTTTCAGCTTCCCATCCCCCTGCCCAGCTTGTTTAAAGTCTTCCAACAGCAGCAGTGAACACCATCTACTGCTTCACCCCCACCAGCCCAAACATACGTCCAACCCCCTCACTGCCAGCACTGCCCAGCGCCTTCACCACTGATGGATGTTGCTCCTTGGTTCCGAGATAATCTCTCCAGCCACACTTTCATCTGCACTGCCCTACTATTTCTGGAGATCATTACCTCGGAAGTCCTGATTCTTAATATGCTTCTTAAGTGCTTAAAATCTGTCTACAGGACTTTGCCCCTTTGACCAACCCCTGTCTCACCCTTCTCTCTCACCTTTTGGCAGTGTGGAGGATCAGAGGGATCTTGGGGTCCAAGTCCATAGGACGCTCAAAGCAGCTGAACAAGTTGACTCTGTGGTTAAGAAGGCATATGGTGTATTGCCCTTCATCAATCGTGGAATTGAATTTTGGAGCCGAGAGGTAATGTTGCAGCTATATAGGACCCTGGTCAGACCCCACTTGGAGTATTGTACTCAGTTCTGGTCACCTCACTACAGGAAGGATGTGGAAGCCATAGAGAGGGTGCAGAGGAGATTTACAAGGATGCTGCCTGGATTGGGGAGCATATCTTATGAAAACAGGTTGAGTGAACTCAGCCTTTTCTCCTTAGAGCGACAGAGGATGAGGGGGGACCTGATAGAGGTGTATAAGATGATGAGAACCATTGATCGTGTGGATAGTCAGAGGCTTTTTCTCAGAGCTGAAATGGTTGCCACAAGAGGACACAGATTTAAGGTGCTGGGGAGTAGATATAGAGGAGATGTCAGGGGTAAGTTTTTTACTCAGAGAGTGGTGAGTGTGTGGAACGGGCTGCCGGCAACAGTGGTGGAGGCGGATACGATAGGGTCTTTTAAGAGACTGCTGGATAGGTACATGGAGCTGAAAAAAATAGAGGGCTATGGGTAAGCCTAGTAATTTCTAAGGTAGGGACATGTTTGGCACAGCTTTGTGGGCCGAAGGGCCTGTATTGTGCTGTAGGTCTTCTATGTTTCTATGTTTCTTTATACGGACTATCTCCCCCCTGCACACAATCCTGATGCAGGTTCTTGATCTAAAACACTGACCATCTCTCTGCCTCCATAGTTGCTGCTTGACCCGCTGAGTTCCTCCCGCAGTTTGTTTATTGCTCTAGATTCCAGCATCTGCAGTCTCCTGTGTCTCCACTGCCCCTTTTCCTGCTTAGGTCCATGAATAACATTAGGAGTCTAATATTGACTCTGTCTTTAGAAATACACAAGCTTCTTTCTTGCTTTGCTTTAAATTGCGACAAGCTTTCCAGTTAAAATTTGCCGTTCTAGTTTTGGTTTTGATGTGTTCTGAGTAGGAAGATGTGTGCGTGGGTTTAAATACCAAAGCCTTCTTCAGCCTGCATGAATGACCCATCTGAAAGCACATGGCAAAGATCCACAGATGAGGGGAATTAGACTGTGTCGCACAGTCTTTGAAAAAAACCAAGGCATTTACAATGACTATAATTTACTCCATCTTGGAATGAAACAGTGAAAAATACAGCTCCATTATACTGGCGGCGAAAATGAAGGAAACCATTTCCAGAGTTGCCGATTAAAATACATTTTCTACGTTAGATATTGTTGAACTTTTTAAGTGTGGGTGTGGTTCAAGGTGAAGAAGCCTTGAGGAGTTAATGGCTGAGTCTGTTCCCCGAACTCATCTTTGCATTTTAGTCCTGTAGGTGTCCCTCAAAGCAGATATATGTTGACATTTTTCAAACACTGCATAAGCTGCTTCCTCACTGAAACATTCTCAGCCCAAACAGCTTTACAAGTCCCCTGACAAGATCAGGTTTGTGCCTCTGCTGGTAATTCCACAGTGTTCAGCTCTATTCACCACAGCTGACCCAGCTCGGTTGATCATCTGAAGGAACAGAAAGCCCACCTTCCACTAACTGTGCAAGTTCAGGTCTATTGCCTTGGGCATACATACACAAGTGCCATAAGGATGCTTTTTGCAGTATCAGCACAGTACATTCCAAACACGACAAAGATAAGTTTAAGATATCTTTATTAGTCACATGTACATTGAAACGCACGGTGAAATACATCTTTTTGCGTAGTGTTCTGGGGGCAGCCCGCAAGTGTCACCACGCTTCCGATGCCCACAACATCCTAACCCGTATATCTTTGGAATGTGGGACAAAACTGGAGCACCCGGAGGAAACCCACGCAGACACGGGGAGAACGTACAAACTCCTCACAGAGGGTGGCCGGATTTGAACCCGGGTCGCTGGCGCTGTAGAGTGTTACACTAGCCACTACACTACCTTGCCTACTGTGAAGTTAACATCAACTTAAGTTAACACAACTTACATGAGGGTTTTTCAAGTGGGTTCAAGAACCTGACGGCAGTGGGGAGGAAGCTGTTGTTGAACCTTGAGGTGTGGGTCTTCAGGTTCCATGGCCCAGATGGTGTGGGTCCCTGATGATGGATGTCGCCTTCCTGAGACATTGCCTCTTGTGGACCAGTGAAACAAATATCCTTCGGGTCACTTCAAGCCTGATACACAACTGAACCAGCCAATCAATTCTACAGGCAACCCCTGCATTATGGTCATTCGGGATATGGAAATTCACCCTTCAGAAATCACAAATCACTACCCAACAGTCTGAGACAGGGAATAAAATTCACTCTTATGGAAAAAATTAAATAAATAAACACAAAATGCAAAAGAAACAACAAACTTAGTCTATTTCTATTTTCTTCAACCAGCATTTCTTAATGCATGTGCAGATAATCTGGCTTTATTTAGTATGTTAGGTTCATTTCGCTGCATAGCAGGGTCTTTTTTCCCCCAAGTGTTTTCTATATCATTTACACTCAAGATGTCTGAAGCAGGGCCAGATGTAAACCTAAGTGATTACTGTTATTTGTTATGTTATCTCATTAACCTGTCCTACTTACGTTTGATAGGTGTTTAAAAGGATATGTCTCCATTCAAGCTGTAGGCCGGAAGGTGAAAGCATCTGCAGTTGCTGCTGACTCCAAACGTAGCTGCCGGCCACTTAAGAGATTTGCTTTGGAAACTGGTGGCGACGAGGAGGTGTACAGGAGTGAGGTAGATTGGCTGGTTGAGTGGTGTTGCAACAACAACCTCACACTCAACGTCAGCAAGACCAAGGAACTGATTGTGGACTTCAGGAAGGGGAAGTCAGGAGAACACACACCAGTCCTCACTGAGGGGTCAGCGGTGGAAAGGGTGAGCAGCTTCAAGTTCCTGGGCATCAACATCTCAGAGGATCTATCCTGGGCCCAACACACTGATGAAATCATGAAGAAGTCATGCCAGTGGCTCTACTTTGTTAGGAGTTTGAGGAGATTCAGTAAGCCACCAAAGACTCTTGCAAATTTCTACAGATGTACAGTGGAGAGCATTCTGACTGGTTGCATCACCGCCTGGTATGGAGGCTCCAATGCACAGGATCACAAGAGGCTGCAGAGGGTCGTAGACTCAGCCAGCTCCATCACGGGCACAACCCTCCCCACCATCGAGGACACCTTCAAGAGGCGGTGCCTCAAGAAGGCAGCATCCATCCCTGAGAACCCTCACTCTCCGGAACATGCCCTCTTCTCATTACTACCATCGGGGAGAAGCTACTGGAGCCTGAAGACCCATACTCAATGATTTAGGAACAGCTTTTTCCCCTCCGCCATCAGATTTCTGAACAGTCCATGAACTCATGGACGCTACCTTGTTATTCCTCTTCCGCACTATTTATTTATTTTTCTAACTTACAGTGATTTTAATGTCTTGCACTGTACTGCTGCTGCAAAACAACACATTTCACAACATATGTCAGTGATAATAAACCTGATTCTGGTTCTAAACTGATGAGACAATCTCTTAATGCCCTCCCTTTGTGAACCAGCAACTGTGGTACTCGAGAGAAAAACATCCGGTTGGGACACATCTCCACTCCTAACATGGGATTCACGGGGAAATAGGGTTTAGAGTGATGGAAAATCATGATATAGACAGTTTTAAAGAAAAGAATCTCCTCCATAATCTACATTTCCCCCTTGCCAGTCACTTCAACTCCCCCTCCCACACTGATATGTCAGTCCTCGGCCTCCTCCACTGCCAGGAGAATTCCAGGACATTGGAACTCGGCAGGTCGAGCAGTTCCAAGTGGGGGGAAAAGGAACTGTCGACGTTTCAGGTTGAGACCCTGCATCAGGACTGAGAGCAGAGAGGTGGGATGGCTGGGATAGAGGGGAGTGGGGAGAAAGGATTCCGAGGTGATTGGTGGACTGAGGAGGGGTGTGAGATGATGGGCGGGTGGCGCCAGGCAGGGGAGGGAAGCGGTGCCGGAGTTGGGAGACGGTGGCAGGTGAATGATAGATGGAGGCAAATGGAGAGAGAGGGAAAAGGGAAAAAAAACAGATGGAGTAAGGTAGGGGGAGGGGAGGGTGAAGGTTGGAGACGGCTGCTGGAGGGAGAGAAGCAGGAACAGAGCACTTGAAGGACTCCCCGATGGCCAACTGGGTATTTAGGATGACAGTGGTCCCATACTATGGAATCTCTCTGATAATATTAGAGTTCTGATTATGTCAGTTCTCTGTGTTTCAGTCTGAAAATTGCTGAGGGGTTTGGTCCTTAGTTAGGGAGTTGTACAGCACGGAAACAGGTCCTTCGGCCCAGTTCGTCCATGCTGACCAAAATGTCTATCCAAGCTCGTCCCAGTTGCCTGCATTTGGCCCATATCCCTTTAAACCTTTTCTTTCCATGTAACTGTCCAAATGTCTTTTAAATATTGTAATCATACCCACCTCTATGGCTTCCTCTGACAGCTTGTTCCACGTAGGAAGGGTAAGGACTGTTACCAAAGAGTTTGAGAGGAAAGAGGGCCGGTGACACAGCATACTGACTATTGCCATGAAGCTGAGCGAGATCTCATCCCCATGGTGATAAACAAGGTGAACTGTGAATGAAAGGCAGCCCTTTTCTGATCTGGGCACGCAGAAACACAAACATACAGTTCATGGTAACTGCACAGCAGGAACCCAGCAATGTGGGAAAATCGGTGTTGTCTCTTCCTAGTTACTATGTTTCTTGCAGAAGCTAAGGAACTTTTGCCGCCTCACATAGAGTGTACTAGTGATCTTCTGGGTAGCCGTGACTGGTGTTACTGATGTCAGTGAACGTGGGGAAAATCTCCGGAGATATCTGGAGCTATGTCGCTCTTCCCTGCCACACACTTAATGTTGGACTGTCTTAATGTTGGACTCCAGTTCCCAACCCAGTATATGGCACAGTGTCTCCTTGTTGAAATGAGGCTGGATTAAACAGTGTTCCTCAGATATGTGAGGGTTTATTCTCGAGCACATGTTCAAGGCGTCTCTATTTCCAGGTCTCTGAGCCATTTTGTAATAACATGTAGAGTGAATCAAATTAAATGAAGACCAATTGGGGGCAGGTACATCAGGGACATTTAAGAGACTCTTAGATAGACACATGAATGATAGAGAAATAGAGGGCTACTTGGGAGGAAAGGATTAGATAGATCTTAGAGCAGGGTAAAATGTCGGCACAATGTCATGGGCTGTAATGTTCTACGTTCTATGAAGTCCAGGTGTGTATCCTGTTTCTGAAGGTACTGTAGGACCACCTGCTCCCTGAGCCTCTTCTTTCCCTCCCAGATGATCCTCGTTGCCTCCTGAGCTGCTCTTCTTCCACCTGATCTGGAAACTCAGCAGTAATCCAAAATCCGTCAATTGAGAAACGGCCAATCCTCACAAGAAGAGTTTGGAGTCACCCAACCAGATGCAGACATGGTGTCAAGTGCATGAACCACCTTGGTCTTTTCCAAAAGTTCCAACAATCACAGAATCCGGTCTTCAGTTAATTTGATTCACTCTACATGTTATTACTAAATGGCCAAGAGACCTGGAAATAGAGAAGTCTTGGAGATAGGACAACATCCCAGCTGTAGTTCTGGATACATGTGCTCCAGGATAAACCCTCACTATCTGACAATCTGAATAATTACTAAGGCATGTCCTCTCTATAGCAAGTAGGAAAAATCCACACCAGCTAATAGCTGCCTTTATTTTCAATCAGAGTGAAGGAAGGTGTCTTTTACACTGATATCAAACGGTACTCATCATGGAGTCACCATCAACCAGAAACTTAAATTTTTAACATTTTTAAAAAAATTTTTATTTACAGCGTGGTAACAGGCCCTTCCAGTCCAACGAGTCCACGCCGCCCATTTTAAACCCAAATTGACCTACCCGTATGTCTTTGCAATATGGAAGGAAACCGGAGCACCCGGAGGAAACCCACGCTGACACGGGAGAACGTACAAACTCCTTACAGACAGCAATGGGATCGAAACCCGATTGCTGGCGCTGTAATAGTGTCGCGCTAACCGCTACACTACCGTAAAAAAATTGTGGCTAGAAGAGCAGGTGAGAAGCTTGATATCCTGTGGTGAGTGACCCATCTTTTGACACCCCAAAGCCTTTCCATCTTCTACAAATTACATTAAAGTACTTTTGACACTTGACCTATACTGGTTCATGCATATGGCCTCTATCTTCTTCTCAAGGATTTTAAGGATGAGCTATAAAGGCTGACCGTTGGTACCCATGAGAAAACTCTCTCTTCCAATGTATTTCATGGCTTAAGCCTGGTGCACAAACCTTCTAAAGGGATCAACAGAGCCTTACCGTGATCCCACTTGCAAGCACGATGGCATAGCGGTTAGTGTAACACTATTACAGCGCCAGCGACCTGGGTTCAATTCTGGCCACTGTTTGTAAGGAGTTTATACGTTCTCCCCATGACTGTGTGGGTTTCCTCCGGGTGCTCCCGTTTCCTCCCACATTCTATTGACGTACGGGTTAGGAAGTTGTGGGCATGCTATGTTGGCACCGGAAGTGTGGCGACACTTGCAGACTGCCCCCAGAACACTCTACGCAAAAGATGCATTTCACTGCGTGTTTCAATGTACGTGTGACTAATAAAGATATCTTATCTTAAATAGTTTTTCCTGAGTGTTCCCACTGCAATTAATCAGATTGTTTGGGACAAAACAACAGCTTAGATCCAGTTTAACATAAAATCCTAATTCCGGTGTCGAACGCTTATTATGGAAGTCTGATAGAAATTTATAAAATTGTGAGAGGCAGAGATAGGGTAGGCAGTGATAGGGTAGGCAGTCAGAATTTTTTTCCCAGGGTAGAAATGTCAAATAGTAGAGGGCACTCATTTAAGGTGAGAGGGGGAAAGTTTAAAGGGGATATGCAGGGCAAGTTTTTACACAGAGAGTGGCGGGTGCCTGGAACAGGCTGTGAGAGGTGGTGGTGGAGGCAGATACGATAGAGGTGTTTGTCAGATAGACACTTGAATATGCAGGGATGGAGGGATATGGACCATGTGCAGGCAGAAGGGATTTAGTTTAATTTGGCATCGTGTTCGGCACAGACGTAGTGGGCTGAAGGGCCTGTTCCTGTGGTGTACTGTTCTATGTTCTATGTTCTATGTTCTATCATATTTTAATTTTTTCAGATGAAAACCTGAGTACCCGGGCAAAAACAGTACCATATGAGCCCTGATGCCTGGGGCATATTACATTTTGAATTTAGGAATTAGGCACAGTAATTTTGCTCCTGTACAGATATCTCAGAGTATTTGCATTTTGTTGAAGCCATTGTAAACTCTCTAATACCTGCAAAATTTGGATAACAAACTGCTTAATTCTTTTCTTTGTACATTCTTCTGTAAGCAGTTTATGAACTCTGGGTGCTGTTGCAGAACAGACAAACACACAGGATTTGCTCTTCACCTGAGGGCAAGAGCCAGCCCTCTGAGGGAGAGCTATAAAGTAATCTCTGCATAACAGGAAATGTTTAATTTCTGACTGTATCACAGTTTCTTTCTCTGGAAGAGCATAAACAACAGGGCTTATGTTTTCTTTTGGACATGAGTCCATCCTAAATTACAGGAAATAGCCAGAAATGACACACTAGCAACGTTGTTCTTATAGACTAAGACAATTAAATCCACTTATTGCTTCCATGTGAGATCACTCAAAGGACTACCATGTTGTTCTTTGTTTGGAATGAGGGTTTGTTGTTACAGTAAGGTTTTCTGCACAGTTAATTGAGAAGCATTTGGAACCTTCCCAGCACTTGGAACTTAGTCACTATTTTGAATCTCTTGGATTGCTCTATATTTTAAACTCTGGAAGAAATACGTCTTTATGGGAACGTCAATAAATTGAAGTTGCCCAATTCAGATAGCAACACCCGCACAAAATGGCAAAAAACATGGCATAAGCACATACCCACATCAAAGAGTCATATGAAAATCATGATGGAATGAAACTGGTATGAGCCTTAATTATATCACAAAATATGTTTAAAAATGGAGATCAAATACAGTCACGAAAATGATGCAATGCTACTTGCAATGCAAAACAAACGTCCATCATGCACAAAGCAATGATCCTGATGAAAAGAAAAATAATTGGACTTTGCCTTAAATAACAATCCATGACCTTTTTGTGCTTTTATTATCTGAACCAAGAGTGACATTCCTTCATCATCAGCGTGAAACTGACAATTAATCTGCCCTACGTACCATATCCGATCCACTGATGGTTTTGTCTGCTCCAAAAATGTTTTCTTTTTTTCTTTAAAGACATTACTTCATGCTGGATTACGGTTCCCCAGACACCATCACAACCTCAAGATGTGTGGCCATTTTGAAGTGTAAGATTAGTGACGTATTTGACTATGGGAATTATCTCTCAGCTCTTCCCATGGTGCATCTGATGTTCTCCCAGCTTAGCGGACAATGATCTGTTCCAGGAACTCTGGCTGTTTGTGTGGAGTTTGCACGTTCTCCATGTGATGGCATGGGGTTCCTCTGGGTGCTCTGGTTTCCTTCCACATCTCAGATGGGATATAATGGGTTAATTGGAATTGGAATTGGTTCATTATTGTCATGTGTACCTAGGTACAGTGAAAAACTTGTCTTGCATACCGTCCATACAGATCAATTCATTACAACGGTGCATTGAGGTAGTACAGGGTAAAACAGTACAGAATGCAGAATAAGATGTCATAGCTACAGAGAAAGTGCAGCGCAGGTAGACAATAAAGTGCAAGGTCAAAATAAGGTAGATTGTGAGGTCAAGAATCCATCTTATCGTACTAGGGGGCTGTTTAATTATTGGTCAGTGTAAATCGGTAGAATGGTAGAATTTGGGGGAAATTGATGGGAATGTGGAGAGAATCAAAAAATGGGATGAACGTAGGATAAGAGTACATGGCGGTTGATGATCAGCACAGAATTGGTGGACCTGAGGCACGGTTCCCATGTTATATCTCTCCATGACCAATGGTTGGCTCTGGATCCAGACTGAATCGGCACTGTTAAATTCTGAATTTTTGTCTGGTCGGAGAAATAAGATTCTGGTTGAATAATACTGTTCAAGCAGTCCAGTAAAATCCCAGAGAGAGCAGTTCACTTGATCAACCCTCCTGGCACTGAATTCAATATCCAAACTCTTTCAAGCCTGCAATTTCTGTCATCACTGCTGCATCTCGCCAAGCATAAGCATGACATCTCCCAATTAAACATCCATCAAAGGCATATATTACTATTTAATCATGATCCCTGGGCCAAAGTGCTGAAATTGCCAGTGCCTCTGTTTATTATCACAGAGTCTGCAGTACATAGGACAGAGGGTCACTGTCACTCTGCCAGGACAACCAGCAAAGGCCAATAAATGCATATTTGTGAGTATCTTGGGCACAAATAAACAACAATCATAAAGTTGAATTTTCATCCCTGATGAGAAGTTCAGTAAGGTGGTGCCCTGGAAGTAAATCGGTGGCGCATCTGTTAACTGATTCACCCTCCAAAGATGATTGTTGACTGAACATCAGGCAGAAGATACAGGAGCCTGAGGGCACGTACCACCAGGCCTAAGGACAGCTTCTACCTCACTGTGATAAGACTATTGAACGATTCCCTTATACGATGAGATGGACTATGACCTCACGATCTACCTTGTGACCTTGCACCTTATTGTCTGCCTACACTGCACTTTCTCTGTCACTGTGACACTTCACTCTGTACTGTTATTGTTTTTACCTGTACTACATCAATGCACTCTGTACTAACCCAATGTAACTTCACTGTGTAATGAATTGACCTGCACGATCGATACGCAAGACAAGTTTTTCACTGCACCTCAGTACAAGTGACAATAATAAACCAATACCAGTAACAACATTTCCAGCATTCTCTGGTTGTGTGAGAGAGAAACATTTCAGATCAATAACCTTTCATCAGAATAGTTCAGATAAAAGATCTCAAATGGGAATTGTGACTCTGATTTTCTCTCTAAAGTTTTTGCCTGACCAGCAGTGTATTTCTGGACATTTTCTGTTTTATTTCAGATTTGCAGCACCTGCAGTATTTTGCTTTCATGCCCTGAAAATGGTGGGCAGTGTCCATTCAGTAGAACTTACCTTCCTTACCCATCAGATCCTGGCATCTCCACCTTCCAGCCTCTGATTTACCTCCATCCCTCTTCCCACCTGGCTCCTTCTTCCCCCCTTTTTCTCTCTCCTTATCCACCTCTACCTATTATCCACCTGCTACTGCCTTCTAACTCTGACCCTACCCCTCCACCTCCACCTGCCCATCTTCTCCCTTCTCTCCTGGTTCCACCTATCACCAGCCTCTGTCTCACCAGTCCCTCTCACCTCTCGTTTCTGGCTCTCTCCCCTCTACGCTCTCAGTCTCACCTCTCGTTTCTGGCTACCTCCCCCCGATGCTCTCAGTCTTCATGCAGCGGTCTCGACCCAAACCATTGACCATCCCTCTGCCTCCGCAGATGCTGCCTGACCCACCGAGTTCCCCCAGCAGTTTGTTTTTTTGCTTCACATTCCAGCATCTCCGGACTCTCTTGTGTCTCCAGTCAGAATGACTGCTGTGTGGTCAGAGCAAACCTCAGCTCAGACAGCAGACTGGTTGGAGACACAAGACACTGCAGATGCTGCAATCTGGAACAACAAACAATGTGCTGGAGGAACTCAGCGGGTCGAGCAGCATCTGTGGGAGGAAAGGAATTGGTGACATTTTGGGTTGAAATCAGGACTGAGGACTAGTTGGGGTTTTTTGACATAACTTTCACCCCAAGTATCACCTTTAGATCAGAATCAGAATCAGGCTTATTATCACTGGTTTATATGACATGAAATGTGTTGTTCTGTAGCAACAGTACAGTGCAAAGACATTAAAATTACCATATATTACGAAATAAATAAATAGTGCGAAAAAAAATAATGAGGTAGTGTTCATGGGTTCATGGACTGTTCAGAAATCTAATGGCGGAGGGGAAGAAGCTGTTCCTGAATCGTTGAGTGTGGGTCTTTATGGTAGTAACATGAAGAGGGCATGTCCCGGATGGCGAGGGTACTTAGTGATGGATGCCGCCTTCTTGAGGCACCGCCTCTCGAAGATGTCCTCGACGGTGGGGAGGGTTGTGTCCGTGATGGAGCTGGCTGAGTCTACAACCCATTGCAGCCTCTTGTGATCCTGTGCATTGGAGCCTCCATACCAGGCTGTGATGCAACCTGTCAGAATGCTCTCCACCGTACGTCTATAGAAACTTGAAAGAGTCTTTGGTGACGTACCAAATCTCCTCAAACTCCTGAAGATTGTGCTGAATAAAGATTGTGCTGGATGAAGAATGCAACATTCCAGAGGAATTTGTTGTTATTATCCCTTTAAAAATGTCAGGGAAGTGTAGGATAGAAGAGGGATTATTTCCTGCAGTGAAACAAGTTAATTAGCTGACCAGAACACAGTGGAATTCTGGGCTGAATTTTCACATGTCTATCCTCCTTGCGCACTTCTGACATAATGTTATCGACATGGTCCTTTTGGAAAGTATACGCTATCTTTTCTGTGCAAGACTAATTAATAGAAATAATATTTAAAAGCCTTCTTCCTGATTACCTGCTTATACATATTACATTTTCTTTGTTCCAATAACACCTTGAGGAATACAAAGATTCAATAAGCATTTTCAGAAATGCTGTTGTTGAAATATGTTTTGCAAAGACATTTGCCTACTGTATCCTGGCAAGAGACAACATTATTCCATCCCAGGTGGTTTGCATGGAAACAAGCTACTGAGCAAAGGATCCCAACATAGATTCCTTTGGCACAGAGTCGGCAAGCTCAGTCAAAGAGGTCAGAAGCATAGTGCGGGAAATGGAAATATCGCACTAATGCTACAGGGGTGTATTTTGTTTAAGCACAATGTAAGGTCAACATAGGAGGAATCTGAATTGTGTTTGAACTTTTATACTGTACTTGACCTGGAGATGCTGCGTGTGTTCACACTGCTGATAAAAAGAGGGAAATAACAATTTTGCAACTCTGTTCTCCAGGGATGAGTTATGAATTACTTATAAAATCCATCAATCCAAATCTGACCACTCCAGATTTGTATGGAAAATAGAATCTAAACTTGTTAATGTTTTTTTTCCTTCAAATTCAATATAGCTCCTGATGGACTGCCTCCCACAAAGGTTTTATCTGTGTAACATGTTCTTCCAAAGAGATTTCTGATTGATTACTGACTTTATTTAATATACTTTACAACATTGAAGCAGCAACTTGCAGAATGTAGGCTGGTGTTTAGCAAGCATCTGTTCAGTCAAAAATAAATACTTTTTCCAAGGAACTACTGGGGCCATTAATGGAAATTTTCCTTTTACATATTAATCACCTTATTGACAGATGGATCAAAATATACAACGTACTCAGATCAGCTTTTGGTCACATGAACCATTGGTGTGATATAGGTTGTTGTGTATGTATCTGCCTACCTTCATGTTCTGTGTCTATTGTAAAGAGGTGAGGAGGAAATTCAGAATCAGAATCAGGTTTATTGTCACTGAGGGTGATACTTTCAACAGTACATCTGCAGAAGTTTATTTATTATGACATGAAATTTGCTGCTTTGTGGCAGCGGTACAGTGCAAAGACATAAAAATGACTATAAATTACAAAATAAATAAACAGTGCAAAAAAAAGGAACAACGAGGTAGTGTTCATGGGTTCATGGACCGTTCAGAAATCTGACGGCGGAGGGGAAGAAGCTGTTCCTGAATTGTTGAGTGTGGGTCTTCAGGCTCCTGTACCTCCTCCCTGATGCTAGCAACGTGAAGAGGGCATGTCCTGGGTGGCAAGGGTCCTTAGTGATGGATGCCGCCTCTTGTATGTCCTCAATGGTTGTGCCCGTGATGGAGCTGGCTGAGTCTACAACCCTCTGCAGCCTCTCGCAATCCTGCACATTGGAACCTCCATACCAGGTGGTGATGCAACCAGTCAGAATGCTCTCCACCATACATCTGTAGAAATTTGTCACGAATGAGTAAGGCAGCAGCAATATGTTAATACATAAAGTACCTGAAGTTCAGATCCTCTCCAGGTTACAAATGCCTGACTAATGGACACTCCATACATATGAACGAGCATCTGGGAGATCGGCAGGATGGATGAGGTTGGACTTGCTGGGTGGGAACGGGGCATTTCTCTCCCCCACCCCAACCCCAAGCCACAACAACCAGGAGCTGGGGTTCGAGCCGAATCTCAAATAACGATGAGTTGGAGTACAGGAAGGAGATTGAGAGCCTAGTGACATTGTGTCATGACAACAACATTTCCCTCAACGTCAGCAAAACAGAGAGTTTATAATTGACTTCAGGAAGGGTGGGCAGTGTACATGCTCCTGTTTACATCATCGGTGCTGAGGTCAAGAGGATTGAGAGCTTCAAGTTCCTAGGAGTGAACATCACCAATATCCAGTCCTGGTCCAACCATGTAGACGCCACGGCCAAGAAAGCTCACCAGTGCTTCTACTTCCTCAGGAGGCTAAAGAATTTTGGCATGTCCCCTCTGACCCTCACCAACTTTTACTGATGCACCATAGAAAGCATCCTATCCAGATGCATCATGGCTTGGTACGGCAACTGCTCTGCGCAGGACAGCAAGAAACTGCAGAGTTGTGGACACAGCCCAGCACATCATGGAAACCAGCCTCCCCTCTATGCTCTGTCTACACTTCTTGCTGCTTTAGTAAAGCAGCCAACATAATCAAAAACCCTACCCACCCCGGACATTCTCTCTTCTCCCCCCTCCCATTGGGCAGAAGATACAAAAGCCTGAAAGCACGTACCACCAGGCTCAAGGACAGCTTCTATCCCGCTGTTGGAAGACTATTGAATGGTCCCCTAGTACAATAAGATGGACTCTTGACCTCATAATCTACCTTGTTATGACCTTGCACCTTGTACTTGATGTCCTCCTCCTGCGTATCATCCATATCCCTCCATTCCCTTCATATTCGTGTGTCTATCTAAAGGCCTCTTAAACTCCACCAAACTGCCTGCTTCCTCTACTACCCCTGGTAACCTGTTCCAGGCACCTACCGCTCTCACAAAGTCTTTTTGTGAGGCTGCCCTGGTTTGTTGTGCAGACTTCTTTAAATCTCAAAAATAAACTTTATTCATAAAAAATAAATGTAAGATTACAAAATCAGTGCATGTCATTCTTTACATTCGTAGTGTTGTTCAGTTTACACATTCATAGTGTTATTGGGTCTATACATTCACGGTGTTAGCACATTCGCTGTACAAGGCACCATTGCTACTAATGTGGCCTCTTTGGGCAATGCAAACTTCAAGTGTTCGAAAGGCTTTTACACTGGGCTTAGCCGCTCAGTGTCTTGTGGCAGCAGGACCTTAGACTTCACCAAGCTTCAGTGCATGCCTTAGCTCCTGCAGCCTGGAATGTGTCAGTCGGCAGCATTCCCTTATGGACATCTCATTGTACGGGCAGACCAAAGGGCATCTTTCACCCTGCTGATGACCTTCCAGCAGCACTCGACGTTTGTCTCGGTATGCGTCCCTGCAATCAGAGAGCCTCTGTTACACTGCTGCTCACGATGGACCTTGACAAAGACTCTTTTATCCTTTTCCAGACCTCATTTGCAAATCCACAGTCCACAAAGAGATGGGAGATCGTCTCGAAGGCAGCGTGTGCCGTAGACTCTGATACATACATGATAGATCTGCTCTCCAAAATGGGCTTTGGGTAGGGTATCAAGAATTAGATCCAACTGCTCGACACAGACATCAGTAGCACAGTACAAATCAGTCTGTGGGAAACAGATAGCTTCCCCGTTAAGTCTGGAGTAAGACAGGGTTTCCCACTCTCCCCTGTCTTGTTTCTGTTCTGCATAGAACCCATCAGGAAGGTCGCAGGCAGAAGTGGGTGATGAAGCCAGGCAGTGAGGCACTCAGATTGAAGCCTCTCGGTACAGTTACAGTGCAGTCACGGTTGTAATTCAGGTAAATATGGTTGTAAACTTCCACAAGCATTCATGAGATAATGAACAAATATTTAACTTTAGAACACTTCAGATTTATTGTGAGTAAAAAGTTATACTGCAATTAATTTAGCAGTAACAGTCTTATAACTTCAAGGATAAATGTTGGTAGGACACCAGCTCTTGGAACTCCCCCATCCACCTACCTTCCCTTTCTCACCTGGACTCACCTATCACCTGCCATCCTGTGCTCCTCCCCTCCCCCCCCCACCTTCTTATTCTGGCTTCTGCCCCCTTTCTTTCCAGTCCTGATGAAGGATTTCAACCCGAAACGTTGACTGTTCATTTCCCTCCGTAGATGCTGCCTGACCCGTCGAGTTCCTCCAACAATTTGTGTGTGTTGTTCCAGAATCCAGCATCTGCAGAATCGCTTGTGTCTTGGAGTTCCCAATCTGTATTATGACAAAGGAAAGTGGCTTACACTGACATTATTATCTTATCTACATATCACCTGTTGATTGAGAAATGAACCCAGTAATGTTTAGAGTCATAGAGTCATAGAGCAATACAGCATGGATACAGGCCCTTCGGCCCAACCAGTCCATGCTGACCATGGTGTGCACCCAGCTAGTCCCAATTTCCTGTGTTCGGCCCATATCCCTCCAAGCCCCATCATGTTCCTATCCAAGTGCTTCTTAAATGATACTGTTGTACCTGCCTCACCCACTTCCTCTGGCAGCTCGTTCCATATACTCATCACCCTCTGCGTGAAAAAGTTGCCCCTCAGATCCCTCTTAAATCTTTCCCCTCTCACCCTAAATCAATGCCCCCTAGTTTTGGACTCCCCTACCCTGGGGAAAAGACTGTTACCATCCACCTTATCTATGCCTCTCATAATTTTAAACATTTCTATAAGGTCACCCCTCATTCTCCTACGCTCCAAGGAATAAAGACCTAGCCTGGTCAACCTCTCCCTATAACTCAGGCCTTCTAGTCCTGGAAACATCCTCGTAAATCTTTTCTGTACCTTTTCCAGTTTAACAACATCTTTCCTATAACAGGGTGACCAACACTGTACACAGTACTCCAAGTGCAACCTCACCAATGACCTATACAAGTGCATGACTTATGCGAGTGCAACTTAACTACACTCAATGCCCTAACTGATGAAGGCCAGCATGATAAATGCCTTTTTCACCAAAACCGGTTCATCAATTGAGATGAACAAACACTGTGATCTTATTTACAAACCTTGGAATTGCTAATTCAGTCATAGGTCCAATGTGTTCCTGGTTAAAAGAACCTGCATTTAATCAACTGAAATTCTTTCCATAAATCACAATGTGCCCATTAGAATGTACTGGGAAATATAATTTTTTTGACAGTTTAGGAGGTCTAAGTTTTCACTTGCAAGTATCAGTCTAGGGTCAACTCATCCTGGTTAATCAAACAGGACAGGGTGCAGATCGACAGAAAGTTTTTTTTCCACAAGCGCTGTGGTTATAATTATCAGCAAAGGAATTACATTGATGTCATTTTGGCAAGATTGGTTTTCTTCTGGTGTACTTAATTGGTATCGACAGTGTATAAAGAGAGAGCCTGGCCGACTGTACCTATCAGCAGATTCACATATTTAACATTTAATCTTTTTCCACATGATATCACTTTCTGTTTCTTATCGCCAGTATCAAGTATTAGTCAATCTGCCACAAACACCACGGCTGTTAAATCTCATTGAAAACCTGTCAACCCATAAATGCTGGCTTTTCCTTGTTGGACTTGGTCAATATTTTTTCCATAGTGAATACCTACATTTAAAAAAAAATTGTATTTTTAAATGGCCGTAGTTTTGCCTATTGACCAGATTGAATTAAGGACTGGAAGTGAATACCCAACAGTGATGCCCAAGTACTTAGAATGAGTAGGAAAATGATTATACCATCTGATATTTTATCAGCTTCTACACTGAAAGGAAAGGAAAATGTCCTACATTGAATTGGTCTAAATACTCATAATTAACTGGAAGCAGAAGGAACATCTGTGGGGTAAATTCAGAGATCTTGTAGACAACCGTGCCCCCTGGAATGTAATAGAGAGACTGGTGCAGCACTTTCATGCTATTTGTCAGGCTCACCAAGACAATGTGAAGGATCCTTAACATGTACGTTCTGCTCATTGTAAATAATTATCCCCATTTATGAGTTTCTGCCTTATTATTGTTCACTTATATATAAAATCTTAAGAAAGCTTTTCAAGTGTCAACCAAGAGCTTCTGAGAGCAAATATTAACCTGTGATTGTAGACAACAAGGAAAGTTCAGAATTTGCCACCAGATATTCCAGCACTAATAATCGGAATCAAGTTCCTTGGAGATTCCACATTCCACAACTGTAAGTTTAGCAGAGCGAGGGAAGTCCTGAGGAAAATTTATAGAGCAGAACCACTATAAGAAAACCTCAGCCCATGGCTGGGCAGTCAATCTGCAGACAGTCCAGAAAATATAACTCTTTTGTAAATCATTGTCTTGGAAAAATTATACTGAGGGGATCTATTTACAGGCAATGTGCTCCAGGTCTACTCTTTTAGAAGTATCTATAATGGCCTGAGCCATCCATTCTCTGTTACGGTGTCTGTTGAAACTGTTCAAAGAGAAGTTAAATTAGTAAAAAGATATCATGATCTGCATATATAGACAGTAACTACAGTCATAGGGTCATGGAGAAGTACAGCACAAAAACGGCCCTTTGGCCCATCATGCCCATGCTGAACCTTCTGCCCACCTACATTAATCCCATCAGCTCACATTATATCTGTATCCTTCGATGCCTATGTACATAACCACCCCATTCCCTCCTCTGGCAGTGAGTTCCAGTACTGGATTCTTAGTTAAACTGAAACTAATCATTTGGAGGCTAATCATCACTGAATATCTTAAACTGATATCAGTCCTGCTTGGTGAAACTTAATTGGATCTTTAGATAAACTGCTAATAAATTGGTGCAAGGTCTCAAAGAGGGACATGGAATTTGAAAAGTCAAAGTCAAAGTTGAGTTCATTGTCATATGCAAAAGTACATGTGTGCACAGGTGCAATGAAAAACTTACTTGCAGCAGCATCACAGGCCATTTTAGTGCAAAGTGATCAGAGTGGTCATAGTGTTGCTAAACTGCAGTGATTAGGGTTGTGCTGGTTGGTTCAAGAACCGAATGGTTGAAGGGAAGTAGTTGTTCTTGAACCTGGTGGTGTGGGACTTCAGGCTTCTGTACCTCCTGCCCAATGGTAGCTGCGAGAAGATGCCATGGCCTGGATGGTGGGGATCTTTGATGATAGATGTTGCCTTCTTGAGGCAGCGCCTCCTGTAGATACTACCGATGGCGGGGAGGGATGTGCCTGTGATGTATTGGGCAGAGTCCATTACTCTCTGCACTTCTTACGTTCCTGTGCATTTGAATTGCCGCACCAGACCGTGATGCAACCAGTCAGGATACTTTCAATTGTACATCAGTAGAAGTTTGTTAGAGTGTTCGGTGATAAGCAGAACCTCCTTAACCTCCTAAGAAAGTAAAGACGGTGATGCGCTTTCCTTATGTAAGGAAAAGTAAGGAGATTTCGGAATATTTCAGCAAGCTGAAATTACAAATTGACGTAAAAAGTGATCAGTTAATGAAATAATGATGAGAGACTGATGCCAATGTATAGCTTTACTTCAGAATGAGTGGAGAAAAAGAAAAATTCTTGCAGTAGAAGGAATTTCTAATCACAAGAAAACAATTCCAACTTTTATATTGCAATAGTGTAGGGAACTGTCCTGAAAAATACCTTCCAGCAGTTTTACATGACGGCAAGAATTTGGGGGCAGGGTAACCCTGCACTATGACTTTGCGTTTGCCACAGTTTTCAAAATAAGTAAGGTGCCAGCTGACTCAGTAATATCGTCAAACACTCTCTAGAGGGAAACAGCCCCAAAATTTTGATTGATTGTTACAGCATGAAAGTCTATTTTTTAACAAATAGCTGAGCAATATTTTTCTAATGTTTTGTTATAGAGAAATAAAAGAATTTTGAGCAAACAGTATCCCCATTTCCTTCCCGTTCCCACACTGACACGTCTGTCCACGGCCTCCTCTACTGCGGAGTCAAGGCTAGATGCAGATTAGAGGAACAGCACCTCATGTTCTGCCTGGGCAGTCTCCAACCTGACGGCGTCAACATCGACTTCTCCAACTTCTGGCAACCACTCCCCTCTGTCCCCCCCCCCCTTGTTTACCCTTATCCCACTGACCCCATCACCCCTTCTCTTTCCCCTCCCCATCTGCCCCTCACCCACACGTTCCTCCCTCCAGTTCCCCTCCCCACCTCCTTCCCTTTGCTCCATGGTCCACTGTCCCCTCCTATCAGATTCCATCTTCTTCAGCCCTTTGTCACTTCCACCCATCACCTCCCAGCTTCTGACATCAATCCCACTCCCCCTCCCTCACTTGCCTATCACCCCCCCTCACTTGGATCAACCCATCACCCGCCAGCTCTCGCTCCACCCCTTCCCCTTTTATACCGGCCGTCTCCCCTCCTGCTTTCCAGTCCTGATGAAGGGGCTCAGCTCGAAACATCCACTGTCCATTTCCCTCCACAGCTGCTGCCTGACCCGCTGAGTTCCTCCAGCATTTTGTGTGTTGCTCCAGATTTGCAGCACCTACAGTCTCCCTTGTGTCTCCTATATTTTCTTTTCACTTTGGATTACTGCTAACAGAAAATTTAATATGCCACAGATGTCACAGATTTGCTTATGTCACAGCTATCACTTGTGTCACAGATATGCTTTTGATGTGATTACAGGGATAGCCATGAACAATATCCTTCTATCTATTTTACATAATGTTGTGAGCATTTACAACATAATCCAAATGTAATCCAAAACAGCAATATTTCAAATGGTTAAAGCCGCAAGAAAATATCTTTGCAAGTCGATGACCTGCACAATGAAGCATTTAGACCGCAACTGAGCTGCTATTTCTGAGATAAAAACAGAAAATGCTGAAAACACTCAGCAGATCAAACAGCGCCTGTGGATAGGGGACCAGAGATAATTTTTCAAGTCAAGGATCTTTTTGGAAACTGTGTCTGGAAACTCAGTGGTATACTCAAGAAAGTAGAGAGAGTCATAGAAAGATAAGGGTAGAAACAGACCCTTTGCCTCATCAGGTCAACACTGATTTACACTGATTCTTTTTTGAGTATTAATCCTACATTAATTCCATTTTTAATTCTTCCCACATTCTCGTCAACTCCCCTCCACTGTGGCCAATTAACCCACCGACCTGCATGTCTTTAGGATGTGGGGGGAAACGGGAGCACCCGGAGGAAACCCAACAGGCAGAGGGGGAAACGTGCAATCTCCGCTCAGACAGCACCCGAGGTCAGGATTGAACCCAGTTCTCTGATGCTGTGAGGAAGTGATTCTACTGGCTACTGTGTGATCTGACTGATATGGATTTGTCATTAAGGAGATGACTTTGCCAGAGATAAGGTATGGAATAGGTTAGCCAGCCGGACTGTTTTTTTTAAGCTGAATTAACCCTTTACATTGTTGTTTATGAATTCCTACTACTTTACTTTAATATAAGTAATCACTGAATTTAACAATCATTTCACGCTGCGATTTTGACTAAGGTAATGTTGCATGAAGGTGTGAGTAATTGAATTATTGAATTTCCTTGTATGCTTCATTGTTGTAACAACGGTGGAGACAGTTCACATTGTCTGTCAACTACAGAGATTATAAAGCATACCATATTGTTCTGGATTTTACCAAGATGACCTTGTGACCCATGCTCCCCACCCCTGTTCTCCACTCCCCTGCACATGCCTCATTTGAACCTGGAAGTTAGCCGAGATGGTCCTGGAGTTAAGTGACATGGTCCTGGGTGACATCGGTGGGCCAGAACTAGCCCACCCCTGAATCAAAGACGACACACTGAAAATTTTCTAAGATGTTTATCATGGTAATTTAATGAAGAATTAACCTTTTCCAGGGCAGCTAAGAGTGGTGCTTAACTATTTAAATGTGGTGATGTATCCCAGATTTTAAATTTTGGATGATTTTGTTCAAAAATTCAAACTCAAATCTGCTCTTTAGCAATAGGTTTACACTTACAGCAATTTGAGAAATTCTGCATCTGCTACTTTTATATTTCTTATACTCTCTGATTAAAACTGACATGACATATTTAAAAATATTGAATAATGTTATTGAACTTTAAAAATATCTTTAAACTTGAGACTGAAAACTATTGATTGACTTTCCTCCTTTGGATCTGGGCATGCTTTCCGAGGCTGGGTGCCAGTCTGTGCTGCATTATTTGTTCAATGTGCCGAACTCGTGCGCTCAGTTCAAAAATCAATGTGTGCTTCATCATTCTTCTGGAACATTCTGTTATTTGTAATTCATTGCACAGAGATGAACGACTGAAAACTAATGAGTTAGATGCTAATTCACTGAAGTAGGGGAATTATTGAACGTCAACAAATTTGCCTTGAAAGTTCAATAACATCATTCAATATTTTTAAACACATCAGGTCAATTTTAATCAGCTGGCATAAGGAATATAAAGATTGCTGATGCAGAATATCATTATCCAACTGATGGTAGAGTGAAACTATTCAAAGAGCATGGACTTTGGCTTGATCTTCAAAAAGCAAAGATTGTAGAGTAAAGCCATCTGAAACTTAAAATTGAGTTAAGTTGCAAAGACTTTTTCCTGAAGATGACTGATATCTTCTGGTAGACTTACAGTGCCAAGATATAGGGCATGCTCTGTGATATTGGACTGAACAGGACCCTTACAAAAATTGATCAGAGCCGTCAGCTTGTGTTACATTGGAATTTTATCCTGAAGAACACCAGGGCTAATTCCAAACTTTCAGTGATATTCTTGATGCACTCACCTGGAGCTTCCTGGTGAGTACAATATCTGTAGTTTACTCTCTGTAAAAATGGTGGAAGCAGATTTGACCCTTGTTTTCAAAACGTCTTAGATTGAAATACAGGAGAGAAAAGTATTGAAGGGAAAGGGCTGGGGAATGGGACTTGCGGGAATTTGGCACAAGTTCAATGAGAGAAATGACCTCTCGGCACCCATCAAGAAAAGCGGTGAATTCTCCATGATCCTCCAGTCTGAACAAGCCAGAAGACAATCCACCCATTGCAAAATAAGCTCATCTCTTTTGTGCCTTTTTTATTAAGAAAATTAAGTAACAGTATAGCTTGTTAATTCAGATTTCTGATTAAATATCCTCCCAAAAATATTGACGATAGGTGAATTGACAAGGACATTGGAAGCTTGGAAACATCAACACTTAATGTCAATCCACCAAATAATAGTAATGAATAAAGCAATTGAGCTTAGTTCTAACTGGGTTTAACAATCTGACATATTTGAAGGATGTACAAGATAGCTGTGGAAACTCTAACAAGCTGACAACTCATCTTTTAATATCAAAGCATCATTGTATAACAATTACATTGAAGGATCTAATGGGGTCTGGGAATAGAAAAGGCAATGAAACTACTGCTGTCATTAAACACTGAAAATGAAAGCTATTTTGAACTTTCCATTCATCCATAATCAATGATTTAGTAGTCATCTTTAGGGTTGCTTGATTTATATTTATAATTTTATTATATTATGTAATAAAATTATAACTTATATTAATAAATCAAGTAAATATTTCAAGTAAAAATGAAACTTTAGTTGAAAAATTTCTTCTTAGAGGAGCACAAGTAAATGCAGTTCAGTTGTCCTTGGTACAATATTTAAAGGCATTAACTTCAAAACAGCCAAATACTTTGATTTAATGATAATATGTAATGATTGGTAAATATAAACCTTCACCGCAGTTTTCCTCAGCTGTTATTTTGCGTGCCATTTCACCAGGCATCACTCACATTCTGTTAAACACACTTCAGGCATTAAATAGGACTGATCCAAAAAATGGGCGCAGGTTCATTTTCTATGATGAACTCACACAGGTTTAGCCAGCATTGTGCTGGGTGCACATTATCATGATTCTTGCTTGAATTTAGTGCACCCCATGTTGCTTAGTGGCTGCATGCATCAGCTGGGGACTCCAAATTATGACCTGTTAACACCAGGCCGTACTAGCTAAAGCCTACAGGGAGATGTGTTCTGGCTGTAGTGCTGGCAACTGTTATATGAGTGAATGTGACCTGTGAGGTTTGCAAAGAATGGCTAACTATAGGAGAGTGTGACCATCTGAGACAGTCCAGTGAAGTGTTTGATTGACAGCATGAAGTGGAGACAAGAACGTTGTGACCTCGCACCTTACTCTCTGCCTGCACTCCACTCTCTCTGTAACTAACACTTTATTCTGCATTCTGTTATTGTTTTTACCCTGTACTACCTCAATGCACTGTTGTAATGAATTGATCTGCACAAACGGTATACAAGACAAGTTTTTCACTGTACCTTGGTACACGTGACAATAATAAACCAACTTATCAATGTGCTTGCAGAGAAGGCAGTAGCAAGAGGTTACCATGAGGTTTAATTTCAGGTGTAACGGTAGTGTAGCGGTTAGCGTAACGCTATTACAGCGCCAGCGACCTGGGTTCAATTCCTGCCGCTGTCTGTAAGGGTTTTGTATGTTCTCCCCGTGTCTGCGTGAGTTTCCTCTGGGTGCTCCGGTTTCCTCCCACGTTCCAAAGATGTACGGGTTAGGAAGTTGTGGGCATGCTATGTTGACACCGGAAGTGTGGCGACACTTGCAGGCTGCCCCCAGAACACTACGCAAAAGATGCATTTCACTGTGTGATTCTATGTACATGTGACTAATAAAGATATCTTACCTTATCTTATAAATTTCCAAGTTTCCTGACTAGGCTTATCTAACAGTATCTCTCAAACCCACAACGTCTGTCACCAGCAAGGACAGTGGCAGTGCCATCTGCAGTTCCATCTGAATGACACAACCTCCTAACCGGGAAATACATTGTTGTTTCTTCATTGTCAGGGGGTCCAAACCCTGCTGCTCTCTAACCAACAGCATTGTGAGATTACCTTCTGCACTAGTTCAAGAAGGTGGCTCACCACCATATTCTCAAGGGCAGGTAGGGGTGGCCAATAAATGCTGGTCTTGCACATGGTAGGCACATTGTTAAAAATGAATAAATAAAATGCGCATATGACAACCATGGTGTGCCACTGGTGGAGGGAATGAATGGTTAGGGTGGTAGATGGGGTACCAGTAAAAAAGTCTGCTTTGCCCTGGTTGACGTTAAGGCTGGTGGATGGTCGAAAGGCTTTGGGGTGTCAGGGATTTGCGTAAGTCCAACACTGATGAATTAAATTGCATTTTTTTTTGTTGGCTCAACACATAAAATGCTGGAGGAACTCAGTGGGTCAGGCGGCATCTGTGGAGGGAAATGGACAGTCCATGTTTTGGGCTGAGATCCTTCATCAGAACTGGAAAGAAAGAGGGGAGGTGGCCGGTATAAAAGGGTGGGGGGAAGGGGTGGAGCGAGAGCCGGCGGGTGATAGGTGGATCCAGGTGAGAGGGGAAGGTAGGAGGGTGGGGGAGTGGGATTGATGTCAGAAGCTGGGAGGTGATAGGTGGAAGTGACAAAGGGCTGAAGAAGAGGAATCTAATAGGAGGGGACAGTGGACCATGGAATAAAGGGAAGGAGGTGGGGAGGGGAACCAATGTGTGGGTGAGGGGCAGATGGGGAGGGCGGGGAGGGAGAGAGAAGGGGTGATGGGGGCCAGTGGGATAAGGAAAAACAAAGGTCGGGGGGTGGGGGGCAGAGGGGAGCGGTTACCAGAAGTTGGAGAAATCGATGTTGACGCCGTCAGGTTGGAGACTGCCCAGGCGGAATACGAGGTGCTGTTACTATAATCTGCACCTCGCCTCAACTTGGCAGTAGAGGAGGCCGTGGACAGACGTGTCAGTGTGGGAATGGGAAGCGGAATCAAAATAGCCGGCTGTTTGTTTTCAGCATTACTCAATTATTCTGGCAAACCTTGGTTGAATTTGTGGTAAACCTGATAAACCTCACAGTGGAATAGTGCAGCAGACATATTTGATGATTTTAGGTTGTCTGAGAATCAGACTATTATTTTATTTGCTATTTTCTAACTTCATTTCAAAACCCAATATCGAACATTTCCTGTTTCTTTGTTGAAGCTGCATTTGTAAGCAGACAATACAACTGACTCGCACTATATCACTCAGTCCAACTGAGACTCTCCGTTCTATTGCACCAGCAGCTTTTGAAATACCAGCTTCTTAAAATGAAAAATGATGGGTTGCATTAATGGAATTTTTTTGAAGGTCACTTTGATGCTTGGTCATGCAGCCTCCTCAATGTCAGTTTGTTGTAGGCTAAACATTTCATCAAAAGCATAGAATAGTGGGCATCAGATAAAAATATAAGGCTTTCTTAATAACAAGTAGCATCAATATAGAAAATGAGAGTGCTAATTACAGCACCTTATAAATTATTTGCAGTTGCTTGAAAGAAAATTTCATCTAGTTTTTTTCTATCTTCCAACCAATTTCATTATTTTCTTTGTGAACCTTTGCCTTGAGTGGTTGGTCTTTTAAAATTAATTTGGCAGCTAGCATTTTGACAAAGACTTACATGCTTCCTGTTATATGGAATCAACTATTCTTTATCAACGTAGCCAGCAGCAATTGGAATTGATGAATCAATTCTGGT
This sequence comes from Pristis pectinata, assembly GCF_009764475.1. Classification (NCBI taxonomy): domain Eukaryota; kingdom Metazoa; phylum Chordata; class Chondrichthyes; order Rhinopristiformes; family Pristidae; genus Pristis; species Pristis pectinata. The sequence continues at coordinate 112,691,358 of NC_067409.1, read as the reverse complement.
GTTGTACAGACACTACTCTGAACCCTAATGTGCAAAATTTGACAGATACAGATATAAAAGTGTGGAAGAGGCACCAGTGGTATCAATATTGCTGCCTTCCTTCAAAAGAACAGTTCAGTAGGAGACTGCACAAGTGCATGTCTTAACTGCAATATATCTACTGTGGGGTCAACAGAAAGGGAATACAACTTTTATCTATAAACTCATTTATTTTCATAGTGAACGTCATGACAATTTGCAGAAACTTAATCTATCAAAATCTAAGTAAAAACTTTACTCACAATTTTGACGTGGTCTTCAGAATGCATTGAGACACAACATATCCAGGGTAATATTTATTTGCAAGATAGCGCACTGTTTACATGTTCATTCTCTATGTTTTGGGTGCAAACCGAATGTTTGTGAAGCTGTTACATTTTGGGAGAAGCAGCAGAGCACGATATTTGCTGTTCAGCAGGTTCACGATATAATTACATATGCAGATATGAAGAAAGTAACACGTTCCATGCATAACTATTTTACCCTCTCTGTTTCCTCTTTTATTTTTAAAGCAAGAGTACAACACAGATAAACTTATCAACATGCACATTTAATGAACAAAAACTATACAGTTAATCTCACAACATGTTTTTCCAAGTCCTGATCTCCCTACAGGTTTGGATGTGGAATCAACTTTTGAATTATTTGGTTGAACGCACAGGAGGTTTTGTTTCTTTGTCAGATTTGATTGCATTTGGTACTACATTTCCTGAAGTTTGTAAGTTGGGTACAACTTCATGCTCAATTGGTTCAACATCAAGTTCATTTTGACAGATCATTTATTCTGCATGAAAGCTTCAGATTTTGTCACCAAATTAAGGTCAAAGTCAAAATAGAGTTTATTGTCATCTGCACAAGTACATCAATGCACAGGTGCAATGAAAAACTTACTTGCAGCAGCATCACAGGCACATAGCATCAGATAAGCAGCATTCACAAGAAAAACATAAGCTAAACATAAAATATACGCAATTTTTACAGGATAAAAACACAATTAGAACAAAAAAAAGTCCATTTTAGTGCAAAATGATCAGAGTGGTCATAGTGTTGTAAGCTGTAGTGGTGATTAGGGTTGTGCCGGTCGGTTCAAGAACCCAATGGTTGAAGGGAAGTAACTGTTCCTGAAGCTGGTGCACCTCCTGCCCAATGGTAGCTGCAAGAAGATGGCACGGCCCGGATGGTGGGGATCTTTGATGTTGGATGTTGCCTTCTTGAGGCAGCATCTCCTGTACATGCTACTGATGGTATCGGTCTGTCTGTCTGTCTGTCTGTCTGTCTGTCTGTCTATCTATCTATCTATCTATCTATCTATCTATCTATCTATCTATCTATCTATCTATCTATCTATCTATCTATCTATCTATCTATCTATCTATCTATCTCTCTACTAGCTATCACTTGGTGCCACAAGCCTCTCTTTTGTGGTTCCTCCCTCCTACGTACGTGAGCTCAACTTCAGTCATGGGCTAAGAACAAAAATACATTTGTTTTGCTGTGTCTTTTTCTGATCAGCATCATGGTGACCTTGTTTGACTCAACTGCATCTGCTCAATTCCAGAGACAAACCTGATTTAACCAGATTCAAGTACGTTCGCAATCTTTCCTTCATCATGAGCTTTGTATGAGTTTACCCTCTGGTAGTGTGTAGAGGTGATCAGCTTTTTCGCAGGAAATCAAACAAATGGCACTTTATGCTGAGTTTCTAATATCCCTGGAACATTTGCTTCTTGAGGTCTGCTCAGTAAACACTGATGGCATTTCTTGATTCCAAACACTTTTCTGCATTCTTTGTCCTGATGTCTGCTTAATTACATTCAGTCCTTGTGATGATTCAACAAGCAAAGGTTTTGGAATTCTCATACTCATCATTTGCTTCACTTTAAGTTTTCATTCTGCTCACGTAATCTCCAGAACACTTCCTCCAAAATCAGAAGGTTCTGTTTCTTTTTCCTTTGGCAATCAACAGATGAGCTTTGTAACAGAAGTAATGACCTGCTACTTGCAAGATTTTATCTGTTGTAACCTGGAGTAATTTGGGTGAAGATTTGACCCCAGAGGCCATTGTGTAATGAATTGATCTGTATGGACGGTAAGCAAGACAAGTTTTTCACTGTACCTCAGTACACGTGACAATAATAAACCAATACCAATACCACCTTGTGCAGGAGTAGAGACTTCTGTGCATGTAAGTTGGTAAATTAGTTTATTATTGTTGACTGTTGAAACTCACCAGAGTAGGTAAAAGAAACACAAAAACTGCAGAAGCTGGAAATCTGAAATTAAAATAGGAAATACTAATACTGGAAATCTGAGCTGTTGAGTGTTTCCAGCACTTCCTGTTTTTATCTCGCTAAAGTAGGCTTTCAGTGTAATGTGCTTTGTGGCAATGATATTTGACTGAACTTGCAAGAGTAGGTGTCTTGACTCATCACTGAATGACCCCTAGAGCAGTATCAATTCCCATGCCAATGCACTGATTGTTAATCAATGCCTTTCTTTACTAGGAAGCCTATTTATTTGCTGCTGTTGCTGTTTGTGCCATAGATACCACTGACTTCCCAGTTCCTCACTGAACAACATTGCAAACTTTGACGTTTCCCTTTCTCATTGTTTCAAATTGCCATTGTGAATGTTGTCTTAGCCTTGGAACTGCAGGCTATCGAAATATGCCTCTGACTCAGGCTACGCCAAAATGGATTGTCCTTCATTGACCCTGGACCCCAAGCAACCTTACCTTTGGGACACCTTATTCTGGTCTGAATCTCTGACCAGCTTGTTTCTTTGCTTGGAAAGTCTATTTCTCAACCTCATGGTGGCCCTCCATTATTGACACTTGCTACCCTCATATTAGCAATGTCATGTCTGCTTCACTTGCAGCTCTGAAGAGAAACAGATGTGTGGCCAGTGCTTATTGACAGACACCTGGACAGTCGGTACTGCAAACCCACGATTCTCAAAGGATGCCCTCAATATTCTCTTTATGCCTCAAAAGATATATTCTTTGTTGATAATACCCACCTTTACTGCATACCCGCTTCTGGTGTTGTAGAGTTGTAGAGTTATACAGCATGAAAGTGGATCTTTTGATCCAACTTGTCCATGCCGACCAAGGTGTCCTCCTGAGTTCGTCCCATTTATTGGTATTGGTATTGGTATTGGTTTAATATTGTCACTTGTACCGAGGTACAGTGAAAAACTTGTCTTGCATACCGATCGTACAGGTCAATTCATTACACAATGCAGTTACATTGGGTTAGTACAGAGTGAAGTGTCACAGCTACAGAGAAGCTGCAGTATGATAAGATGCAAGGTTACAACAAAGTATATGGTGACCTGCATTTACCTGCATTTGGCCCATATCCTCTTAAACCTTTCATATCCAAATGTCTTTTAAATGTTGTAATCGTACCCACCTCTACCACTTCCTCTGGCAGCTCATACATATGTATCCAATTACTGCCAAACAGCTTCACCGCAGTCCTTGGCTCTCTTTTGCATGACTTCCTTTTCAGTTGATTTCCTCTGCATGTATCATCTACAATGCCCCAGCCAAACTGCCAGCTTATCTCCCTCTCAGGATGGTCTTACATTTAACTGCTGGCTGCATGTCTTATTGAGGAGGGGCGATGTGGCTAGTACAGGTAGTCAAGGAGGGAGAGAATCTGGGAAACATTGGAGAATGGCTCACCATGGATGAGAGAACGTTTCAAGTTTTAACATGCTTCCCTGAAGGCCTTGGCAGAGAAAGTGCATAATGAATAGTCAATCTTCTTTCTTCTTAAACAAAAAACAGAACGCTGGAAGAACTCAGCAGGTCAAGCAGCATCTGTGGAGCCAAAAGGTGAAAAAGCCAGTGCTTTGCATTGAAAACCTGCATCAGGACTGAGAGGGGAGGAAAGATTGCCAGAGTATAGCATTGTGAAGGGGATGGTTGGGATAAAGGCCATCAGGTGGTAGGTGGAACCAGAAGGCAAGGGGATGATAGGCAGATGGAAACAGGTAGAGGGGGAGGGATGGGAGAGGTGAACAAACTGGGTGGAGGAGTGAGTGTGTGTGGGAGGTGAGCACCAGGGGTGTGGGTTACCTGAAATTGGAAAATTCAGTGTTCATACCATTGGGTTGTAAGCTACCCAAGGGGAACATGGTTTATCGATGCACCACAGAAAGCATTCTATCTGGACGCATCACGGCTTGGTATGGCACTGCTCTGCCTAGGACCGCAAGAAACTGCAGAGTTGTGGACACAGCCCAGCACATCACGGAAACCAGCCTCCCCTCCATGGACTCTGTCTACACTTCTCGCTGCCTTGGTAAAGCAGCCGACATAATCAAAGACCCCACCCACCCCAGACATTTTCTCTTCTCCCCCCTCCCATTGCGCAGAAGATACAAAAGCCTGAAAGCACGTACCACCAGGAATGGTTTCCTAGTATGATAAAATGGATGCTTGACTTCACAATCTACCTCGTTATGACCTTGCACCTTATTGTCTGCCTGCACTGCACTTTCTCTGTAACTGTAACACTTTATTCTGTATTCTGTTATTGTTTTACCTTGTACTACCTCAATGCACTGTTGTAACGAATTCATCTGTATGAACGGTATGCAAGACATGTTTTTCACTGTGCCTCAATAATAAACCAATTTATTTATCAATTTACCAGCAAGATGAGATCTTTCTCTTCCAATTTGTGTTTGGAGAAGGCTGAGGAGAGACAGGTCAGTGTGGGAGTGGAAAGGAGAATTAACAAGACATGCAACCAGATGATTGAGATGGGGGTTGTGAACATAGTGCAGGTTCTCCACAGAACAGTGGCCTGGTCTGTTCTTGGTTTGACCAATGTAGAGGAGGCCACATTGTGAAACCAAATGTGGCTATGAAGTAAGAGAAGCTCTGGCTGATGCCTCCCAAAGGTGCATAGGTTCTGGAATGATCCCTATACACTATAGGGAAGCAAGTGTGGCCTTATTATTCATGAAACAAGGGAGAGAGAAAACAGGAAATTACTGATCTGCTAGGATGGCATTGGTAAATGGGAAAATTCTGGGATCTATGATAAAGTATGTGAGATCAAGACATGTCGAAAGTGATAATATGATTGAGCAGAGATGGCAAGGGCTATGAAAGGGAAGTTATGTTTGACTAATCTATTGGAGATCTTTGAGGATGTCTCTGACAGATGAGGATAAGATAAGATATCTTTATTAGTCACATGTGCATTGAAACACACAGTGAAATACATCTTTTGCGTACGGCGTTCTGGGGGCAGCCCACAGGTGTTGCCACGCTTCCGATGCCAACATAGCATGTCCACAACTTCCTAACACGTACGACCCTGTAGCTGTGACACTTTACTCTGTACTGTTACTGTTTTTACCTGTACTACATCAATGCACTCTGTACTAACTCAATGTAACTGCACTGTGTAATGAATTGACCTGTACGATCGGTTTGCAAGACAAGTTTTTCACTGTACCTCAGTACAAGTGATAAAAATAAACCAATACCAATACCAATACTTTGGAATGTGGGAGGAGACTGTTGCACCCGGAGGAAACCCATGCAGTCACAGGGAGAACGTACAAACTCCTTACAGACGGTGGTTGGAATTGAACCTGGGTCGCTTGCGCTGTAATAGCGTTACGCTAATGGCTACAAGCCAGTTGATGTGGTGTATTTGGAATTTCTGAAGGTCCCACACTAGAGGTTAGTGAACAAGGTTGGAGCTCATGGAAATGGTGGTAGTATACGAGCGTGGATTGGTTTTTGGTTAAGTAGAGAGTAGGAGTAAGTGGGTCCACTGCAGGGTGGTAAGATGTGACTACTGGAGTACACAGGGATTACCTCAACTATTCCTAATTTGTATCAACAATTTTGCTGAGGGGATCAAATGTAACACACCAAACTACATAGCAATATGGGGCAAGATGAGAACGCGAAGAGGCTTCCAGTGAATGCAGACCAACTAATTGAGAAGGAAACAAGGACAAATGAAGAACAATGGAGGAAAATGTAAAGTTCTCCAATTCAGTGGAATAAACTGAAAGGCTTAGTATTTGTTAAAGGGTGAGAGATTGGGGGATGCTGATGTTCAGAGGGACCTCGATGTCCTTGTACAAAGGTCACTGAAAGCTAACAAGCAGATGCAGTTGGTAATTAGGAAGGCAAATGATATATTAACTTTTATCGCAGGAGGATTTGAGTTCAGAGCCATGGAGGAACTGTACCTGAAGTATTGTCTACAATTTTGGTCTTCTAACGTGAAGAAGGATATATTTGCTACTGAAGGAGTGCAGCAGAGATTCACCAGAAGGCTTGGCCTCTAATCTCTTTGAGGAAGGAGAGGTGTCCTCATTGGGAGATACAAACTATGTGATGTTTCAGGGTAGATGCAGGGAGGACATTTTCCCTGGAGTCCTGAATAAGGAGTCACACTCTCAAAACAAGGGGTGGATCTGATTAGATTAGTTTATCGTGATATTCACCAGGGTGAAAAATTCAATGTCCGCGTGAAGCTCACAGAGTAAACAGTGTACTTGGTAATAATCAATACAGCAATAAACAGTGACGAACACAAAACAGCAGATGGGTAGTGTAATCTGAAGTAGTGCAACAAAATATTGAAGTCACAATAGCAGAGTAGCTGAGAGAGGCAGAGTTAAGAGTACAAAACTGTGACAGAACCATCGGGAAGTGAGTATAACAGAGGTGATTGGTTCAGGGTTCTGATGGAAGCGGGAAGGTCTGGACATGGGGGCTTTCAAGCTCCTGTGTCTTCTCCCAGAAAGTAGAAGAGAGAAAAGGGAATGGCCAGGGTGGCAGGCATCCTTGACGATACTACGAGCTTTCCTGAAGCAATGGCACCATGAAGATGGACTGGCTGGAAGGAAGTGGTGGACGTGTGATGGATTAGCCTGAGTTTACCACTTTCTGCGGGTTTGTGGACATGCTGAATTTTCTCAGACGCCAAAGAAAGTGAATCCGCTGATGCAGTTTCTTGGTCACAGCATTGGTATAGGGACTGGGTGAGGTTGCTGGTGACAATGGATGCCAAGGAACTTGAAGCTGTTGACCATCTCCGCAGCAGCTTTGTTGATGAGGACAGGGTTGTATTCACCCCCTCTCCCCACCTCCTCTCCCAATGACAGGCCATTTAACACTCAAATCAGAAGAGATTTCGTATTGGAATTGGTTTATTATTGTCACTTGTACCGAGGTACAGTGAAAAACTTGTCTTGCATACCGGTCGTACAGGTCAATTCATTACACAGTGCATTGAGGTAGTACAGGGTAAAACAATAACAGAATACAGAGTAAAGTGTCACAGCTACAGGGAAGTGCATTACAGGTAGACAATAAGGTACAAGGTCAAACGAGGTAGATCGTGAGGTCAAGAGTCCATCTCATCGTATAAGAGAACCGTTCAATAGTCTTATCACAGTGGGATAGAAGCTGTCCTTGAGCCTGTGGTACGTGCCCTCAGGCTCCTGTATCTTCTGCCCGATGGGAAGGGGGAGAAGAGAGTATGACGCGAATGGGTGGGGCCTTTGATTATGCTGGCTGCTTCACCAAGGCAGCGAGAGGTATAGACAGAGTCCAAGGAGGGGAGGCTGGTTTCCGTGATGCGCTGGGCTGTGTCCACAACTCTCTGCAGTTTCTTGCGGTCCTGGGCAGAGCAGTTGCTTTACCAAGCCGTGATGCATCCAGATAGAAATTTCTTTATTCAAATGGAAATTAATCTGTGGAATTCTCTACTCGAGAGGGCTGTGGACCGATAGTCATTGATTGCTTTCAAAAATGACATTGATAAATTCCTGAATAACAGAGGAATCAAAAGATATGGGTATAGGGCAGGAAAATGTTGAGCTTTGCACCATGGTGAGTGGAACTAGCTTGAGGGTCCATATAATCTACTTCTGCTCTTATTTCTTATGCTATTATGTTCACAATATTTAAAAGATATTTGACCTCTATTATTACGAATACTGCAAATTCTTATGTTGCTTGATTTCATGGCTGTAACTATGGCATTTTTCTGTAACCATGGTATGTTTTTGATTTTGCAAAGTCTGAGAGCCTGATGGATATTTTTTGTCTGCTGATCTCAGAGTTGACCAAGGGTAGATTAGTAGTGGTTTTTGAAAGACGACCTCCCATGGTTTTTCTCTTGAGTCTACAGTTGCACAGTGCTGTGACTCAAAGTTGACCTGTTGAATTACTGCATTACTGAAGGGTATTGTCTGAATCATTGCCTTCATTGTAACTTAGCAGGATTTTATTGTGAACTTCAGCTGTGCTGTATACACTAGTGGCTACAAGGGAATAGGTACTTTGCTGTGCTCGCTTTTTCTGGAGTGAAAACTGAGATGTTTCAATTTAGTAGACTAATAAATATTACAGAGAAATGTTGCTTTCCAATGTATAATGTTGCTGATATGCAGTGCCAACTGAACGGCAGAACAAATTCACTGCAGAGAGATGAACTTTGCTTTCTGTTTCAATTGGAGAGAAAAATACTGCCTTGAGTAAGTGGTTGCTGGTAAGTTTAATGCATGTTTGTTTACAGGGGAAACGCATTTCAAGTTGAGAAAATTGCTTGGCTGTTGGCGTTTATAGTGTACAGCTTAATCAAGTGTAAAATGGTGCCTTTTATTCCAAAAAACCGTTTTCGATGGTCTGTTTCCATGGTAATAATTTTAAATGTTTCCCTCTGTTTAATGTTCTTTTCAGTGTCGATCGGTAAAAAAGTACTTCTTGAGTTTCCAAGTGTATATATTTTTAATGCATTATTTTGTATTTTGATTGATTAGAGACAACTGTGTCAACCAGAATTCACAACATATAAGTTATGAAGATCAAATAATATTTCAATAAACTGATTACAGACAGCATTACACCACGGGATATCATGCTATTCATTTGCCCATTAAAGATCTTTCATCCCCAATAGGAGTTTCAAAAATCAGCAAAGGGCAGTTGTTAAATTTAGATATATATCATCAAAAGATAACCCTGGGATAAAAATCCCCGGAGGACTCGCAAGGCAAATTGACAATAAATTTAAGATGAGTGCACCTCAGAGTAACTAGAGAGACAAGATCATAAAATAGCAGTTTTTTATTATATTGCTACAGCTGTTCAGCTGAAATATTTGGATCACACATTCTGGAATGTGTGAAAATCCAAATTAACAACATCTAAGTATGTAATGCAATATTATGGTTTGAGGGAGGTTCCCATGGAAGGCCAAATAAACTCCTATTTCTGTTTTTACCTTTGTGTGTTTAAACTACCAGATGGTGTTCATAAAAGTGGAAGGAATCTGTGGTTATTCAACAGGAGCATGGGGAGATGAATATTTTTGCAGGTGGAATATTTTGTCAAAGACTTCAGGTGGTTAGTAGAAAATTAAACTCCAGAAGACCCATCTCAAGTTTGTCCCTGGTTCCCACTGTCTGACCCCAAACTTTTGCAATCTCATGAAACAGTTCCCTTGTTGGCTGCTAGAACTTGAAATCTTCCCAGTTCTTAAGCAGTAGTGGTCCAAATTCTCAATACTTGGTAAATGTTCAGATGTTATTAAGAGTTATTTGTTTGAAGCTAAATATTGGTACAATGCTCTGCATATCTTAACTTATAAGATAGCGCAATAGATTAATTGGATGTTGTGGCAAAATGATCTATAATAGACCTTACCTGCAATTCTGTGCCATCTCTCATGAATGCAATTAGACTGACCAATATTGTAAATGAAAACATAGCTCATGGCGTGGACAGCCAATTTATGAAGAATTAAATATCTGATTTCAACAGTGATGGCATTGCCAAATTGGATCAGGTTGGATAGAAAGAAAATATTTTTTTTAAAAATTAGGTCTTTCTCAAACCTCTGAAGTTCAGTGCTGTTCCCTCAGAACAATTAGGGGGTTAAATTGGATTGGCTTAAAAGCCAGCATGAGTTTGCAGCTGGCACCACCCACACTGCTTATTGGCAGCTTTAAGTGTCTAGCATCACTTAAAGTTAGTCTGCAGTACTGATAGCCAACACGCACTTCTTAAAGTGAAAATACACTGCAGCTATGACAAGTGGAACAGCCTCTGAAGGTGGAAGGTAACCCAGTAATGCCTCTTATATAGAGCCAGTATGATCTCAATGGGTTGAATGGCCTCCCTTCATTCTGTAACCATTCTGTGATTCTGTAGTTCTGAGAAGAAGGAAGAAAGCAAGATGCAAAGTTTCTCTGAGGGACGTGATTCTATCTGCAGGCGAGCAGGTGGCTCTCCCCACAGAGGGAGTGGGGGAGATTGCAGTGGAATCAACACCACAGGTCAAATTCCCAGGGGCTTGATGTAATTTTGCAGAAAGATGAACAATCTCTCATTGGTTTCCAATGAATGCCAATACCATCAACAGCTTCAGACACTGCTTAGTGCACCAGATACTCATTATCCATCACTGATCCCGGTCATTTAGGGCAGGTACGTAACACTTGCATACTCCAGTTGAACAAAAGTGCAATGCATAGAAAAAGCAAGACAGGAGAGAGGATGCTGCAAGAAAAGGAGTGGCTCTGGGTCAAGAAAAGGAATGAATAAAAAAGATAAAAGGATTGTAAGAGGGTATAACTGCAAACAGCAGAAATTTATTCCAGTTCAGACAAAACGTTAACTGTGTGTCTCCCTCTACAGATGCTATCTGACCTGCTGAGTATATTTGTTTCAAAATCCAGAATTTTGTCTTTGTCCAGAAGTTACTTGGCTGTAACGTGCAATATTCCGAGTTTGTGAAGGGTGCTATAAAAATGCTATTTTGTTCCATATCGTTCACAGCTATTGCATTCTTTCTTTGTCTATTTGCATATTTGTTTATTTTTTTAATCTCCTCACATCGAGTCACACAGCAAGGAAACAGGCCCTTCAGCCCAAATGGTCCATGCTGACCAAGGTGCCCCATCCAAGTTAGTCCCATTTGCCGGCGTTTGGCCCGTAACCTTCTAAACCTTTCCAATCCGTGTACCTGTCTGACTGTCTTTTAAATGTTGTTATTGTACCTGCCTCAACCACTCCTCTGGCAGCTGATTCAACATAGGTACCACCCTTTGTGTAAAAAAAGTTGCCCCTCAAGTTTCTATTAAATCTTTCCCCTCTCACCTTAAACCCATGCCCTCTAGTTCATGATTCCCCAACTCTGGGAAAAAGACCAGGTGCATTCACCCTATCTATGTCCCTCGTGATTTTATACACCTCTATGAGATCACCTCTCTGTCTCCTACACTCTAAGGAATAAAGTCCTAGCCTGTCCAACCTCTCCCTATAACTCAGTCCCTCAAGTCCTGGAAGCATCCCCGTAAATCTTTTCTGCACGCTTTCCAATTTAATAGCATGTTGCCTATAGCAGAGCGACCAAAATTGAACACAATACTGAACACAAGTGCGGCCTTACCAGTGTCCTGTACAACCACACCATGACCCAACTTTTATACACAATGGGCAGCACGGTAGTATTACAGCACCAGCGACCCCGGTTCAATTCCTGTCGCTCTCTGTAAGGAGTTTGTACGTTCTCCCCGTGTCTGCGTGGGTTTCCTCCGGGTGCTCCGGTTTCCTCCCACATTCCAAAGACGTACGGGTTAAGAAGTTGTGGGCATGCTATGTTGGCGCCGGAAGCGTGGCGACACTCACGGGCTGCCCCCGGCACATTCCCAGACTGTGCTGGTTGTTAATGCAAAAAGATACATTTCACTGTGTATTTCGACGCACATGTGACTAATAAAAAAATAAATCAGGCCAGCATGCCCAAAAGCCTTCTTCATCACCCTGTCTACCTGTGACTTCACTTTCAGTGAACCTCGAACTCCAATGTCTCTCTGTTCGCTAACACTCCCCAGGGCCCTTCCGTTCACTGTGAAAATCCTCCGGACACCATTTAAAGGAATCAACTACTACTTATAGATATGAAAATTATTGATAGAGTTGACACACAGAAACCTTCTAGTCACATGGTTTCATGCCTCCAGTAACCACTCACGTTAAGTGTGTGTGTCATCTGTTTTTGCTTCAGTTGTGTCAATGTTATCCCAATATATCTCCTCTTTTTAATTATTAACATTTGGAATATTCTGTCCAAGTATAGATTTGTGACAATTATTTATGATGCCTCTATGGATAAAGCCAAGCTATTGTTTTTTTTTAATTAAATGCTTTTGTGGAAATATTTCTTCCACATCCAGTGCAGTAGACCAAACTCTTAAAGGATGAAAATGGTCTTGTGGGTGTCATCCTTGTGTGTGCTGCAAATGCCATTGGGGTTTCCAGAATGGTGTCCACAGCACACACACACACACACACACACACACAGCACCAGACAATATATTGCTGAAGCCATTAATACTTGTGCAGGAAACGTTACCCCTGAGGTATGCCAAGCAGGCAGATCATTATGTCAATCAGCATGCAATGTTGATTTGACTCTGGGGCTGCGGCTTGGAAGCTTCCTCTTAACCCCACATGGCTCGACAGGCTTTCTGCCGTAGGAAGAAGCCCTGCAATCACTCACAATCTGTCCCCTTTCCCGACCCCAACACCTTACAGACACCATTTAAAGGAATTAGCCACCACTTATAGATCAGTTGCTTGTTGTTTTCTATTGGCTGTTGCTTCCAGAGGTGCTTAGTGTTTGCTACAGTTTTGTTCAAGTTGTAGGAGCTTGCTGTTTCCAATGCGGACAATGTTTCTGCACCAACCTTGTCTACACATGGACCACATTGCTCAGTGACGTGGGCCCATTAATAGGCATTCCATTGAGGTGCAATGTGAGTGAGAGTGTGAACAAGACAAGACAAGACAAGACAAGACAAGACAAGACAAGACAAGATATCTTTATTAGTCACATGTGCAACGAAACACACAGTGAAATGCATCTTTTGCATTGTCTTTGGAATGTGGGAGGAAACCGGAGCACCCAGAGGAAACCCACACAGTCATGGGGAGAACGTACAAACTCCTTACAGACGGTGGCCGGAATTGAACCCGGACAAACTGGTGGGAGATGGAGGAGGAGAGAGTGATCAGCAGGAGTTCAGATCCACTCAGGGTGTTCATGGAGAAATTCCCACCCTGAATTTCAACAAGGAACAATGTGTAGAACATCCATCTTTCAGTAAGGATGTCTTCATTGACATGCCTGTTATAGTCTCCACCATAACCCTGGAACAATGACAGGACAGCATTGCCAGTGGTTGTCAGGGTGATTCTGGTAACAACCAAGCTGGTACTGAACATCTAGTTGTTTTTCCTCCCTCTTGCATAATGGGCCTCTAATCAAAGAGAACCAGCAACATTTCTTTCTAACTTACCAGAGACCAACTAACAGAGACCATATGGCTTTTCAAGGACTGAGAGATTCTCCATAGTGCAGATGCCATTGAGTGCACACACACTGTTTTGTGTTTATCACATGTCAAACTCAATCCAACACCACAACTGAAATCAGAATCAGAATCAGGTTTATTATCACTTTCTTATATGTCGTGAAATGTGTTGTTTTGCGGCAGCCGTACAGTGCAAAGGCATTAAATTACTACAAATTAAAAAAATAAATAAATAGTGCTTAAAAAGGAATAATGAGGTCACGTTCATGGGTTCATGGACTGTTCAGAAGTCTGATGGCAGAGGGGAAGAAGCTGTTCCTGAATCATTGAGTGTGGGTCTTCAGGCTCCTGTACCTCCCCCCGACGGTAGTAACGAGAAGAGGGCATGTCCCGGATGGTGAGGGTCATTAATGATGGATGCCGCCTTCTTGAGGCACCACCTCTTGAAGATGTCCTCGATGGTGGGAGGGTTGTGTCCGTGATGGAGCTGGCTGAGTCTACAACCCTCTGCAGCCTCTTGTAATCCTATGCATTGGAGCCTCCATACCAGGGTGTGATGCAACCAGTCAGAATGTTCTCCACTGTGCATCTATCGAAATTTGCAAGAGTCTTTGGTGATGTACCAAATCTTCTTAAGCTCCTAACGAAGTAAAGCTGCTGGCGTGCCTTCTTTGTGATTGCATCAATGTGTTGGGCCCAGGATAAATCCTCCGAGATGTAGATACCCAGGAACTTGAAGCTGCTCACCCTTTCCACCGCTAACCTCTCAGTGAGAACTGGTGTGTGTTTGCCTGACTTCCCCTTCTTGGAGTCCACCATTAGTTCCTTGGTCTTGCTGATGTTGAATGCAGGGTCTCTGCCTCAGTCTGTGGGTGATCACACCAGCCAATCTGCAACCTCCTACCATTTCCCATTGTTCTGTGGCAGTCTGATGGTCCACCTGTATTTGAACTTCCAGGGGAAACCAAATGTTGCCTACGGTGCTTTACGGGCATCTCCTGACTTCATGGCTTGTGACGCCCGCGCAACACCCACGTACATGTGTGCATCATGTGTGAAGTGAAAGGCATGCTGCCACACAAAATGTGACACATGGTACAAATGCTTCTGCTGCTTGAGTCACTCTGATCATAGAACATGGAACAGTACAGCATAGTGTTGCAAGCCAGGTTGCTACTTGGTCAGTGTTCCTTTAATGCGCCTGGACGGTAGTGCGGTAGTGTGTGTGTGGTTTTATCTGACTACTACAAGTGGGAGTGGAAAAAGTGACTATAACTGGAATGTGCTGGCAATGAGAGAGAGAGAGGGAGAGAGAGAGAGAGAGAGACAGACAGAGAGAGAGAGAGAGACAGAGAGAGAGACAGAGAGAGAGAGAGAGAGAGAGAGAGAGAGAGAGAGACAGAAGCACTGACTGCCAGTCTCTGTATCTAAGAGTGAATCACAATCGTTGTGACTGTCACTATACAATCCATGCATGGATCTTTGGAGCAATCTGTGTCAACCACTTTGTCGTTAACCTGTACCAGGAACCAGCAATATCTGTGGGCAGCCACGTATCAATCGAAGTGGCAGGTGCCTCTGACTAAAAGCAACAGAGTTCTATGACAATTGGGATGTCGTATTGGTTCCATCGTGGAACTTGTGGAGTTCGTAAACTCGGTCTCTCTATTTCCTCTACATTCTACTGTGGTTTTCAGAAGCCTTTGCCCATCGTTTTGCTTCGTGACTTGATGAACTGAACTTTGAGAACTGTTCCTAGACTTGGGGTTTGGGAACTTGCTGCACACGCACTTTGGGTTATTTTGGGGTCAATGTCTGATATCTAACGTTTTTAATTCCCTTATTATTACAAGTAGTTATTAATAAATAGATTCTAACATTTATACATGGCTCGTTGTGTTTCTGTTGTTGCTAGTACGTAATAAAAGGAACAGGTCGACCATGATGCTAATCTCACTAATCCCATCTGCCTGCAGAAGGTCCGTGTCCCTCCACTCCCTGCCTGCTCATGTGCCTGTCCAAATGCCTCTTAATTGTTACTAACATATCTGCTTCCCTCCCCTGGCAGTGTTTTCCAGGCACCTACCACTCTCCGTGTGAAAAACTTGTAAATCTTCAAACTTTTGCCCTTTCACCTCAATGCTATGTCCTTTAGTATGTGAGGTTTGTAAATTGGTCTATTATTGTCACTGTACCAGGGTACAGTGAAAAACTTGCCTTGCATACCGTTTGTACAGATCAATTCATTACACAGTGCACTGAGGTAGTACAGGGTAAGACGATAACGGAAATCTGACCCTATCTTTGCCTTTCATGTACTTCTATCAGGTCACCCCTCAGCCTCTAGAAGAGGCCTGTAAGATCTGGGGTGGACCATTGCATGTTGCATAACCTCGCCATCATGAACTCTCAGGCCTTGGCCCCACCTATACAGCAAGAAGCTGCAGAGCAAAGGGAGTGGAAGCAGGGAGATGGGGAAGGGAGAAGACATCCTAGGCTGCTCTTGGGGAACACGCCTTTGCACAATTCAGTTTCTATGTTTGGTTCTCCTTCCGCCAACCTTACCTTCTCTCTGTCACTGACCGGCTTGGCTGGAATTCAATCGTTAAAGCTATCACCAAGGGAAGATTCCTTCCTTCCCTCTGTGCCTGTATTCTGCTTACCTTTCCAGTGCTTTACCAGTGCCGGAAGGCGGGTGGAGTACAGCAGGTATACTCAGCAGAGCCAGTGGAAGATGGCCGGTGTTCAGTGAAGGAGGCTACAGAGGGCCTGGCAGGACAGCCTTGAGCATCTCCAGACTGGAAGGCCCAGGTACCTGCATCATCTCATGATGGGCAGCAAGACTCTGGGCTAACCAACCAGCAAAACCCGAACCACCACAGTTTAGCAATGCTATGACCATTTTGATCACTTTGCACTAAGATGGACTTCTTTTTGTTCTAATTATGTTCTTTCTTGTAAAAATTGTGTATAATATATGTTTAATTTATGCTTTTCTCGTGAATGCTGCTTATCTGATGCTATGTGTCTGTGATGCTGCTGCAAGGAAGTTTTTCATTGCACCTGTGCACACATGGACTTGTGCAGATGACAATAAACTTGACTTTGACTTTGACTCGGTATTGGACAATGGCAAGGCAGAGTGGCAGGGTCATTTCTATTCTCCTGAGAAAATTTATCAGGTTCTTCTTCCACGGAACAACTGCCAGCGTCGGGCTGACTCCTCACAAGCCCGGAGGACAGATTACTGGACAATTGTGACACAAGAGCCTCAGAGCACAATAATCCACAATAGATTCCAGCAGTGGATGGCAACTATTGGTGCTGCAATGGAGGCTGAGACATCAGCTGTCAGATGCTACACCACAAGCGGTCCTGAGCTCTGCATGAAATTCAGCGCCAGGTTGATGCAAGCTCCCCCTTGCTTCTAGCTTACATGCTATAATGGGCTACAAAACGAAGTCAGTCAGCATTGACATTAAGCGCATCCCTTCCTGATGAGCCTAACGCATTCTATGCATGTTTTGAACAGAAGGGGATTGGAATGTTACCACCCACCCTGACAGCCTCCAATGCACCTGAACCCATGGTCACCATTGAGGACGTAAGATCAGTCTTCCGGAGAGTGAGCCTGTGGAAAGCATCTGGCCCGGATGGTGTCCTTGACCGTGTCCTCAGATCCGGTGCTGATCAGCTGGTGAGGGTATTTGCAGACATTTTTAACCTCTCCCTGCTTCAGTCTGAGGTTCCCACCTGCTTTAAGAAGACCACTATCATCCCAGTAGCTAAGAAAAGCAAGGTAATGTGCCATAATGACTATTGCCCGGTGGCTCTGACATCCACCATCATGAAGTGCATCATGGCACGCATTAACTCCAGCCTCCTGGTAAACCTCGACCCACAGCAATTCACCTTCCACCGAAACAGGTCTACAGTGGATGTCATCTCCCTGGCCCTACATTCAGCTCTGGAGCATCTAGACAGTGAAGACACCTATGTTAGACTATTGTTTATTGACTACAGCTCTGCCTTCAATACAATAATTCCAAGCAAGCTTGTCACCAAACTCCAAGACATAGGACTCAACACCTCTCTCTGTAACTGGATCCTTGATTCCCTGACCAACAGACCGCAATCAGTGAGGATAGGCAGCAATACCTACTACACGATTATTCTCAACACTGGTGCCCCACAAGGCTGCGTCCTCAGCCTTCTACTCTACTCCCTATACAGTCATGATTGCGTGGCCAGATTCTGCTCTAACTCTGTCCACAAGTTTGCAGATGATACCACCGTAGTGGGCCATATCTCAAATAATGATCAGTCAGAGTACAAAAAGGAGATAGAGAAATTAGGGCCATGGTGTCATGACAACAACCTTTCCCTCAATTTCAGCAAAACAAAAGAGCTGGTCAGTGACTTCAGGAAAGGGGGCGGTGTACATGCACCTGTCTACATCAATGGTGCTGAGGTCGAGAGGGTTGACAGCTTCAAGTTCCTGGGAGTGAACATCACTAAAAGCCTGTCCTGGTTCAACCATGTAGACACCACAGTCAAGAAAGCTCACTTCCTTAGAAGGCTAAAGAAATGCAGCATGTCCCCTTTGATCCTCACCAATTTTTATCGATGCATCATAGAAAGCATCCAATCTGGATGCATCATGGCTTGGTACGGCAACTGCTCTGCCCAGGACTGCAAGAAACTGCAGAGAGTTGTGGACACAGCCCAGCACATCACAGACACCAGCCTCCCCTCCATGGACTCTGTTTACACTTCTCGCTGCCTTGGTAAAGCAGCTAACATAGTCAAAGACCTCACCCAACCCTTCTCCCCTCTCACTGCACTTTCTCTGAAGCTGTGACACTTTAGTCTGCATTCTGTATTGCTTTCCCTTGTACCCCCTCAGTGCACTGGTGTAATGAATTGATCTGTACAAACGGTTTGCAAGACAAGTTTTTCACTGTACCTTGGTACATGGGACAATAATAAACCAATTCCAATTCTTTATACCAATACATCCATGACTTTAGTACTACACTTTCAGCAGTGTAACCTTGGCTTTTTGGGCTCCCAGTGCCTTTAAATGCATGGTTGTAGGAAACTACACCTCTCTGCCATTCATGGTATTTCAAGAATGAGTTCTGCTTTCTGCAGCATTGCTTCTCCAGCTTTGTTCTATTTTCTTCTATGAATTTGAATTGATTTTGCTACAGTTCCTCTATACAAATGGCATTAGGCTTCCAGATTGTAAGAAACCTAATGGGCTTTTCATGAAAAAGCATTTGTTAAACTGCTAAATGTATTTCTCATTCAACAATCTCAGGGCCTTTTTACCTTTCATGGTTTATGAATCGAAGGTTTATGATTTTTTAAAATTACTGTTATTTTGCATTTGATTTTATTCGTTATGTATTTTCTAAGTTTTAAGTCATCCTGCCCCAAAGCAATCACATTGTTCAGAATTGTACTTTTCATGTTTTAATGATATGCAGAGAGAGAATGAGAGAGAGAGAGAGAGAGAGAGAGATGGTCAAAGTCTTAGGGATCAGCTGTTCAGATTGTTAAAGGAAACAGCAAAAGTTAAAATGAAAGATAAAAGTTCAATTTTAAACTTTATTTTTAATCCAAAGCCAGCATTAATACGTAGGGCATAAAATCTTGTATGGACCATGGCTGTTCTGGTCAATCAAAGGGTATAAATAATTGGATCATTTTCAAGTTGCAGATTGTAACTCTCGGGGTACCAGGACGATCAGTGCTGGACCCTCAGTTTTTCACAACTTATTTTAATGACTCAGATGAAAGGACAAAGTGTTTTGTCACCGGGTTTGCTACTGACGTAAAGCTGGACGGTCAAATACATTGTGAGGACGATACAAAGAATCGGAAAAGAGAATTTGCAGGTTTTGCGACTGGGCAAGAAGGTGACAGATGAAGTTCAAGGTGAGAAAATGGGAGCTTATTCATTTTGGTAGGATGAATCAAAAAACAGAAAATTGTTAAATGGTGAAAACTATCTGAGCGTCTTGGTTACTAAAATGCAGAGAGGTCATACGCTGACACAGCACACAATTAGGAAATTTCTATGCAAGCTTTTATTGCTAGTGGATTGGAGAACAAGGACAAGGAAATGTTTCTACACCTGGGGTACTACATGAAGACCTCATCTGGGATACTGTATGAAGACCTCACCTGGGGTACTGTATGAAAACCTCACCTGGAGTACTACATGAAGACCTCATCTGGGATACTGTATGAAGAACTCACCTGGAGTACTGTATGAAGACCTCGCCTGGGGTACTGTTTGAAGACCTCACCTGGGGTACTACATGAAGACCTCACTTGAGGTACTGTATGAAAACCTCACCTGGGATACTACATGAAGACCTCACCTGGGATACTGTATGAAGACCTCACCTGGGATACTGTATGAAGACCTCACCTGGGGTACTACATGAAGACCTCACCTGGGATACTGTATGAAGACCTCACCTGGGGTACTACATGAAGACCTCACCTGGGATACTGTATGAAGACCTCACCTGGGATACTGTATGAAATCTCGGTCTCTGTACCTAAAGAAGGTTTCCCTTGTCTTGGAGATGTTACAACAAAAATTCTGAGGTTTGATTTCTGGGAGGGAAGTGTTGACCTTTGAGGAGAGGTTGAATAGAATCCACACATTATCCAGGTCCTTGCTCTGGTAAGAATTTGCCAACCTTTATGGGAGCAAGATTATGGCAGATGTTAATCAGTATTTCGTCGGTGTGGAGGGTGGGAAGGAAAATAGAACGGGATGTAAAATGTACCCCCAGTTCTCTGTCATCTGCATCATGTTGTAGCCAACATCACCACCTGACCCACCCCAACACCCTCCTTATTATTTTTATCTTTCTCTTATAAATTCTTGTGCTATGTTTATGAATGGAATCTAGAAAGATGTATGGGGGGAAGGGGATGTGAATGAGTGTCAAGGAAAGAACGTTTTCTGGAACTGTGTTGGACTGTCACTGTTGCAGGAGGCACTGACTCCAGTAATGACGAGTATGCTGAGGACATTGGGTGTGCTGAAGAACAGCTGATCTTCTTTTCGATCTTCAATGTTGTGGAGATCAAAATGAGGGCTGAATTTCAAGAAATTTTGGTGTTAAAAGATGCAAAGATTACCCTATAAATTGAAACAGAAACATTTCCTTGGGATAAAAGAAGTTGCTACTGACTTTAAATTTCCCAGAAAGGGAAATGGAAACAACTGCAGATAAACTCTGATAATCTGTCACTTTCAGTAATATTGGCTGTTACTTGTGAAACCCCAACATACTTTTATTTCACTTTATTTTACGTGTTACTCATTAGTACAATATATGAATCTGGTGAGGTTAAAGGGAGTGGGAAACACAACCCAGTGAGTTTCAGCTTACAGGTTGCAGCTGAAGCCTGCTCTCTGGACCCCAACTCTGGCCCCACACCCAGCCTGCATCCTGGCTCCCAGAGGTCCGCAACGAGTGAGCCAGATGCCAAATGATTGGGATTTCCGAAACATCAGATACCAGATTATCAGAGTTGTACTGTAAATGGCCAACATCTACAATTATAGGTTGACAAATCCACAGAAGCAAAATTTATGTTTTTCATAGAAAGCATTCTATCTGGATGCATCACAGCTTGGTACGGCAGCTGCTCTGCCCAGGACCGCAAGAAACTGCAGAGAGTTGTAGACACAGCCCAGCGCATCACGGACACCAGCCTCCTCTCCTTGGACTCTGTCTTTACCTCTTGCTGTCTTGGTGAAGCAGCCAGCATAATCAAAGACCCCACCCACCCGGGTCATTCTCTCTTCTCTCCTCTTCCATCAGGTAGAAGATACAGGAGCCTGAGGGCACATCCAACAGGCTTAAGGACAGCTTCTATCCCACTGTGATAAGACTATTGAACGGTTCCCTTATACGATGAGATGGACTATGACCTCACGATCTACCTTGCTGTGACCTCGCACCTTATTGCACTGCACTTTCTCTGTAGCTGTGACACTTTACTCTGTACTGTTATTGTTTTTACCTGTACTGCATCAATGCACTCTGTACTAATTCAATGTAACTGCTCTGTGTAATGAATTGACCTGTACGATTGGTATGTAAGACAAGTTTTTCACTGTACCTCGGTACAAGTGACAATAATAAACCAATACCAATACCAATGTAGGGATCTATAACAGCAAAAGGTTAACATAAGTATTGTAACAAAACCATGATAATAAGAATGTGGGTTCTGAACTTGTACTGAGGTAGAATTCATAGTTCTGTGCCAGGTACCCTGATCTATAATATCCTTAGATCTTGAAAAAACTCAGTAGATAATTTTCTTAGATTATTAATACAAAGTATACTTTCTGTGCCTCAGGCTCTCTATGTTTGTTTATTCTTTAGTATTTGATGCTTAATATTTGGAAATACCCTCCTTGACTAACATGGGTATTCTGTTTGTTGGGCTGTAAAAAAAATGGGTTTGTAAGCACAAAATTAATTTATTTGAGATCATTTAAGAGATAGAGGCTGCAATTGAGAGATCAGAAATAGAAGTGCAGAGTAAGAGTATCAAAGATACCAGAGTAGTGAAATAAAGTGCGTTCTCTTCATTTAAGTGTGACTCATGCAATAACTTCAATGACCATTTTACCAAAACCAATGGATGACTTTTCCAAAAATATACCATGAAAATATTTATAGCTGTGAGCAAAAAAGTTGTGCTGTGTATCCTTGGGATTGATGGCACAGGAATGAAAGATTAGTTTCCAAGATTTGAGCACCAAAGGCAAGATTTCTCCACATTACAAAATTTATGCGAATTGCAAACTGCAGATCTATCAGGGACTGACACAGGCTTAGAAACAGGAAAATTTACCAAAAAAAAACTGGATCTTTTGCTCGAGGCTCTCCGACATTGAAAATAAAGCACTACCATATTATTGCACAGACATTTAGGATTGATTTAAAGTAAAAATCCTTAAGTTGAGCACTTGCTTTATCTCTAAAGCAATCAGCTGTGCAGTGTGACAGAAATGAGGGAATTAAGAATAATTTCATGGCATAATTCTTCATTCCAAAGCAGAAATTGTTGTGAATTAGATATTCTTGATTCATTTAATGGCCGCAGAGAGGCTTTTGTTGCACATTACAGAGGAACTGATGGTGACAGCACTATTAACTCCATCTCCCGTAACATCAGTGGCTTTCAAATCATTTGGATACAACTGATTACTTAGCATTGTCAGCACAAAGTGCAGTTGTGCATTGCTAATTCCTAGAATGGAGGAAAAGTTGTTTTTAAGAAATGCAAAACAGATTGGAGGCTGGATTTGGAATTTAATTCTGACCCTGTGAGTTACAGTGACTTAATCTAAAAAAAACACTCAGTCACTGGTTGTGGCCCTCAGTCTGACAGGCAGCTCGCATTAGTGGATAACTTATGACCAGAGGTGGAGCAGACTTGATGGGCCGAATGGTCTACTTCTGCTCCTTTGCCTTGTGATCTTGAGTATCTGAATGATCACAATTTTTAAAAGTAATTCATGCCTTGTAACTTTTACCAACACATTGCATAGGACTGAAAATATCACTACATTTGCTAAGTTTGTAATCTTGAACTTTGTTGAAATCTGTGATTGTGCAGAAGTGAAATTTCAGTAGTGCAACTCAGATGCTGGGAACCTGCATTAAGTTTAGAAATATCGGCGCCCTCTGCTGCTTTGACCACAAGAGGGCTCCTGTTACTAGAGCAGTGTCAAGTGTTGCACTTATTCCTATGTTTTACTTTCATAATACTGAAGCCACTGAAAGGAAGTCTTGTTATTCAATTCAATAAGTTCTTTACCAACGTGATTTATTTGGGTAGGTATTCTTTAAGCACAGAAAAGAGAGAACAGAAGTGGAAACCTATTAATTCAAGTATCTGTCTCCATGTGCCCAGCCCTAGGATCTCCTGAGACTTCACTAACCACCAGGTGTGTCCGCTCTTGAGCTGGGTATGAACTGGAGAAGGGGTATTTCTGGCTCCTGTATCATCTTGCTGATGACCTTCAGCACTGTCCCACCCAAGGACATTGGCATAAGGGTTTGCTCCCAGATAGAATCGGAAGGCCTTTGGAGCTGCTGGAGCAAGGGTAATGATTTGAAGGATAGGACTGAGCTAGTTTTGTAAAGGCCCCAATCCTCCAGATGGTTGAAAACCTTGTTTATTGGATTCAGGGATTTTCATCAGCGAGGGGGTGAAATTCTTTTGGATGCCTGTGATGCTGCTGCAAGTAAGTTTTTCATTGCACCTGTTGTCACGAACCAGCAACAAAAGAAACACACTGAGTCATGATTCAGCGTTAAAAACTACTTTATTAATAACTACTTATGATAATAAGAAAAATAAAAGTAAAAATGTTAGTATGTTAGAAGTAAAAATGTTAAACTTTGAACATTAACCCCAAAAACTAAACTCTTCGTGTGTGTGTGTGTGTGTGTGTGGCAAAGTCCCAAACCCCAACTCCAGGAATGGTTCTTAAAGTTCAGTTCCGCAAGCCATAAGGTGAAACACGAGCAAAGGCTTCTTCAACAACCACCGTTGTCTGAAGATAAGATGTAGATGTGGAGAGAACATAGAGAGAGTAATTACGAAATCCAAATGTTCCACGATGGAACCCAAATGACACCTCAGTGTTTACTCGGTAGTGACTTCCTCACCCCGAAAAGCATCCGCCTCGTGGTCGTCCCCACAAATACCTGTTTTCTTCTACAGGTCAGCAACAAAGTGAACTCCACCGGATTACTTCCAATTTCTATACATGGATTTCAGTGGCAGACACAGTTATTTTTTCTCATCCATCGATAGAGAAACTAGCAGGCTGGTGTCTCTCTCCCTTTTTCTCTCTCTCTATCTTCGACTGACTGAATTCTTCAACAACGTCATTACGTCCGTTATCTTCTGTTGATGTAAGCACGCCACACACACACACACACACACACACACACACACACACACACACACACACACACACACACACACACACACACTATCTTAAAGGGACTTTCACCAAGTCCGTAACACTGTGCACACATGGACTTGTGCATGACACTAAGCTCAACTTTGACTTTGACTTTGGACTGTGTATAAAGTGGGCTTGATTTACAACCTGCTGATTTCCTTCTCTATGAAGGACAAACACCATTACTGCAAGATTCAGTTTTACAATGAGGAAAGCAATTAGTAATTTGATTTGAACATCAGGTGTTGTATGTTCTCCCTGTCAGTATTGGTGGACCAGATAGTTCTGCCCTGGCTTAAATTATGTTCAATATCTTTAAAGTCAAATGCTTAAAAAGAAATGAAGTTATGAATTAAAACTGGTCAGGCCAGTTTATGGAATGTGACACCTCATATCCTATTTCAAACTGATCGAGTCGGTTGTTTCAGTTAAACCAGAATGGATCTCATTCACCTTGAGATTAGCCAAGAATCATTGTTTTTCAATCCTGAATCACAAGGCTGGAGAGGAGAGGGAGCTGTTACATTGACAGCTCTGCACGTGCATTGTTGGTGAGGAAAGAGTCAGATGGACAGCCCTCCCACACTGTCTTGGAGGATGTGGGCAGATGGTCATTCAGCTTCCAATGAAAATATTTTTAAAAAAGCTGCAGATGCTGGAAATCTGAAATAAAAACAGAAAATGCCAGAAGCTCTCAGCAGGTCAGGCAACATCTGTGGGAAGCGAAACAGAGCGAAAGTTTCAAGCTGAAGAATCTACATCAGAACTGGAAACAGGAGGAATGGGCGGGGCAAAGGGGAAATCCATGATAGAGCGAGACCAGTGTTGCCTTGCTAGCAGCTGCAGTTCTTTTGATTTTCATTAGTGAAAATATCTTTGGTTTCCTGTCTAGTGTTCATCCATTAAAAAGGAGTAGATCATCTGGTCATTATTACACAGCTGCTCATGGGAGCTTGTTGTGTGCAAAATGGCATTCCCTGCATTACGACCATGGCTAACCCCTCAAAAGCACTTCATTGGCTCTAAAGCACTTTGTAACATCCTGAAAGGGATGTGAGAGGTGGAACGTAAACAGAAGTCTGAGACACAGGAGATTCTGCAGATGCTGGAATCTGGAGCAACACACACAAAGTGCTGGAGGAACTCAGCGGGTCAGGCAGCACCTATGGAGGGAAATAAACAGTCGATGTTTCGGGCCGAGACCCTTCGTCAGGACTGGAAAGGAAGAGGGTAGAAGCCAGAATAAGAAGGTGGGGGGAGGGGGAGGAGCACACGCAGGCAGGGGACAGGTGAGTCACCAACCTGATGGCCTAACATCAATCGGTCTAACGTCCGGTAACCCCCCCCCCCCACCCCCACCCCCCACTCCTATGTCTTCCCTTATTCCTGTGGCTCTCTTCCCCTGCCTTGATGACCTGCCCATCTCCTCTCCTCCCCTCCCCCGTCCTTTATTCCGTGGTCCACTGCCCTTCTCCAACCAGATTCCTTCTTCTTCAGCCCCTTGCCTCTTCTACCCGTCACCTCTCAGCTTCTTACACCTTCCCCCGCTCCCCCACCTACCTTCCCCCCTCACGTGGACTCACCTATCCCCAGCCTTTTGTGTGCTCCTCCCCCTCCCCCACCTCCCAACTTCTTATTCTGGTGTCTGCCCTCTTCCCTTCCAGTCCTGATAAAGGGTCTCGACCCGAAATGTCGACTGTTTATTTCCCTCCACAGATGCTGGCTGACCCGCTGAGTTCCTCCAGCACATTTTGTGTATGAGCAGCAGTCTTATTTTTTTCTACCTTCTATTCATCCAAGAAGTCAAACTGTTGGACAACGTAGAAACAGTGGGTAGATTGAGAATGTCAGAGAAGATGTACACCTGGGTGTTATCAGTATACGTGTGCCAGCTGACAACTCCATCTGAAGATGTTGTGGTGGGAACAAGGTGGGCCTTGATGGGGGGTTGTGAAGGTGCAGAGATTTGAAAGTTAATTGCGTGGGAATGGGAAGAGAAGCCGTTCCTTAGGATTCTCTGCCGACTGGAGAAGGAGAAATGGAGTGAGGGAAAGTCGGAAGAGGTTAGATGATGAAGGGAGTTCAACTGTGTGCCTAAGTTTATGGGAAGGTAGAGAGAAGGGATAATACACCAGGATCAATGTGACTGAGGACGAGTAACCCTGTTATTATGATCCATGTTACATCGTACAGCTTCCAGGATTAGGAAATGGTGACTAACTACTGACTTTTCCCATGTAAAATCACAGGAATTCTACTGATAATATTGTAAAAAGATAGTGCTTTTGTGTACACTTCCTGCCACATCAATATCATACTGGGCAGAGGCTAATTATCATTGAATTAACTGACTTGAGGCAAAGATCCTACACCTGGTAGGCTCATTTGCAAGTTTTTTTCACCTGACTAGCTTATATGCAAATTCCTTAATTTTTATATCAGTCAGCCAGCAAGAAATCACAACAGAAGCGGCAATCACAGGGGTTTCACAGTACTTCTTTATTTTATAATTAATGTTATAAGTTTAATATTTTCTTCACTGCTACAAGGAAAGGAAAACACACTCAAAATAAACCTGAAGGGCTTCCTGAGAGCTTGATCAAGACAGGGCATTTTCCACTTGAATTGCACAGTGATGTCTGATTAGTCAATAGATACACCATTTTCTAATGCCGGAAACTATCCTGTATAACATGGAATGCATTATCAGGTCTACCAATTCTCACTGACTGGATCAGGTCACGTAGATTTCAGTATAATATCTCCATCCCTAGCAGGAAGATTGTATTGTGTTGGTTGAATTTTCCCATGTCAGGTTGATTAGATTTCTGTTCCCAATATTTATCCATGTTTATAAAATCTCAGATGGCAATGAGGAGGCTTACAGGAAAGTGATAGTTTGGCTGGTTGAGTGGTGTCGCAACAACAACCTCGCATTCAGCGTCAGCAAGACCAAGGAACTGATTGTGGACTTCAGGAAGAGGAAGTCGGGAGAACACACACCAGTCCTCACTGAGGGGTCAGCGATGGAAAGGGTGAGCAGCTTCAAGTTCCTGGGTGTCAACATCTCGGCGAATCTGTCCTGGGCCCAACACATTGATGCAATCCTGAAGAAGGCACGCCAGTGGCTCTACTTTGTTAGGAGCTTAAGGAGATTTGGTACATCACCAAAGACTCTTGCAAATTTCAATAGATGTACGGTGGAGAGCATTCTGACTGGTTGCATCACTGCCTGGTATGGAGGCTCCAATGCACAGAATTGCAAGAGGCTGCAGAGGGTTGTAGACTCAGCCAGCTCCATCACGGGCACAACCCTCCCCACCATCGAGGACATCTTCAAGAGGCGGTGCCTCAAGAAGGTGGCTCCCATCACTAAGGACCCTCGCCATCTGGGACATGCCCTCTTCTTGTTACTACCATCGGGGAGGAGGTACAGGAGCCTGAAGACCCACACTCAATGTTTCAGGAACAGCTTCTTCCCCTCCGCCATCAGATTTCTGAATGGACCATGAACTCATGAACACGACCTCGTTACTCCTTTATTTTGCACTATTTATTTATTTTGTAATTTATAGTAATATTTATGTCATTGCACTGTACTGCTGCTGCAAAACAACACTTTTCACGACATATAAGTCAGTGATAATGAACCTGAATCTGATTCTGAATCTGATTCTGTTCCTGGGTGGGGAATGGTCAACTAGGTTGAGCCTCAGACCTCAAGGACACAGAACTAAGTACGTGGGAACCCCTTCATTCTCAAGCATTCTCCTAAATCATACATCATCCTTATTTGGGAGAAGATTGGTGTTCCTTCATTGTTGCTGAGTCCAACTTCTGGAATTCCCTAGCCAAAAGCTCTGTGAGAATCCTTCACCAGGTAGCCTGCAATGGTACAAGAGGGCAGCTCACCACCACCTCCTCAGGACCAGCCAGGGTTAGGCAATATATTCTGGCCTTGCTATGGCATTCACACCTGGAGAAGATGAAATCCTAAAAGCACCATTAAAATAAGTTATAACGCCACAAAGAGAAAATGCACTCCAAACACTGGAGAAAGATAGATAAAGGAAAAAGTACCAAAAAATGAATCCCAGAGAAAATAAACCAAATTTGTGTACAGATAACCTGAAGGGTTGGAGGCTGAGCTTCACCAGAAGTAGGAAACATGAAGACTCAAGAAAGCCTGCAGATGCTGGTGGATGGTGAAAAGGCTTTGGAGTGTCAGGGATTTGCACAATTCCAACACTGATACAGAAGTTATTCTAAATGGTGAATTAAATTGTATATTTTTTGTTGGATCAACACATAAAATGCTGGAGGAACTCAGCGGGTTGGGCAGCATCTGTGGAGGGAAATGGACAGTGGATGTTTCGGGTCGAGACCCTTCATCAGGATGGGAAAGGAAGAGGGGGACGCCCGGTATAAAAGGGTGGGGGGGGGAAGGGGTGGAGCGAGAGCTGGGGGGTGGGTCGATCCAGGTGAGGGGGGGGGTGATAGGCAGGTGAGGGAGGGGGAGAGTGGGATTGATGTCAGAAGCTGGGAGGTGATGGGTGGAAGTGACAAAGGGCTGAAGAAGATGAAATCTGATAGGAGGGGACAGTGGACCATGGAATAAAGGGAAGGAGGTGGGGAGGGGAACCGGAGGGAGGAACGTGTGGGTGAGGGGCAGATGGGGAGGGCAGGGGAGGGGAAAGAGAAGGGGTGATGGGGCCGGTGGGATAAGGGAAAACAAAGGGGGACAAAGGGGAGCGGTTTCCAGAAGTTGGAGAAATCGATGTTGACGCCGTCAGGTTAGAGACTGCCCAGGCGGAACGTGAGGTGCTGCTCCTCTAATCTGTGTCTAGCCTCAACGTGGCAGTAGAAGAGGCCGTGGACAGATGTGTTGGTGTGGGAATGGGAAGTGGGATTAAAATGGCTGACCACCAGGAGATCCCGGCTGGCGCGGGGGACGGAGTGAAGGTGCTCGATGAAACAACCCCCCAGTCTGCGTCGGGTCTCACTGATGTAGAGGATGCTGCACCGGGAGCACCAGATTCAATGAATGACACCGATGGCTTCACAGGTGAAGCGCTGCCTCACCTGGAAGGACTGTCTGGGGCCCTGAGTGGTGGTGAGGGAAGAGGTGCAGGGGCAGGTGTAACACAAAGTGCCTGGAGGGGTATCGGTGGGGAGGGACAAGCGGACAAGGGAGTCACGGAGAGAGTGTCCCTTGTGGAAAGTGGAGGGGGGGAGGGGGAGACGTGCCTGGTGGGGGGATCCCATTGGAGACGGTGGAAGTCACGGAGAATGATACGTTGGGTATGTAGGCCAGTGGAGCTTTAGGTGAGGACAAGGGGAACTCTGTCCCTGTTATGTTGGGGGGGTGGGCGAGGCGAGGGCAGACGTAGGGGGGATAGAAGAGATGCGGGTGGGGGCAGCAATGATAGCAGTGGTGGGGGGGAAACTGTTTTCTGAAAAAGGACACCTCGGAAGTCCTGGTGTGGAAGGCCTCATCATGAGAACAGGTGCGGTGGAGACAGAGGAACTGAGAGAAGGGGATGGTGTCCTTACAAGTGACAGGGTGGGAGATGATGTAGTCGAGGTTGTTGTGGGAGTCGGTGGGTTTGCAATAGATGTTCATGGACAATCTGTCTCCTGAGATGGAGACAGAGAGATCCAGAAAGGGGAGAGAGGTGTTGGAGATGGACCAAGTGAATTTGAGGGCAGGGAGGAAATTGGAGGCGAAGTTGATGAAATTGATGAGCTCTGCACGGGTGCAGGAAGCAGCCCCAATACAGTCGTCAATGCAGTGGAGAGAGAGTTGGGGAGCGTTACCGGTGTAGGACTGTTCCACTAAGCTGACAAAGAGGCAGGCACAGCTGGGGCCCATGCAAGTGCCCACGGCTACACCTTTGGTTTGGAAAAAGTGGGAGGAGTCAAGAGAGAAGTTGTTGAGGGTGAGTCCCAGTTCTCCCAGACAGAGGAGGGTGGTGGTGGAGGGGAACTGGTTGGGTCTGTTATCCAGAAAGAAGCTGAGAGCCCTGAGGCCCTCCTGATGGGGGATGGACGTGTACAGGGACTGGACGTCCATAAGGAAAATGAAGCGGTCGGGCCCAGGGAACTGAAAGTTGTTAAAGTAATGGAGAGCATGTGAAGTGTCACGGATGTAGGTGGGAAGGGACTGGACCAAGGGGGACAAAATGGAGTTGAGATACGAGGACACGAGTTCAGTGAGGCAGGAGCAGGAAGAAACAATGGGCCTACTGGGGTAGTTTGGTTTCTGAATCTTGGGTAGGAGGTAGAAACAGGCAGTATGGTGCTGGGGAACAACGAGGCTGGAGACTGTCGAGGGGAGATCTCCAGAGGTGATAAGGTCAGTGATGGTGCGGGAGACAGTGGCCTGATGATTCTCAGTGGGATCCTGGTCCAGGGGTAGGTAGGAGGAGGTGTCCGAGAGCCTCTGTCTGACCTCGGCGAGGTAACGGTCTGTCCACCAGACCACAACAGCACCGCCCTTGTCTGCGGGTTTGATGGTGAGGTTGGGATGAGTGGAGGGCAGTGTGTTCAGAGCGGGTCAGGTTGGAGTCGGTGAGGGGAGTGGCGAAGTCGGGACGGTTAATATCCTGTTGGCAGTTAGAGATGAAAAGATCCAGAGTGCGCAGAAGGCCAGGATGAGGAGTCTGAGGGGAGAAGGAAGGCTTGAGGTGAGAGAAGGGGGTCATCAGTTGTTTGGGGGGGGGGGGGGGCGGGGTTGGGGAATCCTTGCCAAAGAAGTAGACCCGGCGGCGACAGAAGAAAATCTCGGCGTCACAGCGGGCACGGAACCCGTCGAGGTGCGGGCGCAGGGGTATGAAATTAAGCCCCCTGCTGAGGACAGAACGTTCTGCCTCAGAGAGGGGGAGGTCTGAGGGGATAGTGAAGACATGGCAGGGGTTGGAGCTGGGGTCCGGGGAGGTAGAGGGTCAGGGGGCGGGGGGGGGGGTGATGTATGATAGCACGTAAAGTCAAACAATGCGGGCCAGGAAACTCAGAAGTCACGTTTGAGGAGAAGCTGGGACAGTGTGGAGTGCAGTCGCATGGTGCATCGCTTTCACGTGTTATGCTTTTGAACTGAGGTATTAAAACAAAGTTGACTGCATAACGTGACAGGCCTTGCCTGGGAAGGCAGTGGAGGCAGGTACTCTCACAGCATTTATTTGGATGAGCACTTGAATTGCCAAGACATAGTAGGGTATGGTCAAAGTACTGGAAATAGGATTAGTACAGATAGGTGCCTGATGGTCGGTATAAACATGCTGGGACAAAGAGTCTGTTTCCGTTCTGTATGACTCTATGACTTCCTTGCACTCATCAAAGTCAAAGTCAAAGTTGAGTTTATTGTTATATGCACAAGTACATATATGCACAGAGTTACCACACCCCAGGCCCCTGTGGAAGGAATCATGCCTGCTTGCATTCCTTAAAGAGGCGGACATTATTGCATTATTTACTGGGTACCTGCCGCTGAAGGTGACAATGGTGTCAGCTTTGGTGTAACAGTGGAGCGGATTTCTCTGCATTCTGCAGGTGAGGACTTCTACAGTTGGAGGGTGGGGCCCCTCTACTGCTGTCCAGGGGGAGCCACTTGGCTCGAGAATGTGGACTCCTATTCTTCCATCTGTCCCAGCACGTTTCACATTTGGCCACTCGCGGTGGTCTTACTAGTTCCGGCAGCACTCCCATTTGAGAGCTGCTGCTCCAGGAGGTTCTGCCATGGTGGGACATCGGACAGATAATGTGTGCAACCGTACAACACCTCCACAAATCAGACCACTTATGCATGTGTTGCCTTGGGCACAAAGATCAGCCTCTTACATTTGAGGATGAATCTGCCCCGGGTGCCCTGTGAACCACTTTTACTGCACGTTTTAACGAGCTGTAAAGCTCCACTCATCATTCACAAGTCCCAGCCTCCTGAGAGCTAAGGAAGACCATACGTGTCAGGAGAGATTCAAGATCAGCACTTGTAGCTGTTTCAGTAAGTTAAGTCATTTTGTTCTGAATTATGTCCTTTTGTGTTAAACATTGTACGAAGTCCTTGGGTTTCTGTTGAAAGCAGATGGTATCTAATTGGCATTTTTGTGCTGGCATATCGTTCATATCTTCTTGTTAACTATTTAGCACTACCTGCTGAAATCTCTACCTGCCTAACAGTATTAATTCCAACATCATTCATTAACAGTAACTGTGTGGTGAGTATATGATTTGCGACCCAAATGGACGGAACTGATTTTACGTGAGTTTTACTTTGAAGTAAAGCATATCTTGAAGTGAAGCACGTCTTGAGCGAGCTAGGGCTTTTCTCTTTTCTCTTTGGAGAGAAGGAGCATGAGAGGTGACTTGATAGAGCTGCACAAGATGATAAGAGGCATAGATCGAGTGGACAGTCAGAGACTTTTTCCCAGGGCAACAATGGCTAACACAAGGGGGCATAATTTTAAGGTGATTGGAGGAAGGTATCAGGGGGATGTCAGGGGTAAGTTTTTTACACAGAGAGTGGTGGGTGCGTGGAACGCACTGCCAGCAGAGGTTGTGGGGGCAGATACATTGGGGACATTTAAGAGACTCTTAGATGGACACATGAATGATAGAGAAATGGAGGCCTATTTGGGAGGGAAGGGTTAGATAGATCTCAGAACAGGATAAAATGTCGGCACAACATTGTGGGCCGAAGGGCCTGTACTGTGCTGTAATGTTCTATGTTCTATGTATGTTCTGAGTGTGATGGCTAGGCCAGAACATGCTTAATTATGTGAAAATTACCTTCTTGTAGCTGATCATTCATTTAGTAACAGGGAGGCATGTAGTATAGTAGTCATTACACAGGCAAAGTAGAAGTATTGAACTTATTCAATCTTTCCATTTTATAATTCTTTTCAAGTGAGGCTGAAATGTCTTTTAGAAAAAATAAATACAGCAAGTTGGCTTGTAATACATTTCTGTTTTTTTTGTCAAAGCATGCTTTGAGTCTATGGTTGATGTCATACAAGTCGAACATTCATCTGCAAGCATTTCATGGGATGGTTCCAAGAAATTCGACATATTTCTCTGTTTTCCTCGTCCTCCCCAAATGGCTCAAACTTCTGCTGAGGTACAATCTCACAAGCACTAAGAAGTGTCTAGTACCTCACAGAAATGCTCATTCTTTTAATTGTTCATCTAGATAGTGGCTGGGTTGGGCATTTAAAACGTGAATTCTTGATCCGGAGCACAACCCAGCTCTAATCAGGTCAGTGCTGAGATTAATGGATACAGGTTTAGAAGCCTTCAGGAAAACCACTCATTTAAGCTGTAGATTTAATTATGACAGGCGGGTGGGTAATTATTGGTATAACTAATATCCTTAGGAGACTTTAATGAGGTTATTGTAAATTGATTTAAACTTTACTCTAAATTTGAAATGTGCAGCCATGCCTTCCTGAGACTTGACAAAATCACTCGGGAAATGGAGATGTTTCAGCAGCAGTTCAAGCAGACACTTAAACTCGTCATTGTTCATCTGAAGCAAAGCTAGTTTATTTCAGTTGGTCTTAAGGTTGTGTTTATTGTCAGATGCACAGGTCCATGTGTGCACAGGTGCAATGAAAAACTTACCTGCGGCAGCGTCACAGGCACATAGCATCAGATAAGCAGCATTCACAAGAAAATCATAAATTAAACATAAATTATGCACAATTTTTACAAGAAAATGCAGTTAGAACGAAAAAAAAACAAAGTCCAATTTAGTGTGAAGTGATCAAAGTGGTCACGGTGTTGCTAAACTGTGGTGACGGGGGTTGTGCTGGTTGGTTCAAGAACCGAATGGTTGAAGGGAAGGAGCTGTTCCTGAACCTGGTGGTGTGGGACTTCAGGCTTCTGTACCTCCTGCCCGATGGGAGCTGCGAGAAGACGGCACGGCCCGGATGGTGGGGATCTTTGATGATGGATGTTGCCTTCTTGAGGCAGCGCCTCCTGTACATAGTACAGATGGTATCGTGTCTGTCTGTCCATCCATCTATCATCATGGTGCCACAAGCCTGTGGGGTTCCTACCTCCTACTTAATCCCCCCTTCCCTCTCTTTGTTTTCCTTCATTCCTGTGGCCCCCTCACCCCCTTCTCTTTCCCCTCCCCTGCCCTCATGACCTGCCCATCTATTCTCCACCTTCCCTTTCTCCCATGGTCCACTGCCCTCTCCTACCGGATTCCTTCTTCTTCAGCCCTTTGTCACTTCCACCCATCACCTCTCAGCTTCTCACATCACTCCCTTTCATCCCCCCTCCCCCACCCATCTACCTGTCCCCTCTCACCTGGACTCACCTGTCACCTGCCAGCTCGTGCTCCTCCTCCTCCCTCCCCCCACCTTCTTATTTGGGCTTCTGCCCTCTTCCTTTCCAGTCCTGATGAAGGGTCTCGACCCGAAATGTCGACTGTTTATTTCCCTCCATAGATACTGCCTGACCTGCTGAGTTCCTCCAGAACTCTGTGTGTTGCCTGATGATACACCTCCTGCTTTCCCTTCCCTATCAATAACCCCAGGAGTTCAGCGTCTGAGGAAAGCTCAGAATGTCCAGTACCGCCACCACCCCACATCACACCATGACTCAGATTCTGCATGCCTGATCCTGCCACTGGTATCTATTTGTACTCACTTGTGAAAGCACAACTGACCATTTAAGTGATTCACTGAAGTATTGGTATTGGTTTATTATTGTCACTTGTACCGAGGTACAGTGAAAAACTTGTCTTGAATACCGATCGTACAGGTCAATTTATTACACAGTGCAGTTACATTGGGTTAGTACAGAGTGCATTGATGTAGTACAGGTAAAAACAATAACAGTACAGAGTAAAGCGTCACAGCTACAGAGAAAGTGCAGTGCAATAAGGTGCAAAGTCATAACAAGGTAGGTTGTGAGGTCAGAGTCCATCTCATCGTATAAGGGAACCGTTCAATAATCCTATCACTGTTGGGTAGAAGCTGTCCTTGAGCCTAGTGGTATATGCCCTCAGGCTCCTGTATCTTCTACTGGATGGAAGAGGAGAGAAGAGAGAATGACCCAGGTGGGTGGGGTCTTTGATTATGCCGGCTGCTTCACCAAGACAGCGAGAGGTAAAGACAGAGTCCAAGGAGAGGAGGCTGGTGTCCGTGATGTGCTGGGCTGTGCGAACACTAGTGTTAATCTGTGGCGGTAGGCACTCAGAGCACTGCCACACCTTGCTGCAGAACTCCCCCATTTTACCAGTAAATGAAACGCAAGAAGGTAGCGTGTTGGAGCTGCAAGTAATGGAACGTTGGATTTTATTGCAAGGGGAATGGAATGTAAAATGGTGGAAGCCTAAAGAAAGGTTGAGCAGGTTGTGCTTATACTCATTGAGGTTTAGTCGAATGTCACGATCCTTTTGAGAGGGATTGACTGGATGGATGCTGAGAGAAAGCTTCCCCCTGTGGGACAATCTACATCTAGGGGTCATAGTTTTAGAATAAAAGACCATCTGTCTCAGGTAGGGATGGGGAGAAATTTCTTCTCCCAGAAGTCTGTGAATCTGGAATTCTCTGAGAAAGAGAATTTCACCACGTCTGAAATTAGAGAAAGCTCTGGAGATGGAATCATTGGATAGATTCAAGGAGGAGACTGACAAACATTTAAACTACCAGGAAGACAGTGAGTATGTGGAGAGAGTGGGAAAGTGATGTTGTCTGCGATTGGATCAGCCTTGATATTATTGAATGGTGAAGCGGCCAACCCCTGCTCCAGTCTCTTAAGTAAGTCACAGGCAACCCAAGACTTAAGCCAGTAAGTTGCAGGTACTGAATTCATGCTCCACTGTGTCTCACTGTCCTGGGCCCAGCATATAGATGCAACCATGAGGAAAGCGCGCCAGTGTATTTACTTTCTTAGGAGGTTTGGCTTGTCACCGAACACTAACAAACCTCTACAGATGTACTGTTTAAAGTATCCTGACCGGTTGCATCACGGTCTGGTGCGGCAATTCAAATGCATAGGAACATAAGAAGCTGCAGAGAGTAGTGGACTCTGCCCAATACACCACGGGCACTTCCCTCCCCACCATCGGGAGTATCTACAGGAGGCGCTGCCTCAAGAAGGCAACATCCATCATCAAAGATCCCCACCATCCGGGCCGTGCCATCTTCTCGCAGCTACCATCGGGCAGGAGGTACAGAAGCCTGAAGTCCCACACCACCAGGTTCAGGAACAGCTACTTCCCTTCAACCATTCGGTTCTTGAACCAACCGGCACAACCCTAATCACTACAGTTTAGCAAAACTATGACCACTTTGATCACTTTGCACTAAAATGAACTTGTTTTTTTTTGTTCTAATTGTGTTTTTTATTGTAAAAATTGTGCATAATTTATGTTTAATTTATGTTTTTCTTGTGAATGCTGCTTATCTGATGCTATGTGCCTGTGATGCTGCTGCAAGTAAGTTTTTCATTGCACCTGTGCACAGATGTACTTGTGCATCTGACAATAAACTCCACTTGACTCGACTCACTAGGTGAATGGGACAGGTAAGGGCTCTTCTACTGGGTTGACCCATGGGTCAGGTCAAGGACATTTGCAGAGAAGTGGAAAAAAGATCACCAAGGAGACTGAGCAGCAGTCTAGAATATTTCCTTGGTTGCAAAGGTTGATTCCTGTTTCTGTTGGCCACAGTGCTAAACATACTTATTCTATGCTTTTTTTTGAGAGAACTACAGCAATCTGAAGATAGCTGGCTAGCAGCTCACATGGTGCATATATACATGAATTTCCTGTACTCGGGGTCCTAATAGTAGACTAGGACCCCAATTGGCATATTTAAAGGTTTTGCTTCTTCTGGGTGATCTGGAGAATTAAAAGTTACCTGAGGCAATATGCCATCTGGTTATTTCTTGTGTACTTTAGGCAAAGTGATTTATAACACAAAATTCAGAGGTCCAATGCTAATTTTGTGCCAAAATTGCCAAAAAAATCCTCATCTAGGAACACTTAGGCAATGAGGGTTTTGTTTACTAATTAACAGTCTTCTGATCATTCTTGGAAATATTTCACATCTGCTATTCTTGCAATTTTATTTCCGATTATTATTGTAGTGGGCATAAACAGAGTAGTCTGCTTCTGTTAGAAGAGGATAGTTGGACCATAAATATCTTTTAAATGAAGAAAGTAAGTTGCAAATTTACAGAGGTCAGAATAATTTGCTTTTTGTCTTAGATATGTGTGTGGCATCAAGAAAAGAGCAGAAGTATCTGAGATGAATTTTCTGATCAAAACCACACATAGTGCTGATGGTGACAGTCCCTCTCTGAGCTGCAGAAGAGGAAAACCTTCAGCAGACATCTACTTCTGAAATGTGCCTACATGCCATGGAGAGAAGGTGAGTGAACAGGAAGATGAAGCACACCTTTGTCTTCCATCTGACTCAAAATATTTTTTGCAGATCTGTATTGGATGGAAATGAATTGTCTGGAAAGAAAAAGGTTGAAAATATAAAACATTAATCTGGTCAAAGAGATTCTTTAACTATTTGTCTGGAGACCTTGCGATGGCAATCAATATTAACAGTAATCTATTCAAATGTGTTGAATTAAGTGTAGCACATGAGGTTTCTTCAATATTGAAAATAAACACATTCAATCAGGGCCAGTATTATTTTTGCAAAATGATGGAAGAGCTGGAGCTCAATCAATAAATGAAAATAGAAGTCATAGATGTAAAAATTCCCTGATGTATTGCAACTATGACTGCAGGCATGATGAAAGACTTGAGGTCTACCTACATTCATTAATCAAAATATTGCTTCTGGGTAGTTAATCTAAATTGATTAATATCATAAGTTCATGAAGTTAACCCGCCCAAATTTGTGAGCCTTACATTTTCAATCAACAGTCAATACATGCATAGAGGTTTGAGACATTCTCCTTTTTTTCTTGCAACATAATTAAACATACAATTTACGAAAGCCTTGGTAAAATTGCTGGGGAGATTTTGGTTAGTGAATCAAACATTTAAACAGAAGTTGCTTTTGTGTTTCACAGCTCTTTTCATACCTATATTTCAATTTTACTGGAGAAATAGTTTTAGAATAACGTATGCAATGGTACACCTTCTAGACAAAAGGGTAAATTTTTTTTCTGGTGGGGAAAATATTGCAAAATTACAAAAAGACGCAAGTCATAAATGTGAAAATGTCTGTAGGGGAGCAGTGGAGTGATGTAACATCTCACATCTTTAGTAACGTGAGTGACAATTTGCTATTTTAAAAATGCTAAAAATTCATTTACAGTTTTGAATTATTCTTAACTATGTGTTTTCTCATAACTAAGTTTGGCTACAGTGACAATCGGGTGGAAATTACCGATGTTAATTCTTTGCTTATTGTGCCTGTATTAAATTACTCCATTTTTCAATCCATGTTTGTGCTTCTGTTAAAATAGCAGACTGCACAATTTGCTCTGAGTGCTTTATACACATTAGTGCAATGAAAATTATTGACCGCCATTTTTACTTTGATGCTGTTAAATTTGTCATTGCTCTTATAAATGTTGGGGTTGAATTTAATTGTTCCCACCAGAGGGGGAAGGGACAATGAGGGCAGCATGATAAGGTGGTCTCACACCCCACCTGGCTCTAAAATAAAAAGAAGAGGTAATGGGGAGGCAAAACTAATGAAAGAAAGCAAATAAGCTGTAAGATTGGCAGCAGACCGCCAGCACCAGCCCATTCCTCCCTCTCCGATTTCCGTTGGGAGCTACAGTTAAAATCTATCCTTTTGTTTGCTGAAGAATGTCTTCAGTAATTTCAATTTGTTATTCATTTTGCAAAGTCTTGCTAACGAGTCGAAAAGAAATTATTTGAAGCTTTTAGTATATGTTACGGTTATTTTGATTGGGAATCCAATCTCAGTGGTGAAGTCATTTGTTCTAATACACCGCTCACTCTTGCAACCAGTCAGTTCCTTTAGATGCTTCTCATCTGTTCCAGTTCATGCATTTGATCACCTGGGTGACTACATGTACATATATTTATGTTCTTGCTATTAAAGATTTTGAGTAAAAGGACTCACTTAGAATTTACAGGCCTAGAAACGTGACTTACGGCATTAAGATATCTTAATTAGTCACATGTACATCGAAACACAGTGAAATGCATCTTTTGTGTAGATTGTTCTGGGGGCAGCCCGCAAGTGTCGCCACGCTTCTGGTGCCAACATAGCACGCCCGCAACGTCCTATCCCATACACCTTTGGAATGTGGAAGGAAACCGGAGCACCCGGAGGAAACCCACACAGACACGGGGAGAACGTACAAACTCCTTACAGACAGTGGCTGGAATTGAACCCGGGTCGCTGGTGCTGTAATGGCCTTATGCTAACCGCTACACTACCATTGTGTGTCTGAAAATCAAAAACTTCCAGTGTGGAAGGCAATTCTGACAATTTCCTCGTTAAAACATCCCACTCCAGAAATTCAAATGGCTATTTCTGGTTCTGAATCGCCCTTGTGTGGCATCTACATAAAAAGTGCATGTTCTTCCCCATGGGATGTTGTTTGGGGAAATTTTGGTGACATTGCTCTGAGGAGCGAGGATCATCTGCCAATCGTCACCCTGAGATCAACCATGTTTCCATAGCACGACTTCATCTGTAGCAGTGTCACTTTAGTTGGTGGGGACGGGTGTGTGGGGCAGCCTGCCCTGAGGATCTGAACCAAGAAACTGCCCTTTCTGTTTTTTTGTGGGGGGGAGCACTGCTTCCCCTCATCCAAATAATTGTGTCGACTCCCTGCTCAGGCCCCATTCTCCTGACCCAAGCTCTGATCGGGCAGGTATAAATGGGCAAATGGTAGTCCCTGATTCTTTGGGTTTAATGAAACAAGGGTTGGCATGCCTGGTAATAGCCCTTTGGTGTATCAGTAAAGGCACAGGTCAATGTCTAGGCCAAACTTCCTGTATAAACCTGTACAAGAGCATAGAACATAGAATAGTAAATCACAGGAACAGGTCCTTCAGTCCACGATGTTGTGCTGAACTAATTAAACTAATGACACCTAATCCCAGCTGACTGCACATGGTCCATATCTCTCCATTCCCTGCATGTTATGGGCAGGCACGGTAGTATAGCGGTTAGCGTAACACTATTACAGAGCCAGCAACCCCGGTTCAATTCCCGCCGCTGTCTGTAAGGAGCTTGTACGTTCTCCCCGTGTCTGCGTGGGTTTCCTCCAGGTGCTCCGGTTTCCTCCCGCATTTCCAAAGATGTACGGGTTAGGTAGTTGTGGGTGTGCTATGTTGGTGCCGGAAGCGTGGTGACACTTGTGGGCTGCCCCCAGATCACTCTACGCAAAAGATGCATTTCACTGTGTGTTTCGATGTACATGTGACTAATAAAGATATCTTATATTCATGTGCCTGTCTAAGAATCTCTTAAACACCTCTAATGTATCTGTCTCTACCACCAACCCTGGCAGTACACGCCAGGCACCCACCACTCTCTGTGTTTAAAAGAAAAAATCTTGCCCTGCACATCTCCTTTGAACTTCCCCCATTTAAAATCATGTTTGTGCTTCTGTTGAATGTGGGCTCTCCAGTATTAAACGCTTTGACCCTGGGATAAAGATACCAGCTGTCTCGTCTATTTATGCCTCTCATAATTTTATAAACTTCTGTCAGGTCTCCCCTCAGCCTCTGCTGCTCCAGAGAAAACAACCCAAGTTTGTCCAACCCTCTCCTCATAGCACATGCCTTCCAATCCAGGCAGCATCCTGGTGAACCTCTTCTGCACCCTCTCCAAAGCCTCCACATCCTTCCTATAACAGGGCGACCAGAACTGAATGCAATACTCCAGATGCAGCTGAACCAATGTTTTATAAAGCTGCAACATAACTTCCCAACTCTTGAACTCAGTGCCTTAACTAACAAAGGCAAGCATGCCATATGCCTTCTTTACCACCCTAACAACTTGTGCTGCCACTTTCAGGGAGCTATGGACTTGGACGCCGAGATCCCTCTGTACATCATCAACGCTGTTAAGGGTCCTGCCATTAACTGTGTACTTTACATTTGATCTCTCAAAGTGCAGCATCTCACACTTGCCCGATTCCCGGAAAAGACTGCTACTGACATAATAAGCCTAATAGCCTCCCTCGAAGGTATGAACATATATGGTTCAATCTTGAGGAGTCCATGGCTACCCAGATGAAATTAGCAGATGCTGCAGAGTTTGGGAATCAACCTGTAAGTTTATCCTACTTGGTAACTGGGAGCAAGGACTGGCATAATTTTCAGTGTCTCAAGCCAGTGATTGTGTAAAAAGTTGTGGAATATAGATCATGGGTTGAGATGTATAACTGAGTCATGGAGTCACACAGCATAGAAACAGGCCCTTCAGCCCAACTGGTCCATGCTGACCAAGATTCCCATCGAAGCCAGTCCTATTTGTCTGCGTTTGGCCCATATCCCTCTAAATCTTCCCCATCCATGTACCTGTCCAAGTAGCTTTTAAATGTTGTTAATGAACCTGCCTCAACCACTTCCTCTGGCAGCTCGTTCCACATACTCACCCCCTCTGTGTGAAAATGTTGTCCCTCAGGTTCCTATTAAATCTCCCCCCTCTCACCTTAAACCAATGCCCTCCAGTACTTGATTCCCCAACCCTGGGAAACAGACTGTGTGCATTGACCCTATCTCTGCCCTTCATGATAATGTGGGGGGAAAAGATGCAAACACGGGAAATCCTACATAGACTGGGGATTGTTCAGGCCTATGTTAAACCTATTTCAGTCTTACCTTCTTTGTTCCTTCCGTAAGGTGTTTCAGACAGTTTCAGTGACTTGTACATGTTTAGTTTGGAGCCTGAATGTTCACTGTTGGATAAGCCAGCAAGAAATATGATTTACATCTGATGATTATGTAATAGGATCCAAACGGATCGACTGTGAATCATTGCAGAATTTTAACAAGAAGATTTACTTAAATTGTGTGCAAATATTTGAATAATATGATTATTTTTGATACTTTTCCTATGACATGATTGCACAAAATTGTATCACAGTGTGCGAGGGTGAGCTAGTGGGGGGGGGGTGGGTGGGGGTTGTGGGAGGGAAATGGGGGGAGCAGGCAGAGAGGGGAATGTGGTCGCTAGGAAATGAGGTGGGAAGCCAGATGTGAAGTTCAACAACGAAGTACCTTCATTTTAATTTCTATTTTAGAATTAAGATTTCTGTTTTCTGTTACTCAATGAATGTGGCCAAAAGTATTCTTTTAATCACTTAGCTTAAATATGCAGTCAAAAATGGTAAAATATAAGTAAGACTATCCTGTGATCAAACATCAGTGCTCTGGCCAGACTGCAGCTTGTGTGCAGTGTTCAGTGCTGGTCACCAAGAAACAGGAGTGAGATTTACACTTGCTGACCACGCAAAGGACAGCTTCTTTGACTTTGTGAGGATAAGATAGATAAGATATCTTTATTAGACCCATATGTACATTGAAACACACAGTGAAATACATCTTTTGCGCAGAGTATTCTGGGGGCAGCCCGCAAGTGTCGCCACGTTTCCGGCACCAACATAGCATGCCCACAACTTCCTAACCTGTACGCCTTTGGAATGTGGGAGGAAACCGGAGCACCCGGAGGAAATCCACGCAGACACAGGGAGAATGTACAAACTCCTTACAGACAGCGGTCGGAATTGAACCCGGGTCGCTGGCGCTGTAAAGCATTACGCTAACCGCTAGAAACAATTCAGCCTTGAAAGAATGCACCTAAGAGGCAACTTTGTAGAGGTCTTATGGTCGTAAATGTTATGTAAAAGACAAATTCAGAAAATTGTAAGAATAGAACAAATAGATACAGACTCAAATCAGTGAAAGGCAAATCTTGGGTGAGTTGCAAGTTCTCTGCACAGTCTCTTGATTAGGTGGCATTTTAATATCTTGGATGTGACTATTGAAAACTCTAGGGACAGGATCAAGTTCAGCATAGATAAGGTTACCTTTTGCGGTGAAAGCTCTTGCTGTTTCGGTTCTGCAGTTGCTCTTTGTTCATTTGAGTAGGAAGATATGTTCCTCACAGAATCAGACCTTCCCCTGGCCCTTAATGATTAGCGTCTTCTCTCAGTTCATCCTCCATCAGGAAATCATCACTCTGAGATAACTGCTTGCTTTTGTCCTCAGCTGCCACCAGCAAAGATTTCTACCACTTAACAATAGTGATTAACTTTTTTCAAGAGTTTTATTGCTGATCATAAATCTTCAAACCCATAAACCTGCCTTCAGATACAGAGCAGCTGGAAGCAGCAATAACACTTCAGGCACAGACGTATTGCTTGGAAAATTCATGTGATGTTCCCACCCCCGATGGATCCTGTCAGTCTACAACAGCTGTTCTGTCCCCAGCAGCATCTAGCTTTAGCTTCCAATTTAATATTAAATTAGTTAAATCTTGCTCCCCACCCCCACCATACATCATCACCACTTGCAGCCGAGAAAATGCTGGACTGCTTTGAAAATACTCCTACATCGGTTGTCAATCCCACTTGGTAAATAGCCAGCAAGGGATGTAAACAAAATAATTCAATTTTAATTACTGCTTTCCCTTCCTCCACCCCGAAAAAAATAACTCGTCTTATCTCCAAAACAAGATCAGGAAGAAATACATTTGACAAACCTGAGATGGTTTGGTGGGGAGGTGAGTGAATCTGAATATCCTGGGAAATATATCTTCCATTTGTTGGCCACTACAAGGCAGAAGTATTAATTGCAGTTGGATGTTTGATACTTTGCAATAGTTTTTAGTTAATTTATCCACGTTGATGAAGAAAAGAGAAATGCTAAGTAATGTTTTGAATGGTGAGAGATTGGGAAGTGTTGATATCCGAAGGGATCTGGTTGTCGTTGCACACAAGATGCTAAAAGCTAATGTGAAGGTGCAGCAGAAGATGTTAGCCGTACAAGAGAATTTGAGTGCAAAAGTATTGGTGTCTCACGAGAATTATATAAAGTCTTGGTGAGACCACACTCTGGTGTAGTGTGTACAAGAGAAACAATCTTGTACACACTACTGGTAAATAAGGTCCTACTGGTAATTTGAATCTGGCGAGAACTTGTGATGTGTTTTCTATCTCAGTTAAGCTGTCAGTCAGGGCTTTCATGGAAGACTGAATATGCAAAAAGAAAAATAATTTGCAGAGCCACAGGGAAAGAACAGGAGAATGATGTTGAATAGAATGCTGTATAAGGAACTAACATG
Source organism: Pristis pectinata (assembly GCF_009764475.1). Lineage (NCBI taxonomy): Eukaryota > Metazoa > Chordata > Chondrichthyes > Rhinopristiformes > Pristidae > Pristis > Pristis pectinata. The sequence goes on along the minus strand of NC_067409.1, from coordinate 112,646,664 downwards.
GCTTGATGGGCCAAACGGACTCTTCTGTTCCATAGACATCCTGTGATTCCATAATGTGAAAATGTTAAAAAAAAATCCCTGGAGAGGAACTGTCATTTGGAATTGGAATTGGTTTATTATTGTCACTTGTACCGAGGTACAGTGAAAAACTTGTCTTGTGTTCCATGCAAGTTGGAATCTAGATGAAAAATGCAATGATGCTGGAGGAACTCAGCAGGCCAGGCAGCATCCGTGGAGAAAAGCAGGCGGTCAATTTTTCAGGTCAAGAGCTGACCTGAAGAAGGGTCCTGACCCGAAAAGTTGACCACCTGCTTTTCTCCATGGATGTTGCCTGGCCTGCTGAGTTCCTCCAGCATCATCGTGTCGTGTGCACAATTTTGGTCTTCCTACTTGAACAAGGATGTACTTGCTCCAGACTGACTGTAGCAATGGTTGGTGAACCTTTGTGTTCCTAAGATGTCATTTTTAGGAAACATTGTGTAGGCCAGTCCTCTATTCTCCAGTGTTTACAAGATTTACAAAATTCTTTGCAAACTCAACGGGGTAAATGCAGCAAGAATGGTTATCCTGGCTAAGAGGTCTACAACTTTGGGTCACAGTCTCGTAATAAGGGGGAGGCCTTTAGACCGAAATCAGGAGAAATGTCTTCACTCAGACTGTGGTGAATCTTTGGAATTTCCTATATCATGGACTGCAAGACCCAGTCATTGGTTGCATTTGAAACAGAGAACGATTGATTTCTGTGTATTGGAGGAATCAGGCTTGATGTTCCAAATGGGCTACTCTTCCTGTTTCTTGTGTTGTTATGTTTTTTTAAACTTGGATGTAATCCACAACTGGAGTATTGCACTCTGTTTCATCACCACAGGCTGTGGGGGTTACAGAGAGGATGCAGAAGAGATTTATTAAAAATATTCCAGAGGTGAGGGGTTTCAGTAATGTGGTAGGCCAGAAAAGGTGTGGTTGTTCTTCTTGGAGTAAAGAAGTTTGAGAAGAGAGTTGATGGATGAGTACAAAAGCACAGATTTAGACAGAGCAGAAGGAAGTTGTTCCCATCTGTGGAAGAATTTTTTCTCTCAGAGGGTTTTGAGTCATGACTACGAAGAACCATGGGAGAGAGAGTTCTTGTGTATAGTGTTGGATAGATCTGTAATTTGTAAGGAAGTCAATCATTATGGGTAAAGGGCAGGAAAAGGAATATCAGATTAGTCACGATCGTACTAAATGGCAGAGGAGACTCAAAGGGATGACTGGCTTGTTTCTGTTGCCACATGTTAAGGACCAGGCAATGTAGGCTCTCAACCCCACCCCTACTGAGCTGTTTACTTCCTTGCCCTACAGGAGTGTGTTGGGAGTTGTTAATCAGACCTGCTTTTGGGTTTCTACCACACTATGAATTCAAAGCTCCCTGCCACTTGGGAATTCTTGACTTCCAGATCCTCCAATCAGAACTTCCATCCCTACTTCAAAGCCCCAACCCCAAGATTAGGATCTGACTTTAAATCTGAAAAGAAAATGGTCACATTATCTTGACCCAACTATGTTACATTCCACAAGAATGGATATTAGTCCTACTGGTAATTTGAATCTGGCGAGAACTTGTGATGTGTCTTCTATCTCAGTTAAGCTGTCAGTCAGGGCTTTCATGGAAGACTGAATATACAAAAAGAAAAATAATTTGCAGAGCCACAGGGAAAGAACAGGAGAATGATGTTGAATAGAATGTTGTACAAGGAACCAACATGGCTTGATGGGCCAAACGGACTCTTCTGTTCCAGAGACATCCTGTGATTCCATAATATGAAAATGTTAAAAAAAATCCCAGGAGAGAAACTGTCATTTGGAATTGGAATTGGTTTATTGTTGTCACTTGTACCAAGGTGCAGTGAAAAACTTGTCTTGCATTCTGTGTATTGAGGTAGTACAAGGTAAAACAATAACAGAATGTAGAATAAAGTGTTACCGTTAAAGAGAAAGTGCAGGGCAGGTAGACAATAAGGTGCAAGGTCATAACAAGGTAAATTGTGAGGTCAAGCGTCCATCTTATTGTACTAGGGAACTGTTCAATAGTCTTATAACAGCAGGATAGAAGCTCTCCTTGATTCTGGAGGTACATGCTTTCAGGCTTGTATCTTCTGCCTGATGGGAAGGGGGAGAAGAGAGAATGTCCGGGGTGGGTGGGGTCTTTGATTATGTTGGCTGCTTTACCGAGGCAGTGAGAAGTGTAGACAGAGTCCATGGAGGGGAGGCTGGTTTCTGTGATGCGCTGGGCTGTGTCTACAACTCTCTGCAGTTTCTTGCGGTCCTGGGCAGAACAGTTGCCATACCAAGCCGTGATGCATCCAGATAGGTTGCTTTCTATGGTGCATCGATAAAAATTGGTGCCGGTCAAAGGGGACAAGCCAAATTTCTTTAGCCTCCCGAGGAAGTAGAGGCGCTGGTGAGCTTTCTCGGCCATGGCATCTACGTGGTTCGACCAGGACAGGCTATTGGTGATGTTCACTAAGCTGTCAACCCTCTCAACCTCAGCACCATTGATGTAGACAGGTGCATGTGCACCGACCACATCCTCTTTTGTTTTGCTGACGTTGAGGGAAAGGTTGTTGTCATGACACCACGTCACTAGGCTCTCTATCAACTTCATGTACTCCGACTTTAGGTTCCGATGGTGGACTATGAGTTAGGATACATTCTTTATATGTCAAGGCAATATGATATGGTATCAAGGGGGGGCTGCTGTCCACTGTAGGAGAAGCATCAAGTTTCTTGGGAATGTTGAGAGGAAACAGTCCTATTCTTCCCGATCACTAGAGTGCCTCTTCCGCAAAACTGACCTCACTTCCCTTTAGTTACTGGGAAGCCTGACCATTCAGGGTTACATTTCAAATTAAGCCAGACTATGAGGTATACAAACTCACTGAAACATTTACTGAGCAACCCACTCACTGGGAGCTGGCTGACTGCACCCTCCCCTTGCCTGACTCTGCGAAATCTGTAAGTTCACGGATTTAAGGTGGGTTGGATTTAGGTTAGAGAATTTAAAAAAAAAACTACATCCAAACTGACCCAAGGTCATCGTTGTTGGGGGTTAAAGTGCCCCTGTTCGTTATGGCAACTATTTGGGAAAGATGCCCTTTGGGTGCCGAAGTCTGTGTTTATCTCTGCTTGGGGAAAGAGGGGTGTGCAGGCGAAGGCCAAGCTGTGCTCAGAATTGAAAGAAGTGAGTAAAATTGTACATGGTATGCAGGAGAGGATTTGGATTTAGCCAGGGTATAAGCACAGTGAGCTCATACCCTTGAGAGATGGAGTATTGGAATAAGCTAAAATAAATCTGCTGTTCTTATCCTTTCCAATTGGCATGGAGACAGAAGCATTACAAATTCTACTAAGGAAATGAAAGACATTTGTCAGTCTGCTTATTGCTCATTTTAGCAAATCTTCCTGCGTTTCACTTTCAGAAATATTTCCCAGACTTTTCAGTGATATTTAACTGCAAGGCATTGTCTGCCTTGAATGGTGAATGCTTTGCCACTGATAAAACAGAAGGTACTGAATTCATTATAAAATTGTATTGCTTGCATAGTTGCAAAATCAGCCCAGCAATTTCTTACCACCTAAACTGTTGCAACAATCCTTTATAATAATTGTCTCTGAGACATTGTACTATATATTACATAGGATCTAATAACATCTTAAGTGGAGATTTGAACAAATCATAGGGGATTCCATGAAATAAACTATCAATTCTTTCGGGTTGTTTTTTGTGGGGTGTGTATGATGCTGCAGGGTAACTTCAGGGTCTTGTGGAGAATATTTGAAGAATTAATTCAGATGATTGCAAAGTGCTGGAAACAGTCAAAAGATCAGACGAGTTAATGTTTCAGATGTACATGAATACACAAAAGCAAAGAAATAGAATCACAGTAGTCTGCTTCTGTTAAAACAAGATTACTGTATCAAAGCAGCTATTCAGCATATTGTGCCTATGCTGGGTCTTTGAAAGAGTTCTTAAAGATCCCGCTCCCATGTTCTTTCCATTTATCTCTGCAAACATTTTCATGCAAAGTATTTATCAAATCTCCTTTTGGAAGACATTATTGAACCTGTTCACAGTATCCCCTGAGGCAACGCGTACCAATTTATAACTGCCTGCTCTCTGGAATAAATTCTTTTCTGGTTCTTTGCCAGTGGAAACAGCTTCTCATTTATTCCAATAAAATCTTACTTCACCACCCAACCACTAACTTGCTACAGCACCAGCTCCTTTATTTAAGAAGGGCAGCAGGGATAAGCCAGGGAGCTACAGGCCTGTGAGCCTTACATCAGTGGTAGGAAAGTTATTGGAGAAAATCCTCAGTGATAGGATTTATGTACATTTGGAAAGGTGGGGGCTGATCAGGGATAGTGAAGCATAGCTTTGTGTGTGGGGGAAATCTTGTCTCATTAATTTGACTGAGTTTTTTGAGGAGGTAACTAAGGAGAATGATGAAGGCGGGGTGGTAGATGTTGTCTCCAGGGACTTAGTAAAGGCACTTGACAAGGTCCTGAATGGTTGGCTGGTCCAGAAAGTTAAGCCGCATGGGATCCGAAGCAAGCTGGCTAATTGGATCCAGAATTGGCTTTGTGGGCAGCGTGGTAGTGTAGTGGTTAGTGTAACGCTATTACAGCACCAGCAACCCGGGTTCAATTCCCGCCGCTGTCTGTAAGGAGTTTGTACGTTCTCCCCGTGACTGCGTGGGTTTCCTCCGGGTGCTCCGGTTTCCTCCCACATTCCAAAGATGTACGGGTTAGGAAGTTGTGGGCATGCCATGTTGGCGCCGGAAGTGTGTCGACACTTGCGGGCTTCCCCCCGAACACTCTACACAAAAGGTGCATTTCACCATGTGTTTCGATGCACATGTGACTAATAAAGAAGTCTTATCTTATAGATGGCAGAGAGTAGTGGTGGAAGTCTGTGACCAGAGGTGTACTGCAGGGATCCTTGCTGTTTGTGATCTATATTGACAACTTCGTTGCCAGAAACATTCACATCTATTTCACCCAACATAATGCTCATTACATTAATAGGAATCAACATACTTTGCAATTCAGAACATACCCGAGGTTCATTTTTCAGAAAAATTAAATATCTTATTTGTCTTTAAAGCAAATACAGCTGAGATTGTTTAAGACTTTATTTTCTGGGACGTGGAGAGAGAGAAACAGAGGGAGAGGCCGTGAGGCAGGAGTTTTATGTTAATGGAAAATATTGACAATTTGCATCAACTGAGCAGTTGCGCAGAAGAATAATCTTAAATAACCTGCCAAGTGCTCGGTTCCACAGCTGCAGCAAACTATGGGCCAGACATAACTGCAGCAGCACATCCACAGTATCCGCCTGAAATTAAACCTGTCTCCAGTGCTTTCCAGGGCCCTGGATACTTTACCCAGCCACATATAACACCACATCACTTGCAACTCATTATTCACTGCTGGTTGAAAATAGCTGGCTGCTCTGTGGTGAATGGGAAGTGTGCTGGATTGTCAGTTAGTAGTTCATTGCATTTTTTTCTTGAAAACATACTGCAAAGTATGATTTGTCCCATCCAAATGGTCCAAATTAAATGCATCAGAAAATTGAATATTCCCAATCATCTGGGCATAACTTTATATTAAAGAACTATTTCAAAAAAAAGGTTATACACTGTGATTTTTGCTTTTAAGTTTGCAAAGTTGATGCAAATTAGTGTTGACCAGACCATGATGCAACCAGTCAGGATACTTTCAACAGTTCATCTGTAGAAGTTTGTTAGAGTGTTTGGTGACAAGCTGAACCTCCTTAACCTCCTAAGAAAGTAAAGACACTGGCGCGCTTTCCTTATGATTGGATCTATGTGCTGGGTCCAGGACAGATCATTTGATATGTTAACACTCAGGAATTTAAAGCAGCTGACTATCTCCGCCACTGATCCCCCAATGTAGACTGGCGCATGTTTGCCCTCCTTCCCCTTCCTGAAGTCAGCAATCAGCTCTTTAATTTTGCTGATGTTGAGTGAGAGATTGTTGTAACACCATTCAAGCAGGTGTCCTACCTTGCTCCGGTAAACTGACTCATCATCACCTGTGATTCTTCCAACAGCAGTGGTGCTGTCAGCGAATTTGTACATGACATTGCAGCTGTGCTTAGCCACACAGTCATGCTTGTATAGAGAGTAGAGCAGGGGGCTAAGCACGCAGCCTTGAGGTGCACCTGTGTTGATGGTCAGCAAGGAGATAGAACCATAGAACAATACAGCACAATACAGGCCCTTCGGCCCACCATGTTGTGCTGCCCTTCAAACCACACCTAAGACTATCTAACCCCTTCCTCCCACATATCTCTCTAGCTTAAATTCCTTCATATGCTTATCTAACAATCACTTGAACTTGACCAACGTATCAGCCTCCACCACCACCCCAGGCAGTGCATTCCATGCACCAACCACTCTCTGGGTGAAAAACCTCCCTCTGACATCTCCCTTGAACTTTCCACCCATTACTTTAAAGCCACGTCCTCCTGTTTTGAGCATTGGTGCCCTGGGAAAGAGGCGCTGGCTGTCCACTCTATCTATTCCTCTCAATATCTTGTATACCTCTATCATGTCTCCCCTCATCCTCCTTCTCTCCAATGAGTAAAGCCCCAGCTCCTTTAGTCTCTCCTCATAATCCATACTCTTTAATCCAGGCAGCATCCTGGTAACTCTCCTCTGCACCCTTTCCAACGCCTCCACATCCTTCCTATAATGAGGCGACCAGAACTGGACACAGTACCCTAAGTGTGGTCTAACCAGAGTTTTGTAGAGCTGCATCATTACTTCGCGGCTCTTAAACTCTATCCCACAACTTATGAAAGCCAACATCCCATAAGCTTTCTTAACTACCCCATCTACCTGTGAGGCAACTTTCAGTGATCTGTGAATATGAACCCCCAGATCCCTCTGCTCCTCCACACTGCCCAGAATCCTGCCATTTACCTTGTACTCCGCCTTGGAGTTTGTCCTTCCAAAGTGTACTACCTCACACTTCTCTGGATTGAACTCCATCTGCCACTTGTCAGCCCAGCTCTGCCGCCTATCAATATCCCTCTGTAAGCTTTGACAGCCCTCCACACTATCCACAACACCACCGATCTTTGTGTCATCTGCAAACTTGCTAACCCAGCCTTCCACCCCCTCATCTATGGAATGAGGCAAAATGGACAAAATGGTCTCTCCTGAGCTGCGTTTACAGTTCAGGCCTTTGTTCTCACAGTGCAGGGCTCTGCGCTGATGACGTTGTTACCAATCTTCATTGATTGAGGCCCACCTGCCAAGAGAGAAAACCAATGTGGTTTTTTAAATCTGAATTCTCAATTATTTTCTGATCAATTGTGATTTCTTCCTTGGGATTACTTCCTCAGGAGGCTAAAGAAATTTAGCATGTCCCTTTTGACCCTCACCAATTTTTATCAATCAAAGCATCCTATCCAGATGCATCATGGCTTGGTACGGCAACTGCTCTGCCTGGGATCGCAAGAAACTGCAGAGAGTTGTGGACACAGCTCAGCACATCACAAAAACCAGTGTCCCCTCCATGGACTCTGTCTACACTTTCCGTTGCCTCGGTGAAGCAACCAGCATAATCAAAGACGCCAACCACCCCGGACATTCTCTCTTCTCCCCTTTCCCATAGGGCAGAAGATACAAAAACCTGAAAGCACGTACCATCAGGCTCAAGGACAGCATCTATCCCGCTGTTATAAGACTATTGAATGGTTCCCTAGTATGTTAAATTGGACTCTTGACCTTACAATCTACTTCGTTATGACCTTGCACCTTATTGACTGCCAGCACTGCACTTTCTCTGTGACTGTAACACCTTATTCTGCATTCTGTTATTGTTTTACCCTGTACTACCTCAATGCACTGTGTAATGAATTGACCTGTACGAACGGTATGCAAGACAAGTTTTTCACTGTACCTCTGTACATGTGACAATAATAAACCAATTTACTAATACCTACCTGTAGTGTGAGGCTGAGCTGAATCATGCATAGAAGTGTGATCTAATGAGGGGAAATTGATTTTATGTATGATTTGCTCATTAGTAATATGTACAAAGCTATAGGCAGATGTTGCAATGTATTATTACAACTCTCGTTACTACCATCGGGGAGGAGGTACAGGAGCCTGAAGACCCACACTCAATGATTTAGGAACAGCTTCTTCCCCTCCGCCATCAGATTTCTGAACTGTCCATGAACCCATAAACAGGACCTCATTATCCCTCTTTTTGCACTGTTTAGTTATTTTGTAATTTGTAGTAATTTTATGTCTTTGCACTGTACTGCTGCCTCAAAACAACACATTTCATGTCGTATGTCAGTGATAATAAATCTGATTCTGATTCTGAACTCTCTCTCTATTATTGTGTGATACAAAGATCATCCACCAGACTAAAATGGAAAGGGTGGAGTGCCCCTTTGCTGTGCTCTGTTTATAATCTTTCTGCTCTGACTGAAGCTCTGAATCCTGCAATTTATGTGAAACACATAAGAAGCTTGGAAGAAACACTTACCACTGATGTGTTTCCTGTATGCCTAATGCAAATAATTCCATACATATTAATCCACCATGCAATGGTCACTGTATCGGACTATCAACACATTCTCATTCTGTATCACAACTCAACGCAACCATAACAGCAGAGCATGCCTGTGGTTTTGCAGTTGAAATAATGGAATTTACCTTCCTAGCAGCAGGGCTGAGGTGGGTCTTGTGTTGGGAAGGTGACCCTTCCTAATGGGTAATACCCAGAATTAGACACAGTAAGCCAGCTGGAGATAAATTAGGGTTTCCAAACCTCTTAGCATAACTTCTCTGTACTCTATGTCTCTATTTATGGAGCTAAGGATCCATATCCTGGGGTCCGTTTCGTCTGTGTGAACCTTGTAATCCAACTTGTGCTTCACTTTTACTCAAAACGCATAGCCACAGTTATATTTTTGTTTTAAAGGAAACTGTTGCCTGGTGAAAAAAATAAGCTATTACCTTACGTACAGTGAAGTGGTAGACGTGCCCTGTACTCTAAAGTCCTGATTTCCAACTAAGGGGCAACAATTATGAGATGGGCTCAAGATTATTTCAAATAAAAACAAGCAGTACTGGAAGGATCCAGGTCAGGCAGCATCTGTGGAAGGAGGAAGAGGGCTAACATGTGAACGTTTACTCTCCGCAGATGCTGCCTGGCCTGCTGAGTTCCTCCAGCATCAGCGTGTTTTTCACTATCACAGATATGTCAGTCCTCGGCCTCCTCCACTGCCAGGAGAATTCCAAGTGCAAACTGGAGGAACAGCACCTCATTTTCCGTCTTGGAACCTTGCAGCCTAACGGCACGAACATTGAATTCTCCCACTTTAGGTAAAGCCCTCCCTCCTTCCCCCAACCCCCTCCCCCCCACCCACCATGATTCTTCTCTTCTTCCCATTCCCTACCCTCTTTTTTTCTGCCTTTTTTTCCTCTCTCTCCGTACCTTTGACCCATCCCCCAGTGGATCTGCTCTCCCCTCCTCCCCCGCACCTGCCTATCACTGTCTCTTACCTGCATCTACCTATCACTGCCCTGTGTCCACCCTGCCTCCCACCTATCACTGCTCTGCTTTTCCCTCCTATATATTGGGCTTCCCCTTTTCCTATCTTCAGTCCTGAAGAAAGGTCCTGACCCCAAAGATTGACGGCCTGCTTTTCTCCACGGATGCTGCCTGGCCTGCTGAGTTCCTTCAGCATCATGGTGTTTTCCATCTGCCTGGCCTACGGAATGTTTCCAGCACATCTGTTTTTATTTTAGATTTTCATCATCTACAGATTTTTGATCTTGAATGAAATTATTCCAACCCCTCAGGCTTAATCTGCATCAGCCCAGTTACCTCCTGGCTGAAACCAATGGATAATGGCAGCTGATGGTTATGAAACATCTTGAGGTGTTACCACCAGGGACTGCTGGAATTGATCCTGGCTGCTGGGAATGTACCTGGGAAGTCTCATGATCTCAGGGAGAAGGAACCATGGATGGATTTCTATTTTTTCTTAATGTTCTGCAAAATGAAGTCAATCATTGGAAAAACATTCACCTCTTTGAGTTTCTTTGTCTTTGGATCCTGTTGATTGATTTTCACTCCTTGAATGGAAGCAGATATTAGAGCTTGTCAATCCCAGCAGTCATATGATGTGTCGCTCCTGGTGACAAGCGATAGCTGAGCAACAGGTAAACGTGAAAAATGGACAACCTGGAGGACATCTACCTGCATCGGAAAAAAGAGCCCAGCTGTAAGGTAAGGCTGGGAGATATCATTAGCTGGGTCTTCAGCTGGGAGGCCAGGGCAACAGAACACTGTGGCTTAGTGCAGAAGCAAGAAGGACGATTCCTTGTCCTGACCCCACTAAGGCAACTTATCTCACCGAGGCTTGCTAGTGGAGAAGTAGGGACTGGATTGTCTGTCCACTTTCCTTCAACACATCCCTCTGCTGAACTTGCCAGGTGAAACCGAGTCTCAGTGCCTGTGGAATTGACGGCAAGATACCTTTCGTGTTACAGAAGCAAAGGTCCAATCATTTGCCTCCAAATTTGCCTGGTTCACGAATTACTGGTTCAGTTAAAAGTTTCCTGCCATCCTCAGGAATCATAATGGGGTTTTATTGTTTCTTTTTTGGCCTTTATCCCCAGGCATTCATTTTGCATTTTATTTTAATTAATTTTTTTAATGAAAACATCAAAAAAGGCCAAACTTAAAATATGCTCTGTCTGTCTAGGATGTACTCTAGCCCTTAAGGTCTCCACTTGTCTGGGAAGATTTCCAGTGAAGCAGTAGACACTGCAAACTCCTTCCCCAGGGCATTTGGACGCAAATGTAATCCCAGAAGAGGGACAGTTCCTTGGAGAGACCTCTCGATGGCCTGGCCCCTGGACCGGTGAATGGCCACCTTGGCAGCTGGAGAGGGAGGGGAGCAGGCCAATAAGAAGGTCCATCACAGACTTGTCCCTCTCTGTGCTGGACCCAAAGATCAGAAGGGGCTGAGGTGCTGCAGGTGAAAATCCCAATTTCACCCAGTAGAGAGAGGATTGGGAAAACTCAGCCCCTGTATCCTGAGTTCAGGTAACTGTAACTTTCTATATAGCAGCGACCATCTATGAAAATTTCCAGGAGCCAGCTGTGAACTATTTCTTGCTGTACCATTGATTGGCATTATGTACCGATAACTCTCAACACCAGCAGAAGATCCTGAAATGAAAGTTGCAGTAGTCAGAGAGGCTGAACTCCAAACAGATAAACCCTGCGAGGAATTAACAGAGAATACTATAACATCTGATGTGATTCTCAGGCAGCAACCCAATTTCACAGTTCAGGTCATGAATAGAAATTGTCCTGATACTTGTCTCTGCATTTTATGATCTCATTGGATCCCACTGATTGGATTACTGCCGTTTAATCATGCTTAAGTATTGAACTTCATTGTTAAATTAATTAGTCATCATTTAAAATTATTTATTCCTTCAGCAATCAATAGTTGGATGGCTGCATTTCATTATTTCTATACTCTTTAAATGTGGGAAAATATTGGATGAGATATTGTTTTTTTCACATCTGGGACCTTTGTTCAAATCCAGCTCAATCTAATGGTTCTTTCTGGCCATGAGGTTTCTATATAAGTCATTTTTTGACAAACATTTGCGAAGTTTCTGGTGGATAGGGTGAGGACACAAGAGGCTGCAGATGCTGGAAACAATGTGCTGGAAGAACTCAGTTGGTCAGGCAGCATCTATGTGGGAGGGAGAGGAATTCTCGATGTTTTGAGTCCAAACCTGCAGGGATTCAACCCAAAATGTCCACAATTCCTTTCCCCCCACAGATGCTGCCTGACCTGCTGAGTTCCTCTGGTTGACTGTTTGTTGCTTCCAATAGATATTACTCATGATACAACACTTCCCTGATTGGCTTCAATTTGGACGGAGAGTGGAGAGCATCACAACTCTGCTGAGTATGGTGCTTTCTTGGTTTTGATTCAGACCAGGGTGGTAAAAACTTTAATCTCTGTCTGAGTTTATCTAACCTAGGAGCGCTTGATTCTGAAATGAGAAGTATGTAGCTTTATAGTGTTAACCTTCCCCAGAATATCGGTTTTACTCCAAAAAAAAATCACAAGTTTAAATACAAAACATCTGTTCCAAACCATCAGAGCTCAAAAGTACATTGCTCTCCAGAATGCATTATTTCATTCTTGTATACACATCCATTGTGTGCCAAAAATTCTCTGAACCCTTCCTCCAGTAGTGATTTCTTATGTTAATTCAGATAACAACTGGCTGTGTGGCAGTAAATTGGTTTATTATTGTCACATGTACGGAGGTACAGTGAAAAACTTGTCTTGCTTACCGTCCATACAGATCAATTCATTACAACAGTGCATTGAGGTAGTACAAGATAAACAATAACAGAATGCAGAATAAAGTGTCACAGCTACAGAGGAAGTGCAGTGCAGGTAGACGATAAAGTGCAAGGTCACAACGAGGTAGATTGTGAGGTCAAGAGTCCATCTTATCGTACTAGGGAACGATTCAATAGTCTTATAACAGCAGGATAGAAGCTGTCCTTGAGCCTGGTGGTATGTGCTTTCAGGCTTTTGTATCTTCGAGCAAAGGGAGGAGGGAGAAGAGAGAATGTCCGGGGTGGGTGGGGTCTTTGATTATGTTGGCTGCTTTACCGAGGCAGTGAGAAGTGTAGACAGAGTCCATGGAGGAGAGGTTGGTAGCAGTGGTGGTACACTTGATCCTGTCCATGGTTCACAGACGTTTATGCAAGGCTTCATGTAGCACAGCCGCTATGAAAGGGGATGCAAGAACATAAATGAAAACACGAGCAGGCTCCTGTAACCAACTCCATCAGCAGAGGAGGTTCTGGCTAATCCTGTGGCTCAGCCATTTTCATGCTTGATCCCCATATCCTCCAGTTCCCTTGGTATCCAAAATCTATTAATCTGTCAATACTTAACAAATGAGTTTTCACAACCCTCTGTGATAATGAAATCCTAAGATTTACCATTCTCTGCACTAAAAAAAACTTTCAGTTTCATGTAGCTAGCCCTGTATCTGAGACAAGCACCACAGTTCTATACTTTCTAGCCGGAGCAAACAGCTTCTTGGAATCTCTGCTGTCATTCCCACACAATACGTCTCAATGAGATCATCTTTCGATCTGCCAAATTCCTGTAAGTGCATGCCAACTTATATTCCAGTCTTTGAGTTTGGTCATCCTATAATGTAAAAGGATGACCAGACTCGAAGACTGGAAACTCTGACTGCAATATGCTTTCTGAGTGGAAGATTTCATGGAAAAGATAAAAAAAATAACTTCCACATAAGTAGCAATGGTGCAATGACATTTTTAAGAAAATAAGTTGACACTGCTGAACGTAATGACTAGGAATGTAAAAAAGTTTTGCACTGTTTCCCTGGTGTATATTTTTTATTATGAATAAAGTCTATTTTTGAAAATAAAAACAGCACTGTCTCCCGGACAAATATATCTTTCTTTAGGTAAAGAAACCAAAAGTGCATCCAGTACTCCAAAGGAGATGTCACCAGAACCCCAGACAATCTCAGCAGGACCTCCTTACATTTCTGCTCCAGCACCTTTGCAATAAAACCAACGTACCATCTCCTCACGCGTTCAGGAGCTGCATGTTCACTTTCTGCATTTCAGGAACCAAGTTTCTTCTAGACAACCATATTTATTTATTTCTTACCATTTACAGGGTACTTTCTTTTCTATTCTTCCTACCAAAGTGAATAACCTTGTCCTTTCCCACATCATGCTTCGCCCATTACCATCTTGCCTCATTCACTTTAAAACTTCCTGTTGTCTCCAGCAATCAAATCCAGCAAGTGCTGAAATCCTAACCATTGGATCTCTGGGGAACCTATCGATCCAGTTCCTCCATGGTCATCATTACTGATGTTAGCCTTTTAACTGAATTTAACTTTCCCAGTCGTCAGGACCTGCCATCTATTCCCCAGCTCTTTCCCTCTATTCCATGGTCCACCGCCCTCTCCTACCGTATTCCTTCTTCTCCAGCCCTTTGCTTCTTCTACCAATCACCTCTCAGCTTCTCACATCACTCCCTTTCATCCCCCCTCCCCCACCCACCTACATGCCCCCTCTCACCTGGACTCACCTGTCACCTGCCAGCTCGTGCTCCTCCCCCTCCCCCCACCTTCTTATTCTGGCGTCTGCCCTCTTCCTTCCCAGTCCTGATGAAGGGTCTCGGCCCGAAACGTCGACTGTTTATTTCCCTCCATAGATGCTGCCTGACCTGCTGAGTTCCTCCAGCATTTTGTGCGTGTCGCTCCAGATTCCAGTATCTGCAGAATCTCTTGTGTCTAACTTTCCCAGCAATTGTGTTGGGATTTGAACTTCATGCCCGCGAACCATTAATCCAGACCACTGAATAACTCATCCTTTAATTTAACCAGAATGCAACCATTTTCTATGTCTCTGCACTGTCTGATGAAGCCCCAGCATGCTGGCCTTCATCAGTCAGGGCACTGAGTACAGGAGTTGGGACATTATGTTGCAGTTGTAAAAATCATTAGTGAGACCGTACTTGGAGTACTGTGTACAGTTTTGGTCACCCTGTTATAGGAAAGACGTGGTTAAACTGGAAAGAGTTCAGAAAAGATTTACCAGGATGTTGCCAGGATGAGAGGGCCGAGTTACAAGTAGAGGTTGGCAAGGCTAGGTCTATATTCCTTGGAACGTAGGAGAATCAGGGATGATCTTAAAGTGTTTTAAATCATGAGAGACACAGATAAGGTGGACGGTAACAATATTTCCCCTAGGATAGGGGAGTCCAAAACTAGGGGGCATAGATTTAGCGTGAGGGGCGAGAGATTTAAAAGGTACCTGAGGGGCAACTTTTTCACACAGAGGGTGGTGAGTATATGGAACGAGCTGCCAGAGGAAGTGGGTGAGGCAGGTACAACAGTATCATTTAAGAAGCACTTGGATAGGTACATGGAGGGGCGGGGCTTGGAGGGATATGGGCCGAACGCAGGAAATTGGGACTAGCTGGGTGGTACCGTGGTCAGCATGGACTGGTTGGGCCAAAGGGCCTGTATCCATGCTGTATTGCTCTATGACTCTGACCTTTTTTATTTTGCATCAAGCACAAAAATAGTTTTAACACTATTGATGCTGAGACTGGTTCTTACGTACTTTACAAAAACACCAAACAGGACCTTCCTGAAACAAATGCATGCAGTGGCAGTCGCACTTGAGAAGTGTGCTGCCATCTAGGACAAAACAATTCACCTGACATGAATGACATTAGATATCTACTTCCTCCATTACAGGTCCTCCACACCAATTTCCATTGATGCACCATAGAAAGCATCCTATGGCTTGGTACAGCAACTGCTCTGCCTGGGACCGCAAGAAACTGCAGAGAGTTGTGGACACAGCTCAGCACATCACAGAAACCAGCCTCCCCTCCACGGACTCTGTCTACACTTCTCACTGCCTCAGTAAAGCAGCCAACATAATCAAAGACCCCACCCATCCTGGACATTCTCTTTTCGCCCCCGTCAGGGTTCCCTGCCTGCAAACTGTTCGTAATGTGGACAGTTTGCAAGTCGGAAATACGACTGTGAACTGAATTTACAGGCAGCAGAAAATGCGTGCAACCCCACAGCAGCCAACAAATGCATCCTGCTGTTTGAATGTACGGGCTGTACATACATCAGGTGTTTGTATCCTGGGTGGGACCTGTATCAGGAGGGAGTGGCTGCGCTGCGCCTTATCAGCTGTATAAACTGTAATAATGTCACAGGGCTTCTTCCAAACCTCTGTCGCCACTGGAGATGAGGAAAGCAGGCCCCTGGGGGATACCAGCACCTCCAAAATCACTTGGAGTATTGTGTTCAGTTCTGGTCGCCTCATTATAGGAAGGATGTGGAAGTTTTAGAGAGGGTGCAGAGGAGATTTACCAGGATGCTGGCTGGATTGTAGAGCATGTCTTATGAGGATAGGCTGAGTGAGCTCGTGCTTTTCTCTTTGGAGAGGAGGAGGATGAGAGGTGACTTGATAGAGGTGTACAAGATGATAAAGGCATAGGTTGAGTGGACAGTCAGAGACTTTTTCCCTCGGCGACAATGGCTAACACGAGGGGACATAATTTTAAGGTGATTGGAGGAAGGTATAAGGGGGATGTCAGGGGTAAGTTTTTTACACAGAGAGCGGTGGGTGCGTGGAACGCACTGCCGGCAGAGGTTGTGGGGGCAGATACATTAGGGACATTTAAGAGACTCTTAGATAGGCACATGAATGACAACGAAGTGAAGGGCTATGTGGGAGGGAAGGGTTAGAAAGATCTTAGAGCAGGATAAAATGTCAGCACAACATTGTGGGCCGAAGGGCCTGTACTGTGGTGTAGTGTTCCATGTTCTATGTTCACACAGCATCCTGATCCATCATTACATCATTGTCTGTGAGTGAAATCCCTGGAACTGCTAAATGACCAGTCATCTGGTTACTTGTCCATCCCACTGATTGCAGTGAAAAAAATCCACCATCCTCTGCTCAAGGGCGCTGGGGAACGATGTGGTTAAATGCCAGCTGGTGGGAATTAAAAGCTGTCTGTAATTCTTATAAGGGAGATGCATTATGGTGGAAGTCATTGCCTGAGGTGTATACGTTTCCCAGAAGCTATGGTTGAATACTTGTGAGAGCAGACGCCCAGATTTTCCAACATGGTGCTGGAGACCTTTGTAAGCATGGTGGAGAGGAAGGGAAAATCCCTGACTGGGGACTGGGGCAGATAGCTCTCCTGGTTACTGAGATGGAGCAGTGGAGGAGGCAGCCATTGCATGCAGTGCCAGAAGTGAAGCTCCTGGAGCATGAACACAGAAATTAATAACTCACATACACACGCAAAATGCTGGAGGGAGTCAGCAGGTCTCGATCTGAAACATCGACTGTTCATTTCCCTCCATAGATGCTGCCTGACCTGCTGAGTTCCTCCAGCATTTTGTGTGTATTGCTTCAGATTCCAGTATCTGCAGAATCTCTTGTGTCTGTGAACTCACATACGTGTCAAGGTCAATGCATCAAATACCATCTTCCATCAACCACATCGTTAGCCTCTTACACTGCTCCAGATGATACATCACCATCACTCGCCTATGAACAATTCGTACTAGTTGAGACTGAAACCTAATATCAAACTCAAAGACGACTTTATTGTCAGATGCACAAGTCCATGTGTGCACAGGTGCAATGAAAAACTTACTTGCAGCAGCATCACAGGCAAATAGCATCAGATAAGCAGCATTCACAAGAAAAACATTAATTAAACATAAATTATATACAATTTTTACGAGAAAGAACACAATTAGAACAAAAATAAAGTCTATTTTAGTGCAGAGTGATCAAAGTGGTCATAGTATTCCTGAACTGTAGTGATTAGGGTTGTGCCGGTTGGTTCAAGAACCAAATGGTTGAAGGGAAGTAGCTGTTCTTCAACCTGGTGGTGTGGGACTTCAGGCTTCTGTACCTCCTGCCTGAGTATATCCATATACTCTTTATACCTTGCAATGGTCGTTATTACAAAGACCATTACACAGTCCATTGCGAATGCAAGCAAATTGGCACCCAGCAGCCAACCTATGGACAAAATGCAGCCAAGTTTTGCAGGGTATTTTCAAAGGCTTTCTGAAGGGCGAGGTGAGTTCAATCTTTTGTCTAAAGCTTGTATTTGACCGAATATTAACTACATATTCTGTCTGGCAATGAGTTTGGGCAGCTAGTGAGGAAACAGGCTGTGACTAAAAGGTTTGAGTCTGAACTGACAGTCATACAATGAAATTATTCTCTTCGGCCCTACAGTGCAGACCTAATTTTAGCCTTGGGGACCCCTTCAAACAAATCCACAATGTTACAGTTTCCAAGTTATGCACACCTGCCTGCGATTGCAGTAACATGGCACCAAGTATTTGTAAAATATGCTCAGGGGAGACGAGAAAATTTAATGGGGCTTTCTTTTCTGTCACTGCCTCTTGGCATGGATCAAAGGAGTCTGAGTATGTATGTTTGTCAGGTCAGCAGCATGAAGCACAAAACCTCAGACATCTGTGAAAATACAAACAGTGAACGCAGCTAAATCAGACTGGAACAGGACTGAAATTGCGGCCACAGCATTCAGGTCCAGAGTGCTTTTTGTTTGGGTACCTACAGCTGCCAAAGATATTTCACTATGGTGCCCTATGTGGCTGCACATATTTCTGGTGTATCAGTTCAGTCCACATACTGGTGAGGTTGTTAACATGTACAAAGCAAAAGCCCCCCCTCTGTAGGCAGTCTAGACAGTTCATGACTCCTATCAAAATGCAATGTTTATTCGATGCTGCCAAACTCAAATTCAGCCCTCCAACAAATGCTTTCTCTTAGAAGATCCAACCCGCAGCTGAAAGGACCATCCTCCAGACCCCACTGCCACCAGCATTTAAAGGGATCATCAACAGCATTGTTGGTCACTGAATAATTGTTAAGATTTTTGTGAAATTTCTACAGCGTTTGGTGATTTCTTTAAAGTTGCTAAATTCTCAAAGGATTGGATGAACTTCATTTTGACCAAACCTTATGCACAAAACCGTTGTTCCCCGATAACAATCTGTTTGAAGAATGGGCAGAGAACTCACCAAGCAGGATAAGCCTCCAGAGCAGAGAGAGAAAAGATGAAAAACTTTCGTCAGGAGGCCATAACTACCAGGGTCAATGAGGGAGCAACTCTCCTATTGATCCACTATGATGAACAATGTTTGAAGGAAGCGTTGTGTTTCTTCAAGGTTGTTGTCACCAAATTTGTCATTTGCTTCAGCCACATAAGCAATCTCGGACAAGGGCGAGGAGAGCTCTACCAAGGTCATCAGGATGTGAATGTTTATGTGTTAGGATCCTTCCAGGATGTATCTAGAGGATTTGCAACGCCTTTCAGTTTGTGATCCACAAGGAATTATTTCAATCATTACCAGAGAGAAAGCTTTCAGCTGGTTAGTGATCCTTTGAGGTGGTTCTTATAAATGAGAAACCCATAGTTTGAGCTCCAGGTTTCATTCTCCTGTTTACTGTTAACAGGAATTGTTTCAGCCAACTATTATGTAGAAGCTTTAGAGAGGGTGCAGAAGAGGTTCATCAAGATGTTGCCTGGATTGGAGAGTAATAGGGTATAAGGAGAAGTTGGACAAAGTTGGGTTTGTTTTCTCTTGAGCGGTGAAGGCTGAGGGGCGAAGTTTATAAAATTATGAGACGCATAGATAGGGTGGATAGAGTCTTTTTTCCAGGATGGAAATATCAAATACTAGAGGGCATAGCTTTAAGGTGAGAGGGGGCAAGTTCAAAGGAACTTGAGGTGACAAGTTTTTTTACACAGAGTGGTAGATGCCTGGAACGTCCTGCCGGGGAAGTGGTGGGAGCAGATACGATAGCAACAGTTAAGAGACATTTAGACATGTGAACAGGCAAAGAATGGAGGGATCCAGACCATGCACAGTTTAAGTTGGTATTGTGGTCGGCACAGACACTGTGGGCCGAAGGGCCTGTTCCTGTGCTGTACTGTCCTATGTTCTATGTTCTTCCCCTGATGCTATTCTTATCTGTAGGAGCAACATTCACCATCATAGCAGATTTTTCACACTGATTCCCTCTATTAACTGGATTTATTTTACATCGTATTTGAACAACAACTGAATTGTTAGAACAGCTGCCTGGAGTTGATTTAACTTTTCCACATATGTTTGGCCTTGGCAATCCACCATTATCTTGATATAAATCACCCCTTATCAGCCAGCGTGCCTCTTCCTCAGCAGAACCACCAGAAATTGCATGAAAGCAAGTATGAAGACTGACCACATGGCTTGTGACCTTGCAGAATTCTCTGTGGATTGTTGAACTCCAGTGGGAGTTTGGCAAGGGTGATGGGGCATGCATGCATGGCATGCACTGCACCTTAACTCAAAGCTAAAGAGCCAGGAAATGGTAGGTTGGATGATCTGGCCCACAGCAGTCGGCGGGCTCCTGCTAACTCATATACCTATGTTGAGGGGGCAATTTTGTTTACGAGTTACAGTTGGCATTTCCAGGGAATGTTGTTTTGGAAGGTGAGTGAAAGCTTGGGCTGGTATGTGGCCAAAAGTGGTGCTGGTGTAACCGAAAGGTGAAGCAGAAAGAGTCAACGTTAGCTCACCTGTGTACCAAACTTGGGATCATGTTCGGGAAACATCAGGTTATCCCAAGAAGGCTGTGAAAGAAAGTTGCAAAATGCTGTGGACATGACATTAACACTCTTGCAATGGACAGGAGATGGTCAAGGTTTGGGGAAATGGCTAAAGGATCAAGTAAAGTTGCTTGACAAGGGTCTCACAAGTCTGCTGCCTTCTTGAAGCTGGTGGACCATCAAGGTATCCAAGTGCCTCATTGTGAAGCAATGGTTTAAGACTCCCAACTGCTGCTACTTTTTCAGCACTATCGTGAAGAACAATATCAAGGGAAGAATTAGCTGAAATGATTCCTGTTCATCGTTCCACACTGAAAGGGAGGCAGGGACTGCAAAAACCACAAGACAAATGCTGCCTTTCCCAGGATCCTCGACAAAGCCTTCAGCCATCTCCAAACCCGACCGCAGCCAATCTCTCCCACTGGTCACCATCTGAGGCTGACCTCCTTCCCCTGCTGGAACAATTTTTTCATCCTTCACCTGCCAAAGCACCAACGGGCATTTTAAAACCCACAAAGGAATGTCTATCAGATCTAACTCGTGCACTAAACTAGTGTAGAAAACCTTCTTGCAACGATAATGTTAAAATGCATGGTGCCCATATCTTCCTGAGAACGTATCTAATATGTGCTCCAATTAACTTATTCCTTCTCACCTTGTATATTCCAAAGCTGAAAGACAGAATGAGAGGCAATAGCTCTCACTGAATTCAGAGTGGTCATTATCTTGCTGCAACCCAGGGAGAAATAGCTAAGGGCTTTCATTATCTACTTATGCCTTCGTTAGATTCCTCCCTTCTGCTCAGTGCCAAGAACCATATGTGGCATAACTCTCATGATTGGAATATGCCCATAATGGTTTACTCTGGGGTTGATCAGAAACTCAGTATAATTGAACCTGAAATGATGTAGATCCTCATGGATTTTGGACAGCGGCTGAATAAACTCTGTCAAAGTAGACTATAAAATACACTCAGGTTTATTAAAAATGAAAGTGGATCATAGTGGAAAGTCAATCGTGCAGATTTCCTTTGATTACAACGGTATTGATTCATATCGTTACAGATAAAAATGTGCTGTGTATTAAATGGAATTCTTAGAAATAGGCCTCAGTGTCTCAGATCTCCCACAGTCTCTTAATGTGAAAAGTGAACTGAGATAAAGACTATCAGAAATTTGTTTTATGCCATTGAATTGTGCCGCATCGGGTACAGCTGTTATGCCTGTTAACCTGTAAAGATACAGGGCTGGTATCCCAGAATCTGTTTCCAGCCAAACATGGTAAAGAGTTGACATTCTGCCAGATTCAATAGATCAAGAACCATGCAGACTATTATGAAGAAGTATTTCTGGTTCGATCAATATTAGTGGATTTCCAATTATAAAGGTATTAACGGAGTAAGGCCAACTGGTCTTGGTGCAGAAATATGCAGCATCCTTCTAACAATGCAACTTCCAGCCATGCACAAATTAATGTGGCGTCTTCCCCAAACCAGAATAGCTAAGCTGCAGTAAAAACAAATCAGAATAAGAATCAGAATCAGGTTTATTATCACTGACTTATATGTCATGAAATGTGTTGTATTGTAACAGCATTACAGTGCAAAGACCTAACAATAACTATAAATTACAAAATAAATAAATAGTGCAAAACAAAAGGAATAACGAGGTAGTGTTCATGGGTTCATGGACCGTTCAGAAATCTGATGGCGGAGGGGAAGAAGCTGTTCCTGAATTGTTGAGTGTGGGTCTTCAGGCTCCTGTACCTCCTCCCCGATGGTAGTAACGAGAAGAGGGCATGTCCTGGGTGGTGAGGGTTTCTAGCGATGGATACCGCCTTCTTGAGGCACCGCCTCTTTAAGGTGTCCTCGATGGTGGGGCGGGTTGTGCCTGTGATGGAGCTGGCTGAGTCTACAACCCTCTGCAGCCTCTTGTGATCCTGTGCATTGGAGCCTCCATACCAGGCGGTGATGCAACCAGTCAGAATGCTCTCCACCGTACATCTATAGAAATTTAAAGTGACTAGCCAAATCACTAGGCTTGAAATATGATAACTCTTCTTAACTATCATAAACATCTTTTATTATACCAGTTCCATTGTTGAAAGGGAGTTTCAAGAGAGGCTGAACTGCATTGAAATGAGAGGGGGATTCTTCTTGGAAATCTGTGCCTTAGATCATGGAAGTATTGTCCCCGATGTTGGTGGAGATGATTCTCACCAGAACTGAGGATATACCCAAGAAGGTTAGACGAAATTATATAGCGAAAAGAACAAACAAACAATAGATCTTAAATGAAGCTACCTTTTGGACCTACTCAAAAATTGATACAGCATAATATTTTTAATGTTATGTTGTTGGTGAAAGATATGTAGAACTCCAAGAGTACTGAAGTCACACATGTGCAATTTTGAAATCTTCTGTGGTTACGGCATTGATTAATGGTAAATTAATAGCTAGACAGCCGTACT
This sequence comes from Pristis pectinata, assembly GCF_009764475.1. Taxonomy (NCBI): domain Eukaryota; kingdom Metazoa; phylum Chordata; class Chondrichthyes; order Rhinopristiformes; family Pristidae; genus Pristis; species Pristis pectinata. The sequence continues at coordinate 112,623,878 of NC_067409.1, read as the reverse complement.
TTTAATTCTTATCTTGCACTGACTATTGTGTTGGAGGAAATAAATAGTGAAAATCAACAGTAAGGTAATATATTATGATTTTCCCAGAGCATATCCACAGTAAGGAACAAGAAAATGGGCAGTGGTGCTGATGGTGAGGTACGTTGTCTTATATTGATATTGCTCAGCTAGTAAATTGGGCAGAGCAATGGCAGGTTGAATTTAATCCCAGTAAATTAGAGTTACTGGGATTAAATTGTAAATTATGTATTTTGGGGAGTGCAGGATGGGAGGAGGTCACATAAGGGCAGAACATGCACCATGAATGCTGAAGTCCCGGGGGAACTGAGGAACAAAGGGAACCTTGGTGTTTGAATCCAAAGATACCTGAAGGATGGTGGGTTGGGTGGTGAAGGAGACACATGGGAGGCTTGACTTCATTAGCTGGGGCATAGAATGTAAGGGCAAAGAGGTCTTGGTACAAGCTTATAAAACATTAGTTAGGCCACGTCTGGAATAGAGTGCAGTTCTGATCACCACACTACATGATCGTACTGGGAAGGTGCAGAGGGGATTCACTAAAATGTCGCCTGGGATGGAATGTTTTAAATTTGAGGTGAAATTGGATAAACTGGGTTTGATTTCCTTGGAGCAGAAGAGCCTGAGGTGGGTATCTGCATCATCAGAGGCATAGATTGAGTAGACAGTAAGAAACTATTCCACTTGCAAAGGCGTCCAAAACAGAAGGGTGTAGGTTTAAGGTGGGGAGTAGGAGGGGTTTAGAGGGGATTTGAGGAAGAATTTTTTTCATCCAGAGCATGGTTGCAATCTGGAACACATTGCCCGGTGGAGGCAGGTATGCTCACGGGATTTAAGAAGCATCTAGACGAGGACTTGAATTGCCAATGGACAGTAGGCTATGGGCCAAGTGCTGATCATGGGATTAGTATAGATAAGTACTTGATAGTTGGCGTAGACATGGTATACCAAAGGGTCTGCTTTGGAGAAGCGTAATTCTATGACTCTATCCTAACCAGAAAGAGCTGGTGAAGTACTTATGTTGATCAACATTGCTGCTACAATTTTAGCATTCTTCTTTACATCATGATTAAACTGAAATTCATCCAGCAGGGGCAGGTTTTTTCATGCTTTTCCAGAGCAGCCATTACTTCATGATAATCTACTATTTGATGGGGGAAAAGTTTTGTCAGATCACTGGATTATTAATCACACATGAAGTGATCACTGTGCTGATGTACTTGTTAAGAAGCTTGGTGTATGTCTTCATGTGTCTGTGTATGAGTGTTCTGTAAAGAATGGGTTGGGCTATTGGAGGTGTTGAGTGGCAGGAGGGTATACTACGACAGGTCTTGGGAGATGTTAATGGGAGTGGTGGGATTGAGGTCACAGAGGGAGGGTTGGCTTGGTAGCCCTTCCTCTCGCTCGCTCACTTTCCTCTCAGACCCCTTCCCCTTCCTCTCCTTCTCATTCTCCTAGCTCTCTTGTCTATCTTCACCTTTCCTCACTCTGGAACTGCTTAACCTGACTCAGACCCTCTGAACCTCTTCCAGAAGAATCAGAATCAAATTTATTGTCACTGACATATGACGTGAAATTTGTTGTTTTGCGGCAGCAATACAGTGCAAGACATAAAATTACTATAAATAACAAAAATAAATAAATCGTGCAAAAAGAAAGGAATAATGAGGTAGTGTTCATGGGTTCATGGACCATTCAGAAATCTGATGGCAGAGGGGAAAAAAGCTGTTCCTGAATTGTTGAGTGTGGGTCTTCAGGCTCCTGTACCTCCTCCCCAATGGTAGTAACAAGAAGAGGGCATGTCCCGAATGGTGAGGGTCCTTAGTGATGGATGCCGCCTTCTTGAGGCACCGCCTCTTGAAGATGTCCTCAATGGTGGCTGTGGAGCTGGCTGAGTCTACAACCCTCTGCAGCCTCTTGCGATCCTGTGCATTGGAGCCTTCATATCAAGCAGTGATGCAACCAGTTAGAATGCTCTCCACCATACATCTGTAGAAATTTGCAAGAGTCTTTGGTGATGTACCAAATCTCTTCAAGCTCCTAACAAAGTAGAGCAGCTGGTGTGCATTAGCTGACCCTCCAGAGCTGCCTGATCTACGGGTATTCTGCAGTGGATTGGTGCATCCTGACCTACAGCTTCTCAGTCGATGGAAGCAGATCTGTCCTGTGGGAGGAGGGAGCATCTCATTCAGCTGCCATCAAGCCTATTACTGAAGAAAATTGTCACACTTTAAATGGGTCCCAAAGGCTAATATTGAGTAAAACTTGTTATACTGATTATGAGGAGAGTTATTGAATTGCAAATCTAATTGGTAGTACGCAATAGTACATTCAATACTCCACTGTCAGAGCACAACATGAACCACGAAGTAAAGATTATTTATTGGTGTATGAGCTAGCACCATAAACTCCATTTTCACAAAACACTTTTATTTTGACACTAGAATTTGAACTGAAGGTCTTTTGAAGTGTAGGAAATTTAAAGGTCGCATGTACAAACTCAAAACCAAACAATTTTGGAAATTCAGTATTCACTGAATTAATCCACTCAAAGGTACCTGATCCTTGGTTGATTTTAATTAAGATGCCAAATAGCGTCCCTATTACCAATATCTGAGGTAGGAGACAGGCCTACTACCATCATTTAAGAACTGCAGCTTGACCTAAGAATTATGCATTAATTTGCTATAACAAATAACCTGCTCTTGGAAAATTTAAAATATTGCATTGCTCGAGTGCCTCCATATTGCATTGGAGCTGTAAACTGTGGCCCAACCCAATTAATTGATACAGTAACTATAGTAAAATGAACCGATTAATAGATATTAACTAAAAGTGTAACAATTAATTGGTACCGTTACTTCAGCAAATTGGATTCAGACAGTTAAATAAACAGCACCAATGCTTCATAAAATGTAATAAATCTGTAAGGTGTGCTGAATCCAGATACACACAGACCTGTTTACTGTAAACTCATAGGAACTGCAGAGAAATCCCTATTATCTAATTCATAAGGGTTCATTTATTGAGGGTTGGGTTACTATAATCAAAGAAAAGTAATTTTACCAGGAGCAGTGAAACTGCTTGTTTTGAACACAATATTTACTGAATAAACAATGGAGACTTATTTCAATGAGGTTTGACTACCTAGTAAACTCGAAAATAAATATTTAAATCATCGAGTGAGCCATTATGCGATTATAGATTGCATTATACAGTATTTAAGTGTTGACCTTGTATTGGTGACTATAACAGGAATAATCTATCTTTAAATAATTGCATTTATAATTAATGGGTTAGCTGCATATTTAAACATTCTATCAAATGCAAGTCATTTCACAGTGTTATGAACTTGAAGCCATTTATCTGAACCTTCTGATTATTTTCCCCTGAAGCTCTGCTGCATTTTAGAGGATTAAAAAGATTCAAAGAAATATTGGTTCATTTTAAATGGGGCTTAAAAATAATTTGGTACAAATCTTTTCAAGTATCACATTTATGACTGAATAATTAAATAAGTCTCTTTATGATTTTAAATGATTTTCCTGAAAATATATTTTAGTGTTTGTACATTATACTGAATATATTTAGCTCATTTGTTCCATGATGTTTTATGATATATTTTCATTATATTTTGATGTCTGATTTCCATAGTTCATCATTAAATGGTACAATACCTATTTTTCGTCATTTCTGAAAACCCATTATTTTTAGACTTTAAATTACTGCTGCATTAATCATCACTGGGTCTCCCTTCAGCCGTACACAACATGTCGCTCACTTTCTCCTGCAGTGAGGTTGAGTTCTGATAACAGGCCTTAGACTTGGCTCCATTATCTCCCAAGTCTCGCAGGAAGCAGCCACACTTCTGGCATAAAACATGACATTTTCTGGGGGGTGTTAGCATCCCTGGTGCTGCTATCTGTTGTTTAACAACCTTGTTGTGCTCCAGGTACTGCCATCCTCAATAGCTGCCTGTTTTGTTTCTCTCAGTGAGCTCGTGTTCATTCCTACCTTTGGAAACTTTGTCCTCAGCAGGTTAAAATCTCCCACTTTGTGACAGCCAACAAGTTTCCTCATCATTGACTATACCCACACACCAATCCCCAGCCACACACCACTCCCCAGTCACACTCCACACCCCCAGTCACACTCCACACCCCCAGACACACTCCACACCCCCAGACACACACCAATCCCCAGCCACACACCACTCTCCAGTCACACTCCACACCCCCAGACACACACCACACCCCCAGACACACTCCACACCCCCAGACACACACCACACCCCCAGACACACACCACACCCCCAGACACTTCCACACCCCCAGACACACACCACACCCCCAGACACTCCACACCCCCAGACACACACCACACCCCCAGACACACTCCACACCCCCAGACACACACCACACCCCCAGACACTCCACACCCCCAGACACACACCACACCCCCAGACACACACGAATCCCCAGACACACACCACTCCCCAGTCACACTCCACACCCCCAGACACAGACCACACCCCCAGATACACTCCACACCCCCAGATACTTCCACACCCCCAGACACACACCACACCCCCAGACACTCCACACCCCCAGACACACACCACACCCCCAGACACTCCACACCCCCAGACACACACCACACCCCCAGACACATTCCACACCCCCAGACACACTCCACACCCCCAGACACTCCACACCCCCAGACACACTCCACACCCCCAGACACACACCACCCCCCCAGACACACTCCACACCCCCAGACACAGACCACACCCCCAGACACACACCACACCCCCAGACACACTCCACACCCCCAGACACACACCACCCCCCCAGACACACTCCACACCCCCAGAGACACACCACACCCCCAGACACACACCACACCCCCAGACACATTCCACACCCCCAGACACGCACCACCCCCCCAGACACACTCCACACCCCCAGACACACACCACACCCCCAGACACACACCACACCCCCAGACACACTCCACACCCCCAGACACACACCACACCCCCAGAGACACACCACACCCCCAGCCACACTCCACACCCCCAGAGACACACCACACCCCCAGCCACACTCCACACCCCCAGACACTTCCACACCCTCAGCCACACTCCACACGCCCAGACACACACCACTCCCTGTTTATCGTTAACCCTCTAATGCTGTCCTCCTCTAGTCATAGGATTTGCAGTCAATTTCTCTGACAGTGATTGATTTCAGCAAATTTATATTCATTACTATTGATAAATCTCTTCATCAAAGCTTATCATAAGCTAGAATGACCATGTTTTCCAAATGGAATCTTGGGACGCTCACAGCAGAGCATAGCAAAGGCGTATGCAAGGTTGGAGGAGAATTGTCCCAGCTTCTAGAAATTTCACCCCAACTTTTCTGTTAGTGCCTCCAGCACCTAGATCTCATCTTTAGTCCTCACCTGAGCTCTCAGGAGCACTGTGCAACCCTGCCCTTCAGGAAGCCAGCACACAAGCTTCCTTCCACCTTGGGCTGACCGCAGCCGACTTGTACGTGGTGACTAACATCCTCATCCTTGGCCCTACCTCATCCAACAACTGAGCAGGTGGCTCGGAGTGTCAGATTGAATGATGAATTGACCTAACGATGTCTATTTCCTGTTGTTCAGCAACCGGGGCGGGAAAGGTAAATATCTGAAAGGGTATGGATGTGGTCAGGGGTACCTGTGAGGGATGTGTTTGGGCCATCAGAAAACATCAAACAATGATGGGAGAAGTGGGTTTTGAGAAGGAGGACTCAATAGGAGCCTACTGTCACTCTCCGTGACTTTGGCTGTGACACTAACACCATTCCAGGATGAACATTACCTAGTCACTGATCTTTTGGGTACAGCAGACCCTGCTACCACAGCTCACAGAGGTGGAGAGGAAGCAAATCATCTCGGCCCCAAGTGATTGCCTAAGGAGAGGGCAAGTGGGATTTCAGGATCCGAATCAGGTTTATCGTCACTGACATACGAAGTGGAAGTTGTTGTTTTGCGGCAGCAGTACAGTGCAAAGACATAAAGATCTATGTTACAAAAATAAATAAATAGTTCAAAAAAAAAGGAATAACGAGGTAGTGTTCATGGGTTCATGGACCGTTCAGAAATCTGATGGCGGAGGGGAAGAGGCTGTTCCTGAATCATTGAGTGTGGGTCTTCAGGCTCCTGTACCTCCTCCCCGATGGTAGTAACTTGAAGAGGGCATGTCCTGGATGGTGAGGGTCCTCAGTGATTTGCCGGTGTGTTTACTGATTTGATGACAAATGTGAGGCCAGTCAACACCTCGTCACACTACCATCAGATAAGGGCCTCTGCTATTGACCCTCCTGGCAACATCCTGAATCTGGCACTTCACTTTGGACCTGGAGACCTTCTTGAGCCCTTGAACGAGCCCTCTTCAGCTGTGCAGCATCTGCCTGGTTAGAATACTTCTAATTTATGCAATGAATTCTACAGATGTACGGTGGAGAGCATCCTGACTGGTTGCATCACCGCCTGGTATGAAGGCTCCAGTGCACAGGATCGCCAGAGGCTGCAGGAGGTTGTAGACTCAGCCAGCTCCATCAAGGGCACAACCCTCCCCTGCATTGAGGACATCTTCAAGAAGGTGGCATCCATCATTAAGGACCCTCACCATCCGGGACATGCCCTCTTCTCATTACTACCATCAGGGAGGAGGTACAGGAGCCTGAAGACCCACACTCAACGATTCAGGAACAGCTTCTTCCCCTCCGCCATCAGATTTCTGAACGGTCCATGAACCCATGAACACTACCTCGTTATTCCTTTTTTTTGCACTATTTATTTATTTTGTAATTTATAGTCATTTTTATGTCTTGCGCTGTACTGCTGCCGCAAAACAACACATTTCATGACATACGTCAGTGATAATAAACCTGATTCTGATTGTGAGTTCCAGCAGTGTTTGTGGGGAATGAGTACCTCCACGTTAAGAGGTACCGGCATGACGTCAGTCACCCACAGTTATGGTGCCAGAGACTCCCGAAATTTTTACCTTGATTTGTGCACCATTATGGTCAAACAGGCGTTGGTGCACATCTTCCTGCTTGATTCAAGTTCTTCACTGGAGTTCTTCCATCAGGTATATCATATACGCTGAAAACATTCTGATTTCCTGGATCAGCTCTTTTTAAGTATTTACAGATGCAAGTTCGGCCTGGCTCCACGTGAAATACATGGGATTGGAATTTAAAAGAATAGCTTGAAGAGTCATGTGACAGGCTCTAAAACCCTTCACAAAGGGTCAAAAGTCAGCAAAATCCACAATCAACCTTTGTCAAAGCTGACTGGACAGGATACTGATGTGACACATAAGGAAAGAGATCAGGAAAGTCTTCTTATTGGCACGTGGTCACAGCTGTTTGTGTCCATGCAGTTATTTGCTATAAAAGAAGTCTCTGGATTATGTTGATAGCAGGCCTCCTTGGAGTAGATGACTTACTTTTCTCTGAATCCATGTACCTGTTTGCCCCAGCCTTTATGAAGACATCCGGGCAGCGTGGTGGTGAGTAGAGCTGGGTTCAGTCCTGACCTCCAGTGCTGTGTGCGTGCATGTGTGTGTGTGTGTGTGTGTGTGTGTGTGTGTGTGTGTGTGTGTGTGTGTGTGTGTGTGTGTGTGTGTGTGTGTGTGTGTGTGTGTGGAGTTGGTACATTCACCTGTGACTGTGTGGGTTTCCTCCGGGCACTCTGGTTTTCTCCCACATTCCCCAAAAGCTTCACGTTGGTGGTTTAATTGGGCACTGTTGATTGCCCCTGCAGGTGAGTGATAAAATCTGGGAAGAGTTGGTGAAAATGTGGGGAGAATAAAATGGGATTAGCGTGGGATTAGTGTAAATGGGTGCCTGCTGGTTGGTGGAGATTTGAGGTCCAAAGGGTTTATTTCTGTACTGTATGGCTCTACGACTTCATGACATTTCTGCATACCTTTTGCAGTAGGTACAATAAAGCCAAAGTCAGAGTTTATTATCATCTGCACAATTACATGTGTGCACAGGTACAAGAAAGAACACAATTAGAGAAAAAACAAAGTCCATTTTAGTGCAAAGTGATCAGAGTGTTGCTGGACTGTAGTGGTGATGAGGGTTTTGCTGGTTGGTTCAAGGACTGAATGGTTGAAGGGAAGTAGCTGTTCCTGAACCTGGTGGTGTGGGGCTTCAGGCTTCTGTACCTCCTGCCCGATGGGAGCTGTGAGAAGATGGCACGGCCCGGATGGCGGGGAGCTTTGATGATGGATGTTGCCTTCTTGAGGCAGCGCCTCCTGTAGATGCTCCTGATGGTGGGGAGGGATGTGCTCGTGATGTATTGGGCAGAGTCCACTACTCTCTGCAGCTTCTTACATTCCTGCACATTCGAATTGCCGTCCCAGACCGTGATGCAACCAGTCAGGACACTTTCAACAGTACATCTGCAGAAGTTTGTTAGAGTGTTCGGTGACAAGCCAAACCTCCAATTTCAGGTGCCCAATGAGACTTTGCTGACATATGTTACTTAGCTACACAACATGTGATGATTAGACCAATGCAGCAGAAGGACTGAGAGACGTCCATACATATTAATGCCATCAGTCTGGCTGTTGCACTAACAACGTGACCCCCAACTAGAAATAAAGCCAAAGTGAAATGTGTTTATCTCTATCCCAGGATACTGGTGGGTGCGCACAGAGAAACTCTCACTGATCCTGACCTAAATGAAGAGAATCCCCTTAGAAAATGTCTGGGTTGTATTTAGGCCACAGATGAAAATAATTAAAATAATTGGCACAAACGAATATGAGAATGGAAGAACAAATGGGCAACAAAGTGAAATGTGCCAAAGCAATCATCTTTTGGACCATTTTAAGTGGGGTCAATTGTACTGCTCAATACATGGTAACCCTGAATGGAACTGAAAATGAGCATTCATTTCAGCAGTTCAGAAACATGTGCAGGAGGCATCAGGCCAGGGTTTATATCCAACAGAGCCAACACTGTCTCGCCTAAAGATCTAAGTCTACCCTTTGTTGGTGATGTTGTGAAAGGCAGAGCAGGCCACACATGATGCACAATCTAGAGCACACTGCAGAGCCCCTCCCAAATAGTTTGGGGAACAAAAACATCTGTAAGATTTGTAGAGACTTGTGCCTTGTTCTAAGCTCCTCTGCTGGCAAGATAAAGCCCAAGTAGCCACAACAAGTGAAAGTTAATTAGGCAGATACAACACAGGAAACTGTTCAGTACCACATAATCATCTAAACCTTTGCTATCCTTGCCTTTGATAACCGAAGCCAATGATAATTCCACAGAGCTGTATAACTTAAAGAGTCAGAAAACTGAAGCTGAAGTGCAGATGATGAGGGAACTTGTTTGGCAGTGATTTGGAGCCCATCTCTCCAGCAGATAGACAGTTAAAATTGCCCAGGTTATTTAGGTCCCCTTGAACCATTGGCATCCCATTGTCTGTAACATGACTCATGCAGATGGAGGGTTGGCTAAGTCCTTTGGCCAAAGCGCCAGGTTTCTTACTGATATAGTCAGACTGGAGTCCGCTGGGGTCAGTGAGTGCGACTGTTGTATTAAACCCAGTCTGGGAAAGGGAGTCTCTGTGGCCTTCCTGCCAGCAGATTGGAAGGGCTTATTAAAGTTATTTTTCACTCCTTTTGTGAAACCAAGAGAATCAAGGGCACTCCACGAGGAGTGTTCCACCAAGGGCCATGCCTGAACACAGGGTGCTAGGATAATGAGTCAGATCTACTGGGTCAAGTGAAACAGAGAGAGCCACAAAAAATGTGCTGGAGGAACTCAGCGGGTCGAGCAGCATCTGTGGGGGAAAGAAATTGTCGATGTTTCGGGTTGAAATCCTGCATCAGGACTAGAGACAGAGCTAAACAGAGACAGCTCTGGGATAATCTATGTGACTAGTGCCTTGGTGTGGGGAGGGGAGGCAGGGGAAAAGGAATAAGCCCCATTTGGTGTCGCTGAAGGTGGTCTACACAGAACTGTAATAAAGCAGTACATTATGCACCTCACTGTAAGTAATGACAGGGGAGCTGCATGCCTTGCAGGCACCTGTCAGGTTCAAATGTCAGCATTTGTTAAAGATGCAAAACAATCTTAAAAAGGAAAGAAACCTGCCTTTGACCTGGAGTCTTAAATATGCAAGCAGTTACTCTTGCCCTGTGAATGACCTCAGTAATTTAACCAGCTACAATGACCAGGATTTGCCTATTTAGATAACTGGCTTTAAAGGCACAGCCCAAGAAAGTTGCAACCCATGAGCAACAGGCTGTAAACCCCAGAATACTTGTAAGCTCTGCCATGGATGATCCATGAGCAAAATATAAAGAGATGTATTGTTACTATGACTGCCCATACATTAACGCAAACGGAATTTCTCTGAGATACAGATGGGGTTACCTTGTCAGAATTGTCACATGATCAGCCTCAATGGAAGCAGTACCAAAATGACCTGTCTCTGGGGAGGCAGGAAATTCAAAGGATTTTGAAAACAACCATGAATAATTTTATAATTATAAATATTTTTGCTTTGCTTTGGGGAATAGTTTGACTGTAAGGCATACCCCCACAGAGCTTCCTTCCTTTTTAATCAAACTCAAGTTGAAGAGGTGCGTCTTTACAATTTAAGAGCAGTCAGGATAACTGTGTGCTGCTTGATAAGTCTCTTCATCCACTAGGGTAGAGCAACATGACAGACCATCAGATATGCATCACTGTGGTGTATATTAATCCTAGATTACTTTTATATAAGTGGATACAGAAGTTTGTATAAAAACACAGGATGTATTCTATTAATTTGGACAACTTTCCCACTGTCCACCTGAAGGAAATACACAGAACTACTTTACATATGAACTTCCTTTTTAAAAGTATAATTAACATTACATCCAGGTGAGATGATTAATACAGAACAATGGACATTTGGTGATAAAGGTTTTAAGAATTGTTTCAAATGAAAATAAAATAAGAAAATATAAAAGTGAGAATAGAGCAGTTTGGTTCCCAGAAAATACAGTGCTCTGCCTATTTTACACTGCATTAAGAAGTCTGCAGAAAGTTCAATCAGTATATTATGCTGTAGCAATCTTTTCCTGAGGTTATACTCTGTGAAGTCCTAGGTCCTAGATGCCAAGTTCTGAGGGCTAACATCATGTGGTACAAAAGCACCTCAAGCATCAAAGAAATTACTTGTGTCAATGTTTGTCAAAAATTCATTAAATACTGGATGACTGCCAGACAGTTTATAACCCTGAGTAATTTGATCCCAGTCTTATAATTTACAGACAGCTATCTAGTATCCTCTTTGTAGCAGGTACAATACACCTCCTAATGTAGGCAGTGTGAAACAGTATATTTGAAGCAGTGGATTTTAACAAAATGTTTTATTAAACATATTTTGTTGGGTGCGGGGAATACCATGTGAATGTTATAATTCAAGTGAGTGTGATTCTTCATTCAAAATTGTCGACAAATTTTTATGTTTCCTGACCATTTTCCAATACCCAGAATTGGTAGCACTTGCAATTCTTTGTAAGAAAGAAAAATAGCGGGGAATGGGAATAACAGGAGACACTGGGTATATTGTAGTTTCAGTGATCACTACTGCATTGCGTCAAATAATATATTTTTCATATACTTGAGTGTCCCACGTTGAAGAACGAGTGCAAAAACAGGTGTGCTTCAACAGCAGAAAAATGTTAGAAAATACCTAAAAATTCACCTGGGGTTTGAAACCTTGGTGTGTGAGGTAGAAATTTCTCTACTATTTAAAGGAATGATATGATAGGAAAAAAAATCTTCATTCACTTTAATGCACTCAATTCTAATATTAGGTAGTGAGACTTAAATGATCTGCTTTTCCAATGTTGCCTTTACTACACTGGAGAGGATCTTGGCTTGGTGCAGTTGGACAATGATAAGGCAGTTGCCTTTCTTACTTCTGTCCTGATTTTTATTTCCATTAAAGTCAAACAGAATGCTAGATTTCTGCAATTAGCAGAAGGAAACTATTGTGCCTGTGATACTGCTGTGAAACCTCATTGTTACTAGGTGTAAATCTTGGAATCCCCATCATTATTGATGTATCTTAACCAGAAAGACTGCAGTGGTTCAAGGAAATGGTTCACCACTACCATCTCAAGGAATGGGCAATAAATGCTGACCTTGTCAGGGGTGCCCAGAATCCAATAATTCCTGGACAGCTGACTTCCTGTTAACTGGGCTGGCCAAAAACTGCCCTGTTATGTGATCCTGCTTTTCCCTCTTGCTCCCTTCACTGCCTCCCCTGGAATACCCTGACAGGGCATTAGGAAACAACCAGATAAGAAGGATAGAGAGTTCTATTCTAATGCAAACTATCAGCCCCTTCCAATAATCTGGGGCCAGAATGGTTCTTCACTTGTTAAAGCAATTTATTTTTCTGGCGATTGAACCTTAATCTGAGACTTCCACTTTTCCAGACCAATCTGACTCTGTTATTCTTCATTCTGTCACTGTTTTAGTACCAATTTCTACTGATTAGAACCAATTACCCATGTGTAAAGTGTGATATATACATTATCACAGCTTCAGGGTATGGCTGAGGGTACAGAATAACACCTTCGACTAATGAATAACATTATGGAATAGACCTGCTACTTTCTTATGGAACCTGAATCGAAGTGATACACTCCACTGCTGTATCCTACATTTCATTGATCTTATTCTATCTTTATTTTTATTTCTATTGTTTTCAATATTGCATTTTGTACTTGCATCATTTGAGTTTTGCAGAAATAATAGGTTGGTAGCAAGGAGGTTAATAATGTAATTACAATTTCAAGAACTTCAGAATAGATCCCTGCGGAAACCCACTGGTCACTGACCTCCAGGCAGAATGCGCTCCATCTACCGCCACCCTCTGTCCTCTATGGGTGAGCCAATTCTGAATCCACACAGCCAAGTTTCCCTGGATCCCGTGCCTCCTGATTTTCTGAATGAGCCTTCCATGAGCAACCTTATCAAATGTCTTACTAAAATCCATGTACACCACATCCACTGCTCTACCTTCATCAATGTGCTTTATCACATCCTCAAAGAATTTGACCAGGCTCATGAGGCACGACCTGCCCCTCACAAAGCCATGCTGACTGTCCCTAATCAACCTATGCTTCTCCAAATGCCCATAAATCCTGTCTCTCAGAATCTTCTCCAGTAATTTGCCCACCACTGAAGTAAGACTCACTGGCCTATAATTCCCAGGGTTATCCCTGCTCCCTTTCTCGAACAAAGGAACAACATTTAGAATATAGAACATAGAACATTACATAGAAGAGTAGGGAATTTCATCAATGAACTGACATCTTGTGATAGTGTATATGGACTGTCAGTCTTGACATAATAGTAACATACTTGGCACTGAGTCACAACGTTATGGGACTAGTCCCACCCCGGAGACAAGCACGTCTGGTAAACAGTCACATTAGGCAGCCCTGACACCTCTCTTAATCTGAGATGTTATCTTGCCTGCAAATGATTTCGTGGTGCCATTTAATGAAGAGCAAGGGGATTCTCCTGGGGTCATGGCCCGAATTTATCATTCAGTCAGCATCCCTAAAAGAAACTTACAGTTCATGTATCTCTTTATTGTTTGTGGAACCTTGCTGTGTGCAAATTGGCTGCTGCATTTCCCCAGATTACAATAACGCTTGCACTTAATTGGGACTCAGCACTGTGGAATGTCCTGAGGTCTTGAAAAACATCCCATCTAAAGCAAGCTCCTTCTTTAAATAGAAACTATGTAAACAAAAAGGAAAAAAAATCCAGATGCTGGAATTTTGAAATAATAGCAGACATTGGTGAAAACGTTCAGTGTGTCAATCGGTATCTGTGATGAGAGAAAAGGATTGCAAGAGGCTGCAGAGGGTTGTAGACTCAGCCAGCTCCATCACGGGCACCACCCTCCCCACCATTGAGGACATCTTCAAGAGGCGGTGACTCAAGAAGGCAGCATCCATCACCAAGGCCCCTCACCACCCGGGACATGCCCTCTTCTTGTTACTACCATCGGGGAGGAGGTACAGGAGCCTGAAGACCCACACTCAATGTTTCAGGAACAGCTTCTTCCCCTCCGCCATCAAATTCCTGAGCGGTCCATGAACCCATGAACACTACCTTGTTACTTCTCTTTTTCACTATTTATTTATTTTTGTAACTTATAGTAATTTTTATGCCTTTTAACTGTACTGCTGGCACCTCCTTAGTGTAAAGGGGATAGATGGGGCAGAGTCTGTTAGGAGTGTCCAGGGAGGATTCCAGACACAGTATGTGGACCGGCCGACTAGAGGAGAGGACATACTAGACCTGGTACGAGGCAATCAGGTTTCAGATCTCTCAGTGGGAGAGCATTTTGGAGATAGTGACCATAACTCCTTGACCTTTACCATAGCCTTGGAGAGGGATAGGAGCAGACGATATGGGGAAGTATTTAGTTGGGGAAGGGGAAATCATGATGTTATCAGGCAGGAACTTGGGAGTGTAAATAGGGAACAGATGTTCTTGGGGAAGTGCACAACAGAAATGTGAAGGTTGTTTAGGGAGTATTTGCATGGGGTTCAGGATAGGTTTGTCCCATTGAGGCAGAGTGAAGGAACCGTGGTTGACAAGTGACATAGAATATCTTTTCAAGGGGAAGAAAGAAGTTTACCCAAGGTTTAGAAAGCAAAGATCAGACAGGGCTCTAGAGATATACAAGGGAGCCAGAAGGGAGCTTGAGAATGGACTTAGGAGGGCTAGAAGGGGGCATGAGAAGGCCTTGGCAAGTAAGATCAAGGAAAAGCCCAAAGTGTTCTACACGTAGGTGAAGAATAGGAGGATGACTAGAGTGAGGTTAGGACCAAACAGGGATAAAAGAGGAAACATGTGCCTGGAGTCGGAAGAGGTAGGGGAGGTCCTTAATGAATACTTTGCTTCAGTATTCATAAATGAGAGAGACCTTGACGTTTGTGAGGATGGTGTACAACAGGCTGATATGGTAGATCATGTCGATGTGAGGAAAGAGAATGTGCTGGAACTATTGCAAAACATTAGGATAGGTAAGTCACTGGGGCCAGATGGGATATATCCAAGGCTCTACGGGAAGCTGGGGAAGAGATTGCTGCACCTTTGGCAACGATCTTTGCATCCTCACTGGCCACAGGAGTATTGCCGGATGATTGGAGGGTGGCAAATGTTGTTCCTGGGAATTACAGACCAGTGAGTCTTATTTCAGTGGTGGGCAAATTACTGGAGAAGATTCTGAGAGACTGGATTTATGGGCATTTGGAGAATCATAGGCTGATTAGGGACATTCAGCATGGCTTTGTGAGGGGCAGGTCATGCCTTATGAGCCTGATTGAATTCTTTGAGGATGTGACAAAGCACATTGATGAAGGTAGAGCAGTGGATGTGGTGTACATGGATTTTAGTAAGGCGGTTGATAAGGTCATTCATGGAAGGCTCATTCAGAAAGTCAGGAGGCATGGGATTTAGGGAAATTTGGCTGTGTGGATTCAGAATTAGCTCGTCCATAGAAGACAGAGTATGGTTGTAGATAGAGAGTATTCTGCCTGGAGGTCGATGACCAGTCATGTTCTGCAGGGGTGTGTTCTGGGACCCCTGCTCTTTGTGGTTTTTATAAATGACTTGGATGAGGATGTGGAAGGGTGGGTTAGTAAGTTTGCAGATGACACAAAGGTTGGTGGTTTTGTGGATAGTTTAGAAGGTTGCTGTAGGCTACAACAGGACATTGATAGGATACAGAGCTGGGCTGAGAAGAGGCAGATGGAGTTCAACCCGTAAAAGTGTGAAATGATACACTTTGATTGAATTTGAAGACAGAATACAAGGTTAATGGCAGGACTCTTAGCAGTGTGAAGGAACAGAGGGATCTTGGGGTCCATGTCCATAGATCCCTCAAGGTTGCCGCGCTGGTTGATAGGGTTGTTAAGAAGGTGTGTGGTGCGTTGGCCTTCATTAGTCAGGGTATTGAGTTCAAGAGCTGCGAGGTAATGTTGCAGCTCTATAAAGCTCTGGTTAGACCACACTTAAATTATTGTGTTCAGTTCTGGTCGTCTCATTAGAGGAAGGATGTGGAAGTTTTAGAGAGGGTGCAGAGGAGATTTACCAGGATGCTGCCTGGATTGGAGAGCATGTCTTATGAGGATAGGTTGAGTGAGCTGGGGCTTTTCTCTTTGGAGCGAAGGAAGATGAGAGGTGACTTGATAGAGGTGTACAAGATGATAAGAGGCATATATCGAGTGGACAGTCAGAGACTTTTTCCCAGTGTGACAATGGCTAACACAAGGGGACATAATCTTAAGGTGATTGTAGGAAGGTATAGGATGGATCTCAGAGGTAAGTTTTTTACACAGAGAGTGGTGGGTGCGTGGAACGCACTGCTGGCAGAGGTGGTGGAGGCAGATACATTAGGGATATTTAAGAGACTCTTAGATAGACACACGAATGATAGAAAAATGGAGGGCTATGTGGAAGGGAAGGGTTAGATAGATCTTAGAGCAGGGTAAAATGTCGGCATAACATCGTGGTCTGAAGGGCCTGTACTGTACTGTCGTGTTCTATGTTCTAAAACAACAAATTTCACAACATATAAGTCAGTGATAATAACCCTGATTCTGATCCTGAACTGGTTAGAACAGCACTGTTACACGAAAACCAATGGTTACCTAAAATAAAGGGTGACTTCCTGGATGGATTCATTGGGCTGAGTCTCTGGACTGTCATTCTGTTTACCACAGAAAATGGGTTCAATTATGGCATAAATTCCTGGGTGTTGGTTCCCACTGTGACATTGCACTTGTCACTGGGTATTCAGAAATCCAAAACAATGAGATCAAGCACAGCCAATCCACAATTGGGTATTACAGAGGATTAGACAGTTTAAGCCTTCCCACGCAGCCAGCTGTGGTCAAAAACAAGGCAGCTACCGTGGATAAATAAAATAGGGGGTAAGGGCTGGGATAAATGTCGCAAAATCAATGAGAAAATTGAACCTAATAGTGCATATCATTTGAGGTTTAATTTGCTTTCAACAAAGTCAAAACAGTGGATGCAATACCTCACAAGATGGATTTTCCCAGTGAAATAAAGTCAGGCAGTAGGATATTTTATTTCAGTCTGGCAAGTTCTGTTTTGACATGTTTCTAAAACTGTTCATCAACAGGCCACTCCTATATACTGTAGAACTAGTGTTATTTCTAGTACCTCTGAACCCCCTTGAAAAGGGTTAGAGTTACAGTGTGGTACGTGCTGCTCTACTGCACCACAGATTATTCTATTCCCAGGTGCACTATGTGTGTGTTCATCGGCCAAATGTTTAAGTTTGTCTTGGCACGTTCCCAACCACCAAATTCTGAAAACTAATAGAGAAGCATTTTAACTTCTAATCTGTGGTTCTTCCAAACTCCTCGATTGCTGGGTCTGAGGCATGCATTAAAAAGCGATTTAAGCATGGAATCTTTAAATGCACTTCTGTTACATTTCCATAACCTGAACTAATTGTCATCTCGAGAAGAAGATTGGTGTGACATTTTAATGCTTTTGTTGAGTAAAAAAAACAGACGTGGACTGCCCATTGTAGAAACCTGTGGAACGTAGAGTTAAATTGTTTGGTACAGGCAGTACAAATGGTTTTGAAAGACTCTTGTATGGTACACATCTGGAAGCAATTTCAGACATTCCTTCTAGATTAACACATGTTTTTATTTTAAAAGAAGTTAAATTGCCAGGTTTTAGCTATGGTGAGCATAACTGCTAAAAACTGGAGGTGTGACTGTTACCAATGTCTTCCATTCCTTATTATTCGTTTGCTTTTTAAAGTTGAACATTCAATACAGTCACAGAGTGATAGACTATCAGCTTGTTCAGTACTTGAAACTGTGATACAGAGGGTAGTCTGCTGTGCTGATGGCAGATAATAGTAGGAAATAGTTCTCCCTCTGCAGTTCAGTACATGGAGAAGCATTGTTGCTTGTTGGGGAAGGGGCAGGTTATGAACACAGTCTCACTGCTGTTTTTAAGAAAGGAGGGAAAAGTCACAGGAAACTATTCCAGTTGTTAGCTCAGAAGTATTTCTGGTAAAGGGCTCAAAGCATTCCATTCTTGGGCAAGCAGTAATGAGCTTCAGAAAGAAGACTTAACAGTGAAAAACAAACAAAAGTAAAATGATGTTGATAGAAGCAAAAAAAAATCTTCCTGAGACATTCTGCAGATAGGAGTAGGTGAAAAAGGAATTCATTGCCAGAAGAGAATATTAGAGGGGGTACCTTGGTCAAAGCAAAGTCTTTAAAGGAGTAGAGAGTGGTGACTCCCCTGTGATGTCTGACTTCCAGCATAGTTCCTGCCGTTGAGCTGGTGTTGATATCTTTAGGTTCCTCCCTTGGGGTCTGCTGGGATATAGATTGGAACAATTCAAATGAAGACCTGGAGTTATATTGACCTGGGACCTATATCGAATGCTTTGCAGGACTCCCTGATGAACCATGCCACAACCTTGCCCTGCTCAAGTACGTTCCAATTTAACTTTAGACTCAAATATTTAAATACAGACGACTTGTGCACTTTCTCACTGCACATAAACTAGGCTAAATTGGAAAAGTCCGTTTTTGTGAAACATCAGAAAGAAATATTTCCACAACAGCACCATTTAAATTGTTAATGGTTAAATAGTATACAACAAAGCAGGTTGTGTGAAACTCACTCAAAAATAACATTGAAAGCAGAAGTACTAGAGAAACAAAGGACTGCAGATGCTGGAATCTGGATGAAAAACACAATGATGCAGGAGGAACTCAGCAGGCCAGGCAGCATCCGTGGAGAAGAGCAGGCGGTCAACGTTTCGGGTCAGGACCCTTCTTCAGGGGTGGCACGGTAGCATAGCAGTTAGCGTGACGCTATTACAGCGCCAACGATCGGGGTTCGATTCCCGTCGCTGTCTGTAAGGAGTTTGTACGTTCTCCCGTGTCTGTGTGGGTTTCCTCCGGGTGCTCCGGTTTCCTCCCACATTGCAAAGACGTACGGGTAGGTTAATTTGGGTTTAAAATGAGCAGCGCGGACTCGTTGGGCCTAAAGGGCCTGTTACTGTGCTGTAAATAAAATTTAAAAATTTAAAATTCAAAAAAATTTTTTTAATTTTTAAAAATTTAAAAATTTAAAATTTAAAATTAAAAAAAAATTAAATTTACTTACCATGATAATAGTGCACTAGTAATTGACAGTGGTCATTAATGACTGAGTGCTGATCAGTTAGCATTAGTGATTGACAGGCTGATGAAGCAGAGAACACAGTGGGGATGAAGTTACTGATCCGCTTCAGTGAATCCGCCACTGAAATTCCTCTAGAAATTCATTGGAAGGGCTAGTAAATGGAGAGAATCCAGACCTGGTATTCTCCGTCCTTCCTGAACACAGCTACTAATGCAGGTCTGGTGCCAGTTTTGCAGCAGAAACTCTCTACGCTGAGAATTACTTTCTCCCTGATCCATGTGGAACCAGGCCTATATCTGGAACCCAGTATGCAGGTGGGAATGGTGGTATTGCAATGGTTAATTAACTGGACAAGTAATCTAGAAGCCTGAACTAAGAATCCAGACACCATGGCAGCCCTTGAATTTAAATTCAGTTAATAATCTGGAATTATATTGACGACAGAGTCATTAGTCGTTAATGGACTGTTGTAAAACTCCATCTGGTTCACTAATGTCCTTCAGGGGAAGAAATCTGTCATCCTGACCAGTCCTGCCTGCTTGTACCTTCAAACTCACCTGTGTGGTTGACTCCTCAATGCCCTCTAAAATGGCCCAGCAAATCATTTAGTTCAAGGGCAGACAAATGCCGGCTTTGTCAACATTTATTTGTCAACAAGAGTTTATATATACTATAATGTAACCGGGTCTATAGGACAGACGAGCATTCTGGATCATATAAACTAATGAATTCACTTGCTTATTTTGCAGCATCATTCTCCTTTGTAAGAGTTGAGGGTAGATATTTCTCAGAAGGAGGCTGAGGGCTGCACCGTCACAAAGTGGTGGGCACACAGTAAACTCCTCTTACTTTGAAGAACTTCAATAACAATTTGGTTTTAACCTGAACTTCACTTGGTTTGGAAGCAAAGCACCCTGAAGACAAATTATGTGCACTTGGAAAATGACCATTGCAGGTTTATGCTCTAGATATGATTGTTTCAATATTTCACATTGTAAAAACAAAAGCAGCCAGTGTTCTTCATGTGCTGAAAACTAAGAATTAAATGAAAGCTTTTCCAGGGGTAAACTGGTAAATATCATTGAAACATGAGGAAAAAGGATTGCACCATTAATTCCGAATCATATCTGTGGCATTGTGGAGCACAGCGTGCAAAGAGAAGGGATTTCCAGATGGAGAGACCTTCAACTAATAAATTAATACTCGTGGCTCCCAAGGATGTCTCAGGGACTGTTCTTAAAAATACGTGGGGGTGCAATGTCATGAATAATGTAGGACTATGGACATTTGGAAGGATAGAAGGAAAGAACATTAAGCCAAAAGAAAGAAAGTGAGCGGAAAAAAAATGTATTGATTTGATCCTGAAGTGATAGGGCCAAGATTATTAAACCCAAACTAGAATAAATTCAGTACCATGGTTAAGGTGTAAACTAACTTCAGAATAGAGCACATCATCTTACCAGGTCTTCTTCTCCAACATCACCTGATGCTTTTTCCAAATGATACATCAACCTGACTTGTAACTGTAGGATCGTTTCTCCATTATTGCAGGGTCGGAATCCAGATATTCACTCCCAGTCAACATGTGGAAACAGCTCCACTGCGTCAGTTGTTGATCAGCTGGCGGAATCTTTACCTTTGAGAGCTGTGAATTCAATTTTCTATTCCAGAGGCTTAAGCACAAAATTCTAGGTCAAGACTATAGGGCAATCATGAGGGGGTATGCCACCATCAGAGGACTGTTTTTTAATGAGATGTTAAACCAAGGACCAAACTGTTTGCCAAGTTTAGCATGAAGGATCCTGTGGGACTACTATGAGAAAAGCAGGTGTTATGCATGGTGTGGTTATCATTATTGATCCCTTACCCAACACCTTTGACAACTTTAGACGATGAAACGTCCCCCTCCTTTGCTTTTCCTAGGCTGTAACAGTTCTTAAAAAGCATCCTCTTGAAATAAAAAGTGGGGAAAGTCAATGCCAGTTTTGCTCACATGCTGAGAATGCACTCTCTTAGCATCTGGAGGTTGTTTCATTCTTCATCAATAATAGAGTTGTAGAGCAATACAGCATGGACACAGGCCCTTCGGCCCAACCAGTCCATGCCGTCCACAGTGCCAACCCAGCTAGTCCCAATTTCCTGCGTTCGGCCCATATCCCTCCAAGCCCCGCCCCTCCATGTACCTATCCAAGTGCTTCTTAAATGACACTATTGTACCTGCCTCACCCACTTCCTCTGGCAGCTCGTTCCATATACTCACCACCCTCTGCGTGAAAAAGTTGCCCCTCAGGTCCCTTTTAAATCTTTCCCCTCTCACCCTAAGTCTATGCCCCATAGTTTTGGACTCCCCTACCCTGGGGAAAAGACTGTTACCATCCACCTTATCTATGCCTCTCATAATTTCAAATATTTTTATAAGGTAATACTTTTTAAATACTTTTTTTTAACAATACTTTTTTTAAACAATACTTTTTTTAAACTAATTTTAGTGTGTTAAGCCTCAGTTTGAAGTTGTTGTGTAGGAACATTGTTTTGGCCATTCAAGAATAGCAGGATGAAAGACATCTGGCTCACATAATTGCAAGGGTTCTACCATGAAATAAGTTCATGTACTCTTAAGCTATTTATTTGTCGCCATAATTATACCAAGTAACTAGTTTGAGACTTCCTGACCTAATTTCATACATTAGGGTGAACTACCTATAATTCTGTACTAATTGTAATTAAATTGCCAATCGCACTTATAGAGGCCACAAGAATAACTGATGCAGGAAACATTTATGCAGGGATTTACTTCTTCTGGATTGGGTCGGAAGAAGACTATTGCAATGGCATGACACTAGTCCTGAAGTAGCCCCAGGCCAGATACAGATTGCAAGTAGACCATTGTGGCATTATATTTCTTGCTTACTTAATGGTGCGTGAAGCCAGTTTGTGGGATAAATTCTATTTGTTGCCGAGGAGTGAAGGATGTTTGGAATCTTAATTCAGTCTTTAAATTGACTCAAGAATGTAACATGTGGCTGCCAGCTTTTAAGTGATTTGTGCAATTGCACATATTATCTAATCAGTCTGCTGTTTTCCCTGACAAAGAGGCTGATATTTTTCAAGCCAACAATTAGTACATCATGTTGGGTTAACAGTTCACAGGAAATGAACCCAATATGGGCAGAAACTAACATGAAGAAATTTTCGCAAAAACACTTTGCACAGAGAGCCTTCTGGAATATTAGTTTTCAATGTTTTATGAAAGAGTACTTGTTTGTAAGTGTATAATCAAAGAACACACATCATATTTTTAGATCATTTTTGAATTAAGCAATTATTGTTCTTCAACGTCTCAAATATAATAGAACTAATGTCTAGTCTTTTTGATTTTAAGTCTAAAATTAAAACAGCAACATTTTACTGCAGAATAACAATACACTAATTATAGCAATGTGTGATGAATAACTAAATAAAACAGCCAATAACTCCAGGGAATTTGGGTGACAAATTTCAACTACAGCCTGGTTACTACAAATTAGTTTGCATTGGGCAACCGTAAAAATCAAATGTAAAAGATTTTTGTTTTATAAATGTGAAATATGTTGAGAATCCAATAAGTATTATTTCAGAATTAAACTTAGCTCACAGCACATTTCAGTCTGAGATTGCTGTCACTATCCCATACCCGACATCACTGAACTAGTCTCAACTTGGCTGGCGGTGATTTACCAGGACAGTTTGTGCAATTGTTTTGAAAGGAAGTCAAAAGAGAGCAGATAATGTGCAGGAAGTTTTAGAAATAAGTAGTACATTATAAAAGCTCAGGAAAGTTGTTTTCTGATTCAATCATGCACTTGAAATGTTTGCAGTTTACTTCAATATGATTTATTGAACAAATGTATCTGGTTTCTAAATCAGACAGAAGCAGGGGCTCTGGAACCTAAGGAACAGAAGCAGTGGTAGGCCATTGTCCCCTTGTGCCTTCTCCGCCTTTCACAAAGATTGTGGATGATTGCCTACCCCAGTGCCACTTCCCTGCACTGCCTCCTTATTCACTCAATAGCCAAAAACCTATTATCTCTATATTGTATTGTTTATACTCAGAGATCCAGCTTGCACAACCCTCTTGGGTAGAAAATTCTAAACATTCCCTATCCTCTGGATGAAAAAAATCTTCTCATCTTGGAACTGAATAGCTAACCCCTTATTTTAGGACCATCATATCTATCTATTCTGTCGATCGCCATAACAGTTTTGTATGACGCAATCAGATCAACTCTCATGCATCGAAACTGCCAACAGTATCAGCCTAGTCTGCTTAATATCCCCTCATAGTAAAAAAAATCACCATCAGGAATCAATCTGGTGAACCTTCGCTGTACCACCTCCATCACAATACATCCATCCTTAGGCAGGGAGACCAGAGCTATCCACAATATTACAGCTATGGTCTCAGGGGTCTATACAATTGCAGCAAGATATTTTTTACTTTGGTACCCAAATCCGCTTGA
Organism: Pristis pectinata; assembly: GCF_009764475.1. Classification (NCBI taxonomy): domain Eukaryota; kingdom Metazoa; phylum Chordata; class Chondrichthyes; order Rhinopristiformes; family Pristidae; genus Pristis; species Pristis pectinata. The sequence goes on along the minus strand of NC_067409.1, from coordinate 112,600,060 downwards.
AATAAAGGACATACTGTTTATCTTCCTAATTACTTGCTGTACCTGCATGTTAATCTTCAAGGATTCCCACAAGAGCAGCAAGGTTCCTCCGAACACCAATACCTTTCAGTCTCTGACTATTTAAGAATACTCAGTATTTCTATTTTTAGTACCTAAATGGATGAGCTCATATTCTCCAAATTATATTCCTTCCCAACTCACATCCCTGTCCACATCCACCTGAACCAGCTTCCCCTTCATGCCCACACTTCTCGCTGCCTCGGTAAAGCAGCCAACATAATCAAAGACCCCACCCACCCTGGACATTCCCTCTTCTCCCCCCTCCCATCAGGCTGAAGATATAAAAGCCTGAAAGCACGTACCACCAGGCTCAAGGACAGCTTCTGTCCTGCTGTTATAAGACCATTGAACGGTTCCCTAGTACGATATGATGGACTATTGACCTCACAACCTACCTCGTTATGACCTTGCACCTTAATGTCTGCCTGCACTGCACTTTCTCTGTAACTGTAACACTTTATTCTGCATTCTGTATTGTTTTGCCTTGTACTACCTCAATGCACTGTGTAATGAATTGACCTGTATGATCGGTATGCAAGACAAGTTTTTCACTGTACCTTGGTACAAGTGACAATAATAAACCATTTTACCAATTTGAATTTACCAAGTTTATCTCCATCCACCTGGATATATTATACTTGATGCCCTCATCCAAATCTTTGACAAAGATTGTGAGCAGCTGAGGGCTCCAGCAATGACTCATGTGGCATCTCACAGCATCCCAGCCCAAAACTAAAAGTGATCTTCTTCTGTCCTTTCTGTCCCTGATCCTCAACCCACACCAGATGATTTTCCCCAATCTCATTTTCTGTCGTTCTTGAATAGCCTCTACTATCAAAGATCTTTTGAAGGCCCAAGCACACCATATGCACTGCTTCCTCATTTTCTATTTTGCAGTTACAACTTCATAAAACTCCAACAGATTTGTAAAACATGATCTCGCTTTGTTGATTCCACTCAATCCTGTTGTTTTTTAAGTGCTTTGTTACTGTGTCCTCAACAGTAGATTCCAGCATTGGTAAATTGGTTTATTATTGGGCAGGCACGGTAGTATAGCGGTTAGCGCAACGCTATTACAGCACCAGCGACCTGGGTTCAATTCCCACCGCTGTCTGTAAGGAGTTTGTACGTTCTCCCCGTGTCTGCATGGGATTCCTCCAGGTGCTCCGGTTTCCTCCCACATTCTAAAGACGTACGGGTTCAGAAGTCGTGGGTATGCTATGTTGGCGCCGGAAGTGTGGCGACACTTGCGGGCTGCCCCAGAACACTCTACACAAAAGATGCATTTCACTGTGTGTTTCAATGTACTTGTGACCAATAAAGATATCTTATCTTATTTTCACATACACCGAGGTACATACCATCCATACAGATCTATTCATTGCAACAGAGGTAGTACAGGGTAAAACAATAACAGAATGCAGAATAAAGTGTTACGGTTACAGAGAAAATGCAGTGCAGGCAGACAATAAGGTGCAAGGTCATAACGAGGTAGATTGTGAGGTCAAGAGTCCATCTTATTGTACTATAGTTTTGTAACAGTGGGATAGAAGCTGTCCTTGAGCCTGGTGGTACGTGCTTTCAGGCTTTTATATCTTCTGCCTGATTGGGGGGGGGGGGGAGAAGAGAGAATGTCCGTGGTGGGTGGCGTCTTTGATTTTGTTGGCTGCTTTACTGAGGCAGCAAGAAGTGTAGACAGAGTCCATGGAGGGGAGGCTGGTTTCTGTGATGTACTGAGCTGTGTCCACAACTCTCTGCAGTTTCTTGCGGTCCTGGGCATTTTCCTGTTAACTGGTCTATGGTTCCTGTTTTCTCTCTGCCTCCTCTGAGTACTGCAGGCAGTTACAGCCCAGTTCAATTCCATCCAGATCACTAGGTTAGATTATTATTGTACTTACCCTAATATAATGATTCTGTTCACTGGCCTTCCTGGGTGAAGCTCTGCAGTGCACTCTTGACTGGCTGCATGGTTTGGTTGTTCAGCAGAATCATAATCTGACTTCTGCCAGGCAACATAACATGGAGAAGGAGCAAGGGTAACAGTAAGAGGGAGGGAGCACAGGTAGACCAACCAACTTATCGTCATCTGGATATCTCACTTATCTGACACAAGTGTGTCTGGCTGGATCATCCCTTCACTCCCCAATAGCACAACAGAAGTCTCGTTGCCAGCATGACCTTCTAACCATCATTAGAATGCCCCCATACCATCCAACTTCATGGCTTCATGCCAAGACCAGCAGCAGATTGATAAATACTCTTTCTACCACTTGAAAAAATATGTTGGTAATGCAATTAAGTTCTATATTGTAACTGTGAAAATGTGAGCGGTTAAAATATTTTGTCTCATAATAACTGTGCAGGACAGCTGCCCTGTAGTGCTTCTGCCCTGAGTACCCTTGGTTTCAATTTAGAAAAACCTGGTCACCCTAATAAATATCTCAGCAATGTAACCCTAGACATTTCTTGCTGAATCCAGGATGGAATGATCCAGTTACAGTAAGACAAGGCTGAGTTTCCTTCCTCAGGTGAATCAGCTCTTCCCTGGTAGATTCAATTTACTGCGTTGACAGGAAATATTACATGCTAGTCATTGTAATACTCTTTCATGTGTTAGTTTGGAGCTTAGTTTGTGTAGGAGCACTTGTGCCTCGAAGTGAGAGGCTTGTAGATTTAATTCTCAGGCCAAGTTTTGAGAGGATCACTTTGGGTGGTTTCTTTCATCAAAGTGAGGCGCTGCTACAAAGTGGAGTCCCTCTGTTTTGGATGATTCATCAAGTCAAGGCCCACGTGCTTGTTCCAACAGATTATGGAAATTCTTGCAGTAAAGGCAGGAGGTTTCCAAGAAAAAATGAAGTGAACTCTGTTGAAGCTTCTCCTTCAATCAATATTGATGTCCATATTAGAACATAGAAGATAAGATATCTTTATTAGTCACATGTACATCGAAAGACACAGTGAAATGCATCTTTGTGTAGAGTGTTTTGGGGGCAGCCCACAAGTGTCGCCACGCTTCCGGCGCCAACATAGCATGCCCACAACTTCCTAACCCGTACATCTTTGGAATGTGGGAGGAAACTGGAGCACCCAGAGGAAACCCATGCAGACACGGGGAGAACGTACAAACTCCTTACAGACAGTGGCTGGAATCGAACCCAGGTCGCTGGCGCTGTAATAGCGTTACGCTAATCACTACACCACCATGCCTGGCCATAAATCATGTTCCTGCCCAGGATCAAACTGGGGATCTTTTGTGTGTGAGGCAAATATGATAACTGTTACACTACGGAAACCAGAATACAGAGCTTAGAACAGTACAGCACAGTACTGGCCCTTCAGCCCGCAATGTTGTGGTGACCTATATGAACATCTCCTCTATGATCAATTGAACTCTTCCCTCCTACACAGCCCATAACCCTCCATTTTTCTTACGTCTATGTGCCTATCTAAGAGCCTATTAAATGTCCCTATTATATCAGCCTCTACCACCACCTCCAGCAGTGCATTTCAGGCACCCACCATTCTCTGTGTAAAGAACCTACCTCTGACATCCCCCTGAACATTCCTCCTCTGACCTTAAACAGATGTCAACTGGTATTGGCTATTGCCGCCCTGGGGAAAAGGTGCTGGCTGTCCACTCTATCTATGCCCCTCATAATCTTATACACCTCTATCAAGTCGCCTCTCATCTTGCATCGCTCCAAAGAGCAAAGCCCTAGCTCGCTCACCTTTCCTAGTTAATTTCCAATATTAACTGGTCATTCATTTCATTTTTTTCCTGGTTCTCACTGTGCAAAGAATGACTGCTACATTTCCCAATAGGTCAGCAATTACCAAAGTTCAAATTTCATTAATTGGAGGAAAACCTTTCAAACTTCTCTGAGGAATGCAATACAATATGTGTCAGTGCAAGTCTATCTTCTTACTCTTTACCCTAGATAGAAACTAGAACAAAAAAGCAACTGATATAAGGCAGGCCAGAGATCTTCTGACATGTAAAATACTGTTCACATCTGTGTCACCAGATGGTGTATAGATTTTCAGCTAACTCTATGTTTTATGTTGTCCCTGCCTAGGAAGATTATAGTTATTTGATGTTCACCAGGGGGGCTATCAGCAACTTTTTATGAGTTTCTGATGTTTATTGAACTTAGGAGACCTAATAACAATTTACAGGGAGCTTTATTTTCAGTACAAGGATTCATTTACATGTATAAATGCTGTGAAAATCTTTTCTTCTCATCAACATCTATTTCCACCTTTTCCTCTCCTAAGTTTCAGCAGAAGACATGGGGTCCAAACTCATCCTCAAACCCATGTTAAATGTGCAATAGCGTAGCCGAATTTCAGAAGTGAAATACAATGCGCAAGGATTAATATATTGTGGACCTAGTGTATACAACCAAACATAGAACATAGAACAGTACAGCACTGGACAGGCCATTCGGCCCATGATGTTGTGCCGATCTTGATGTCAATTTATACTAAATGTCCTCCTGTGTATCATCCACATCCCTCCATTCCCTTCATATTTATGAGTCTATCTAAAAACCTCTTAAACTCCCACCAAACTGCCTGCTTCCTCTACTACCCCTGGTAACCCACTCCAGGCGCCTGCCACTCTCTGCGTAAAATACTTGCCCCTCACATTGCCTTTAAACTCCCCACCCCCCTAACCTTAAAAGCATGTTCTCTGGTGTTTGACATTTCTACCCTGGGGATCAGATTCTGACTGTCTACACTATCTTTGCCTCTCATAATTTTAAAAACCTCCATCAGGTCTTCCCTCAGCCTCCGACACTTTAGGGAGAACAACCCAAGTTTGTCCAAACTTTCCTTAGCTCATACTCTCTAATCCAGGCAGCATCCTGGTGAACCTCTCCTGAACCCTCTCCACTGTCTCCACACCCTTCCTGTAATGGGGAGACCAGAAATGCACACAATACTCCAAGTGCGGTCTGACTAAAGTTTGACACAGCTGCAGCATGCCTTCCTTACTCTGATTCTCAACACACCGACCGATGAAGGCAAGCATGCCGTACGCCTTCTTTACCACTTTATCCACTTGTGCAGCCACTTTCAGGGAACTACGGACCTGAACCCCAAGATCCCTCTGTACCTCAATGCTATTAAGGGGCCTACCATTAACTGTATACTTTCTCCTTTCATTTGACCTCCCAAAGAGCAACACCTCAAACTTGCCCAGATTGAACTGCATCTGTCACTTCTCCGTTCATATCTGTAACTGATCTATATCCCGCTGTATTCTTTGACAGTCCTTTACACTGTCCACAACTCCACAAATCTTGGTGTCATCTGCAAACTTGCTAATCCACCCATCTACATTTTCATCCAATTATTCACTGTGGAATATTTCTATCCCATTGGGCTAGAATTTACTCGGAAATACAAGAAATACCTCACTGAATGCTGTCACCTCACCTTCCAAATTTCAAGATATTTAGAGGACATATTCTAATGTGGAAGTTTCAAACTTCCTGTGTGATCCTTGTAGACTGGAGAGGCAAACCGGGCCATCCATCCACTCAGCTACTGCCAGCTCAGAGGCATTCAGCCACGATCATTATCCTTAATAGGTTTGGTGGTCAATTAAACCTGAAGCAATAGGGACAATGTTTATTGTTCAGGCATCTTGGGGGTTTGTCGTCATCTAGCCTACCCACGCAAAGGCACTGGAGCATTGTAATGTAACAAACAATGTGCTGGAGGAACTCAGCGGGTCGAACAGCATCCGTGGGAGGAAAGAAATTGTCGACATTTCGGGTCAAAACCCTGCATCAGGACTGAGAGTGGAGAGGCGGGATGGCTGGTATAGAGAGGAGAAGGGGAGCGGCGAGAAAGGATTCCGAGGTGATTGGTTGACTGAGGAGGGGTGTGAGATGATGGGCACATTGTTTCTTCAGATTCCAGCAACTGCAGTCTCTTGGTAAATCGATAAATTAATTTGTTGTTGTCACATGTACCGAGGTTCAGTGAAAAACTTGCTTTGCATACCGTCCATACAGATCAATTCATTACACAGTGCATTGAGGTAGTACGAGGTAAAACAATAACAGAATGCAGAATAAAGTGTAACAGTTACAGAGAAAGTGCAGTGCAGGCAGACAATAAGGTCTGCTTTGTAATGTAAGGAAGTCCATGCTCACCACATAGTTCAGTATCAAGCAGAGAAGAATCACTGATGGCAGCAAATTCTGACCCATTGTTTCGTTCTCTCATTCATTATGAATACATTTAATAGAATTGATTCTGATACAGACTGGATTTGCGCAAATAATAATATGAATCTCCTGTATGTCAAGAAGCCAGTGGGATTAATTATCCCTCACCCTGACATGTACCTTGTGCTTCAGGTAGTTAAAGCTGTGTGCTACTGAGTACTTATATACTGTGTGTGTCACCAAATGTTACGTGCTAGACGTATGCTAAGGAAACAGTTTTAAAATAATAAATAAGACATTAATTTACATAAAATAAACTTTCCCGGACTTCAAAATATATCCTGCCCAGAGGAATGTAAGCGTGCTAAACCAGGGGATCAGTTGGTAAATGCACTACCTGATGTGGAAACAAAGTAAATGTCTGTAGATGCTGGAAATCAGAAGTGAAAAGAGAAATTGCCGCAAATATGCGGGAGATCAGACAACAAATGTGGACAGAGAAACAGTGTTAAAGTTTCTGGTTGATGATCTTTCATGACGATGAGAAGTTACAGAGTTAACGCTTCATAAAAAGACAGAACTAGACAACATGGTTGGGTCAAAGCAGGAGTCATTAAATGACTGGAGAGATGTTGGTCGAAAGTAGAAATGCTTGACTATGAAACAAAAGTCTTTGATCTAAAGCTGAAAATGGGAGCATCTAAAATTGATGAAATATGGTCATAGAGTCATCGAGTTATACAGCATGAAAACAGGCCCTTCAGCACAACTGGTCCATGCCGAACAAGATGCCCCATCCAAGCGAGTCCCATTTGCCAGCGTTTGGCCCATAACCTTCTAAACCTTTACAATCCATGCACGTGTCCAACTGTCTTTTAAAAGTTGTTATTGTACCTGCCTCAACCACTTCCTCTGGCAGCTGATTCCACATAGATACCACCCTTGTGTAAAAAAAGTTGCCTCTCAAGTTCCTCTCAAATCTCTCCCCTCTCACCTTTAACCCATGCCCTCTAGTTCTTGACCCGCCAACTCTGGGAAAAAGACTGAGTGCATTCACCCTATCTATGCCCCCCGTGATTTTATACACCTCTGTAAGATCACTTCTCAGTCTCCTACACTCTAAGGAATAAAGTCCTGACCTGTCTCTCCCTATAACTCAGTCCTGCATTTCCTGGCAACATCCTTGTAAATTTTGTCTAAAATGATCAAACATTGTTGAAAAATGGTTGAAGAGGAGGATAGGGAGTCGTATAAAGGAAGAAGTACAGAAATTAGATTGGAATTGGAATAGGAATTGGTTTATTATTGTCACTTGTACTGAGGTTCGGTGAAAAACTTGTCCTGCAAACCAATCGTACAGATCAATTTATTACACAGTGCATTGAGGTATTACAGGGTAAAACAATACAGAATGCAGAGTAAAGTGTCACAGCTACAGGGAAAGTGCAGTGCAGGCAGACAATAAGGTGCAAGGTCATAACGAGGTAGATTGTGAGGTCCATCAGGCATGGTAGCATAATGGTTAGCATAGTGCTTTACAGCGCCAGCGACCCGGGTTCAAATCTGGCCACTGTCTGTAAGGAGTTTGTACGTTCTCCCTGTGTCTGCATGGGTTTCCTCCGGGTGCTCCGGTTTCCTCCCACATTCCTAAGACGTACAGGTTAGGAAGTTGTGGGCATGCTACGTTGGCGCCGGAAGCGTGGCGACACTTGCAGGCTGCCCCCCAAAAATCACTATGCAAAAGATGCATTTCACTGTGTGTTTTGATGTACATGTGACTAATAAAGATCTGATCTGATCTGATCTGATCTTATCTTATCTTGTCTTATCTTATCTTATCATACTGGGGAACTGTTCAATAGTCTTATCACAGTGGGGTAGAAGCTGTCCTTGAGCCTGGTGGTACGTGTCCTCAGGCTCCTGTATCTTCTACCTGATGGGAGAAGGGAGAAGAGAGAATGTCTGGGGTGGGTGGGGTCTTTGATTATGTTGGCTGCTTTACCGAGGCAGTGAGAAGTGTAGGCAGAGTCCCTGGAGAGGAGGCTGGATTTGTATTTTTTAGATAAGATATTTCTTTCTTTCTTTTTCAATCTTTTTATTAGTTTTCAAATTAATACAGATTAATATATTGCATCAATGTTTGTACATGTAGTACAAAGAGATCTGGATAACAATCATGGCATAGATAATCATAAAGAACAATAAGATATAAAAAAAACTGTAGATCCAACAATCTCATTTTCTTAGTAAATGAATATCATGTATTGGTACGGCAACTGCTCTGCTCAGGACTGCAAGAAGCTGCAGAGAGTTGTGGACACAGCCCAGCACATCACGGACACCAGCCTCCCCTCCTTGGACTCTGTCTTTACCTTTTGTTATCTTGGTGAAGCAGCCGGCATAATCAAAGACCCCTCCCACCTGGGACATTCTCTCTTCTCTCCTCTTCCATCGGGTAGAAGATACAGGAGCCTGAGGGCACGTACCACCAGACTTAAGGACAGCTTCTACCCCACTGTGATAAGACTACTGAACGGTTCCCTTATACAATGAGATGGACTATAACCTCACGATCTACCTTGTTGTGACCTTGCACCTTATTGCACTGCACTTTCTCTGTAGCTGTGACACTTTACTCTGTACTGTTATTGTTTTTACCTGTACTACATCAATGCACTCTGTACTAACTCAATGTAACTGCACTGTGTAATGAATTGACCTGTACGATCGGTTTGTAAGACAAGCTTTTCACTGTACCTCGGTACAAGTGACAGTAATAAACCAATAAGTAAACCACTAAACCAATAAACTTTTCAACCCTGGAACTGAAGGTTACAGGTGACCCCTGTGTTACAGCAGATGTACTCCACGACTGTATTGCAAATTTATATTGCGATTTTCCGTGTGCAAGAAATGCAAGTTGGAAAAGTATTTGTTTACTTCTCTCCTTTTTGTCACATAAGTTCGGTGAGAGGATATTTTATTCCATGTCTCAGTTTTTTGGGTAGTGATTTGTGAGTTCTGTAAAGGTGAATTTCCATTACCCGAACTGCTGTGCAGAGATTGCAAAGATGGCAAATTAATCCATTCACTTCAATACAATAAAAGTCAGTGAAAAGACCACTGTCCACTGCATCAGGTTGCACAGAGGTGCTGAGGGTGGCAACGGCCACTGGTAGTGTGCTATTATGTTATAATGTGGTTCTAATAAAGAACTACAGTTCCCAGTAGGCAATGCAAGGGGTCACATGTTGGAACAGGAAGTGGTTGTAAAAAGAGAGGGAAAGCAAGCCACTTGGTTGTTGGTTAATGAAATGGTCAGATGTTAAACCCACGCGAAGTTTGTCTCTTGATGAAGAACAAACAGAACAGGTAGGGCCTATGCTCTTGAAGCCATGGTGTAGAAGGAAATGAGGTCTCATTAAAAACTGAAACTTTGAACCCTTTTTACCTCGTCTTTCTATATTGAAGTAGGTATGTTTTATAGGTAAGGCTTTGCAAATTAACATTTTAACCACTTTTGGACCGAGACTCTGCCAACAGTGGAGTGCCACATCTCTGCTGGGCCCCCAGCTGTTCATAATCCATATCAATGACTTGGGAAGAAATTTCTTCACCAAAATACAGCTGAATCATTGGAATTTTTCACCCTCAAGGGCCGTGGAAGTTCTGTCACGGAGTTTGATCGATTTTTAGATATTCAGGAAATCAGGGGATTTGAGATTGATGCAGGAGGGATGCACTGGGGTAGAAGATCAGTCATGAGCTTAGAACAGCAGAAGGAACATGAGTCAGATGACCTAATGCTGCTTATGTTTTCCTTTAATGAATGTCCAGGTTCTGGCATGCACTTGCAGCCTCAGTATTAACAAACAGTGCAATCATGAAATACAAGTTTAAGAATATTTATTTCAGTGTTTAATCATGTGCAGAATATGAAATGGAGCAAGAGAAAGGATGACTGGATTGAAAAAAATAGCAACAAGTTAAATAATTTGCATTTGTGTTTAAAACTTCCAATAACAATTATAATCCAGAGATATAAAACTAATCTTTCTCTCTGGCAGTGATAAATAAAATTGCTTTCAATTGTCTCTGTCCAGTCCCCAGGAATTATGTGTTCTCAATATAAAACTGCCTATATCGCAGCACAAATCAGGTTAGTAAGGGAAATGGAAATGTTCTAGTTCACTGCCATGGATTTGGAGCTCATTGCAGATGTAGTCTGTATCTTGTGCTTGCTGAAATTGAACTGGGAGTGTTTGATAAATGGACACTGTGTACCAAATATAGAAGATAGTTCTCTTCCATAAGTACTGACAGCTTAAGTATTGATAAGCATGGATTTCATCCCCGTTGTCATATCTGCTGCACTGATGGGTGGTTACTGATGGTTACGTCAGCACATCTGATTTCTAGCACATTTAAGAAATGATACGAGTCAAGTCATAATACCAATACCAACTTCCTCTGGCAGCTCGTTCCATGCACTCACCACCCTCTGTGTGAAGATGTCACCCCCTCAGGTCCCTTTTAAATCTTTCACTTCTCACCTTAAACCTATGCCCTCAAGTTTTTGATTCCCTTTCCCTGGGGGAAAAGTCACTTTAACAGATGCAAGATCTTCCTAAATGGCCTCATTAGATCTCTGCTGTCTCTCCCAATGTTCTGTTCAGAATCAGAATCATGTTTATTATCACGGACTTATATGACGTGAAATGTGTTGTCTTGTGGCAGCAGTACAGTGCAAAGACATAAAATTACTATAAATTACACTAAATAAATAGTGCATAACAAAGGAATAACGAGGTAGTGTTCATGGGTTCATGGACCATTCAGAAATCTGATGGCAGAGGGGAAGAAGCTGTTCCTGAATCATTGAGTGTGGGTCTTCAGGCTCCTGTACCTCCTCCCTGATGGTAGTAACGAGAAGAGGGCATGTTCCAGATGATGAGGGTCATTAATGATGGATGCCGCCGCCTTGAGATACTGCCTCTTGAAGATGTCCTCAATGGTGGGGAAGGTTGTGCCCGTGATGGAGCTGGCTGAGTCTACAACCCTCTGCAACCTCTTGCGATCCTGCACATTGGAGCCTTCATACCAGGCGGTGATGCAACCAGTCAGCATGCTCTCCGTTGTACAGCTATAGAAATTTGCAAGAGTCTTTGGTGACGTACCAAATCTCCTCAAGCTCCTAACGAAGTAAAGCCGCTGGTGTGCCTTCTTCATGATTGCATCAATGTGTTGGGGCCAGGATAGATCCTCTGAGATGTTGATGCCCAGGAACGAAGCTGCTCACCCTTTCCACTGCTCACCCCTTCAATGAAGACTGGTGTGTGTTCTCCTGACTTCCTCTTCCTGAAGTCCACAATCAATTCCTTGGTCTTGCTGATGTTGAGTGTGAGGTTGTTGTTGCAATACCACTTGACCAGCTGAACTTTATCTCACTGCTCTGTGCACTACTGCATTAGACAAGTCAGCCAGGCATTGTATTTGCAAAGAAGTGATTTCAGTTACATTGATTTCAGTGAGGAAAACATGTCAATCCCGGCACTAAATTTCTGGCTTCCCATGAGTGCAGGCAGCCATGGATTACACTCAACTGCATGCAAGAGTTTCCCTTTGAACCTGGAACCTCTAACTGGAAGTTTCTGCTCCCTCAATGTTCAGGCTATTGCGCATCACAGGCAGAACCTCTGCATGGTGAATGCCATGCTTTCAGCAAGCTCAATTGACTCCTTAGTCCTGAGGGAATTTCCGCCTGACACTTTGAGCAGGCAGCACCGATCAGTGATCATGGTCAACATTTTGCACTTATCTGACCTCACCCTATACAGTATTGTTTGATTTCCTTTATATTAAGATATTTATTGATCTCTCAGTGACTGAGACTCCATTGCCCACTTAGGTAATGAACTGCAAAGATTCACCATCCCCTTGTTTCTTCCTGAACTGAAATAGCTGACCTTATCTTCAGACCGTGGTTGCTGTTCCTAGACACCCAATCCTGGAGGAACATCATCTCTGCAACTACCATGTCAGAATCAGAATCAGGTTTATTATCACTGACATATGACGTGAGATATGTTGTTTTACAGTATCAGTACAGTGCCTTAATACATGAAAACAGTGCCAGAAGCCCCTTAAGAACTATGCACATTTCAGTGCGATTACCACCCATTCATTTCCATTCAAGGGAGTACAAGAGACTACTCTTATAACAAGCCCACCATCCCAGCAATCCACCGGGTGAGCTATTCCCTCTTTTGCGAGTATATCCTTCCTTAGATAGGGAGACCACAATTGTACACGATAGTTCGGAGGTGGTCTCACTGGGGCCCAATATAATTGGAGCAAGGTATCTTTACTCGTACTCAAGTCATATTGCAATAAAGGCCAGCATGCTGTTTGTTTCCCAAATTCCTTGCCAAATCTGTATATTAACATTCAGTACGTTGTGTGTAAGGACATCCAGATCCCTTTGAATATCAACACCATTCAATGGTCACCATTTAAAAAACACATTATCTTTCTGTGTTTTCTACTTGTGTTAAGAGGCACCTGGACAGGTGCTTAACTGAGCAGAGCACAGAGGGATATGGTACTAATGGAGGTAAGTGGGATAGACACGAAGGTCATGCACTGGGTCAAAGGGCCTGTTTCTACGCTCTACAACACTGTGACTCAGTGTGGGTGGCCTCATAATTTTCAACATTATATTCCATCTGCCATCTTCAGCCATTCACTAAGCCGGCCAACATCCTCCTGAAGCCTCTCTACATCCTTCCAACAGCCCATACTGCTGCCCAGCTTTGTATCGTCAGCAAACTTGGATATATTGCGTTTAATCCCCATACCCAAATCACACTGAGTGGCCGGGACCACGGCACTAAATCCCTGTGAGACCCCACTGGCCTCAGCAGGGTTTCTATCCAGTCTGAGTAGGACTGCTGATGATTTAGAGGGGCGTGAGTGGGGAAGGGGGCATGTTGCTGATCCTGCAGAACAGAGGTGAGTTGTTGTGTGTTATACTGGTAAATTGGTTTATTATTGTCACATGCACCAAGGTACAATGAAAAACTTGTCTTGCACACCATCCATACAGATCAATTCATTACAACAGTGCATTGAGGTAGTACAGGGTAAAACAGTAACAGAATGCAGAATAAAGTGTTACAGTTACAGAGAAAGTGCCGTGCAGGTAGACAGTAAGGTGCACGATCGTAACAAGGTAGATTGTGAGGTCAAGAGTCCATCTTATCGTACTAGGGGACTGTTCAATAGTCTTATAACAGTGGGATAGAAGCTGTCCTTGAGCCTGGTGGTACGTACTTTCAGGCTTTTGTATCTTCTGCCTGATGGGAGAGGGGAGAAGAGAGAATGTCCGGGGTGGGTGGGGTCTTTGATTATGTTGGCTGCTTTACCGAGGCAGCGAAAAGTGTAGACAGAGTCCATGGAGGGGAGGCTGGTTTCCGTGATGTGCTGAGCTGTGTCCACAACTCTCTGCAGTTTTTTGCGGTCACAGGTAGAGCAGTTGCCGTACCAAGTCATGATGCATCTGGATAGGATCAGAATATATCTGTTCCTCTTGGAAAGCTATTTGCTCAAGTGTGGCTTCTCTCTGCTCATGACAGAGAGCATTCAGATCATCTGCAGCTTCCTTCCATCTGCAACAATATTTAATGCAAAAAAGAGAGGTGAACTCCTGTTTTGAGTTGACAGAGTCTAAATGGGAAGAAATATTTACGTGGGTGGATGGGGATGTGTCCTGTTTGTTGACCTTGGGCAAGACACAACCACAAGCTGCGTGGGGCTGGGTGTTGGGGATGTGCAGGTTTTGATTCACAGCTTAGAGCTGAGTTATTTTACTCAAGTCACATCAAAGAGCAGGGAAAAAAGCCTGACTTATGTTCTTGATTATCGTCTTTTGATCCTTTCTGAAGGGATAATGTTAGATGAAATTGGGATACTGTTTCAATGGTTAGATATTCTGCCAGTACTTGTCTTGTGTTCATGCATGAAGATTCGTCGCCCAGGTGCATCAGTAGAGAATAGCTGACACTCTCAACAACTTACTCTGTGTCAATCAGTGCCTGAAAATCAAGAAAAACTGCCGATGCTGCAAGTCTGAAATAAAAACAGGAAGTGTTGGGAATACTCAGCAAGTCAGGCAACATCTGTGGAAAGAAAAACAGAGTAAAAGTTGCAGGTTGAAGACTCTTCATCAGAACTGGAAAAGTGTGAGACCAAGTGTGCTTTCAGGTGCTGAGGAGGGTGAAGGGAAGAGCTGTAAAGAGAAAAGAGATAGGGTGGAGACAAGGTTTGTCCAGGTGACAATGCCTTGGTACCATCCAGTTCACAGATAAAAGAGAATAGTTCGAGAGAATAAAAAAAAAACTAAAGGAATTGGACTGAGGACAACAGTTATTGGAAATCAGAAATAAAAGAAATTCATCTGGTGACCTCCTTCCAGCCTCTTCCTTTTCTAAATTGGTAAATTGGTCTATTATTGTCACATGTACCGAGGTACAGTGAAAAACTTGTCTTGCATACAGTTCATACAGATCAATTTATTACAACCGTGTATTGAGGTAGTACAGGGTAAAAACAATAACAGAATGCAGAATAAAGTGTTACAGTTACAGAGAAAGTGCAGTGCAGGTAGACAATAAGGTGCAAGGTCATAACGAGGTAGATTGTGAGGTCAAGAGTACATCTTATCGTACTAGGGGACTGTTCAATAGTCTTATCACAGTGGGATAGAAGCTGTCTTTGAGCCTGGTGGCATGTGCCCTCAGGCTTGTATCTTCTGCCCGATGGGAGGTTGGAGAAGAGAGATTGTCTGGGGTGGGTGCGGTCTTTGATTATGTGGGCTGCTCTACAGAGGCAGTTAGAAATGTAGACAGAGTCTATGGAGGGGAGGCTGGTTTCCATGATGTGCTGAGCTGTGTCCACAACTCTCTGCAGTTTCTTGCAGTCCTGGGCAGAGCAGTTGCCATACCAAGCCGTGATGCATCCAGATAGGATGATTTCTGTAGTACCTCAATAAAAATTGGTGCAGGTCAAAGGGGATGTGCCAAATTTCTTTAGCCTCCTAAGGAAGTAGAGGTGCTGGTGAGCTTTCTTGGGTGTGGCATCTATGTGGTTGGACCAGGACAGGCTGTTGGTGATGTTCTCTCCTAGAAACTTGAAGCTCTCAGCCCTCTCGACCTCAACACCGTTAGTGTAAACAGGTGCATGTGCACCACCCCCTTTCCTGAAGTCAATGACCAGCTCTTTTGTTGACATTGAGGGAAAGGTTGTTGTCATGACACTATGTCACTAAGCTCTCTATCTCCTTCCTGTACCCTTTCTCATCGTTATTTGAGATACAGCCTACTACGGTGGTATCATCTGCAAACTTATAGATGGAGTTAGAGCAGAATCTGGCCACACATTCTTTTCTAGATCTATCCATCACTAACTACTGATGCAACATTAACCAACTCAATTTTTCTGCTGCCCTTGCTCATTTTAAATTACTCCACTCCTAACCTACAGCATTCTACTCACTGCGAACCAACCGTTACCCTCTGCCAGTAGTGGTGAAGTTGTCCTTTGGTTTATTGACTTACCAGAGGCTAAATATTAGCTCACAGGTACCTCGTCTAACTTCCCTCCAGACCATGATCCACCTTTAAACATCAGGTCATTATCTCGCAGTCACTGACCTCATTTCACAGAACATAGAACAGTGCAGCCCAGGAACAGGCCCTTGGGCCCACAATGTCTGTGCTGAACACGATGCCAAATGTAACTGACTCTCTGCTGCCTGCACGTGATCCACATCCCTCCTTACCCTGCATATTCATGTGTCTATCTAACACCTCCGAAGCACCACGATTTTATCTGCCTCCACCACTTCCCCCGGCAGCCCATTCCAGGCACCCACCACTCTCTGTGTAAAAAAAACTTGCCCCACACATCTCCTTTGAACTTACCCCCTCTTACCTTAAATGCATGTCCTCTAGTACTTGATATCTCTACCCTGAGAGAAAGATTCTGACTGTCTACCCTATCTGTGCCTCTTATCGCCTTTTAAACTTCCATCAGGTCTTCCCTCAGCCTTTGATGCTCCAGAGAAAACAACCCAAGTCGGTCCAACTTCTTATAGCTCATTCCTTCTAATCCAGGCAGCATCCTGGTGAACCTCTCCTGCACCCTCTCCAAAGCCTCTACATCCTCCCTGTAATGGGGCGACCAGAACCACACGCAGTACTCCAAGTGCGGCCTAACCAAAGTTTTATACAGCTGCAGCATGACTTCCTGACTCTTAGTGCCCTGACCAATGAGATAAGATAAGATTTCTTTATTAGTCACTCAAACATCGAAACCCACAGTGAAATGCATCTTTTGCGTCGAGTGTTCTGGGGGCAGCCCGCAAGTGTCGCCACGCTTCCGGCACCGACATAGCATGCCCACAACTTCCTAACCTGTACATCTTTGGAATGTGGGAGGAAACCGGAGCACCCGGAGGAAACCCACGCAGACACACGGGGAGAACGTACAAACCCCTTACAGAGAGCGGCAGGAATTGAACCTGGGTTGCTGACGCTGTAATAGCATTACACGAACCACTGCACTACTGTTCTGCCCAGCATTGCCATTTGTCCGCCCATATCTGTAACCAATTGATATTCTTCTGTATGCTTTGACAGCCCTCTACACTGTCTACAACTCCACCAATCTTCGTACTGTCTGCAAATCTACTAACCCACCCATTTACATTTCCATCCAAATCATTTAAATATAACGTAAACAACAGAGGCCCCAGCACCAATTCCTGCAGAATACCTCTGGTCACGGATTATCATTTCCTTGGAAGATCTACCCTCCACAATCTCAAGCATTTTTTTATATTCATTCAAACGATGTGGGCATTGCAGGCTGAGCCAGCGTTTAATTGCCTGTCCCTAGTTGCCTTTGAGCACGTGGTGATGAGCTGCCTTCTTGAATTGCTGCAGTCCTTGAGGTGTGGGTGTAACCACAATGCTGTTAGGGAGGGAGTTCCAGGATTCTGATCCAGTGACGGTGAAGGAACGGTGACATATTTCTAAATCGGGATGATGTGTGGCTTGGAGGGCAACTTAGGGGGTGGTGTTCCCCGTCCTTGTAGCTGGTAGTGGTGATGGGGCCTTGTTCCCCAACTCACATTATCTCTTATTTCCTCCCAAGATCCACAAGCAGGACTGTCTGGGTGCAACTATCGTTTCAATCTGCTTTTGTCCGCACAAAACTTACTTCTCCCTACCTTGACTCTGTTCTTTCTCCAATTTTCCAGTCCCTTCCTACATATTCCTGTGAACCTTCTGATGCTTCCCGTTACTTTGATAGTTTCCAGTTTCCTGGACACAACAGGTTCATCTCCAATGCAGAGGAGATTGACAAGGATGTTGCCTGGATTGGAGGACTTTAGTTATGGGGAGAGACTGGACAGGCTGGGCTTGTTTCCCCTGGAGCGAAGGAGACTGAGGAGTGATCTGAAAGATTATTAAAGGCATAGCTAGGGTGGGTAGTCAGAATCCTTTCCCTATGGTTTGAAGGCTGTTGGTTCAAGGACCATTCCAAGGTCTGTAGGGCAAAAATCAAGGCTGAAGTTTCAGTCTAATCTCTCAGCTGGATGCAAAAGATCCCACTATTTTGAAGCAGGAGGATGTTCACTGGTATTCAGGCCAATGTTTGAATGTCACTAAACCAGATAATTTGGTCTTTATTGAATTGCTGTTTGTGAGAGTTGTTATGCACAGATTAATTGCCACATTTCTGACAATCCAGTAATGACCATACCTCAAAAAGTTCTTTATTCACTGTAAACTGTTCCTGGATGCTCTGAAAGGCACATAAAGGATGCTATATAAATGCAAATCATTCTTTCTATCCTTCCATGTTCCTTGGAGCCTGTGCAACATGGAAATGGTGGATAGATCTTTTGGCGTACCATTGGACACAATCCAAAACATGCATCTGATCATCGATATCATGACTTCCATTGGTATAAGGGTGGGAGCCCCCAGCGTCTGCACCCTGCAGTAGAACTTCAGCTTGTTGCTGAGCCAGCTCAGACTCCTGCCAGAATAGTAGTACTGGTGTCACACCACTATAGGATGCTTACTGACATCACAATCTGCTTGTTGTGCAGTCTTCTGCTGTAGCTGGGAAAAATAAAAGTCTTTATTGAACAGAGCAGATTTTCTGGAGAGAATCTACTTCTCCTCTTCTGATGTCCTGATGAAGGGTCTTTGTCTGAAACGTCAACTGTTTATTTCCCTCTACGGATGCTGCCTGACCTGCTGAGTTCCTCCAGCACTTTTTTTGATTAACATGAGCATTCATCGATCGTCTTCCCGCGCCTAGCTTCAATGAGACAGTATCAGAATGTCCCACCCCCAATTATTGGTTTCAATAGCCTTAACGTATCAGTTGAAGTTAAATTGTGATCAGATTTTATTTCCTGAAAACTGGTTCTCATTTTAATTAATGTCTGCAATCCATAATTTCATAACTCCAGAATAATCCCTGACACTTCAAGCAGTTGGTAGGTGCAAACACATTAACACCCTCTTCAATTAAGGGTCCCGTCCCCCGCTCTCATCACAAACAGAACACTTGTTTGTCTGCCTGCACTGCACTTTCTCTGTAACTGTAACACTTTAGTCTGCATTCTATTATTGTTTTACCTTGTGCTACCTCAATGCACTGTGCAATGAATTGATCTGTATGAACAGTATGCAAGACAAGTTTTTCACTGTACCTCGGTACAAGTGACAATAACGAACCAATTTACTAATTTGCATGCAACTAGATATATACTCGAAGTTTGCTTGAAAGAACCTTTCACTGCATTCACTCCAGAGACAGTTGTAACCTCTAAGATCTTCAAGCCTGCTCTGACAATGGCCCACAACTACACAGGGGTGCTGCTTATAAAGAGAAGTTACTCCACTAATTGAGCAAATGCTGCTGACCAAATGGGAGTGAGGGAAGCTTCACAGCACTGTTGCACATTTTATACGTCAAGGCTTTGGATAATTGGTTCCAAATTTCTCTTTGATTTTGTGCCACGATGAGGATGCTGTTGGGACAGAAAATGGCTTGTGAGATTGGAAATTGTTCCAGGATCTGTTTACACTCGGCTTTCAGCCCAAGATTCCTGGGGAGCCGTGTGGGTGGAAACTCCCTTATCCCATAACAGTTTCCTTTAGAACTGATTTTACAAAATGAAGTGGGATGGTCAAGGTGATTTCACATACCTTAGTCTGCTGAAGGTATGGGACTGAAAGGAAATTTTTACTACCCCAGAAAAGAACCAGAAAATGTACATGGTGAACAGTTATATCAACTCTGCTTGCACAATCATGAACAATAGACCTTCTGTACCATTTTCTTTTCCTCAATGAATGCTGATTTTTCTATCTTCTGTTTTACACTATTTTCCAAGACGAATTGTTAGCCAAACCCTTTCAAAAGAATTCTACTGCTACAGAGTCCCAGTGGATTTTTTACATTAAACAAGTGATTTTCCCTTGCCTTATTCAACTCAGCTGGATACACATCCAACTAGCTGAAGGCTAGAACTTCAGAGCTTTTCAGTTGGCCAGGAACAGCATTCTCCTATTTTGAGAGGTGTTGCCAGCAGTGACGTTTAAGTCAGTCTCATTTTACAGATGGTGGTTCTGGTTCAATATAGTTTTTTCTCTATTTGCCAAAGCTGCATAGATGGCCACTGTCTGTAAGGAGTTTGTATGTTCTCCCAGTGTCTGTGTGGGTTTCCTCCCACATTCCAAAGACGTCAGGAAGTTGTGGGCGTGCTATGTTGGCACCGGAAGCATGGCGACACTTGCGGGCTGCCCCAGAACACTCGATGCAAAAGATGCATTTCACTGTGTGTTTCGAAGTACATGTGACTAATAACGAAATCTTATTGGTATTGGTTTATTATTGTCACTTGTACCGAGGTACAGTGAAAAACTTGTCTTAGAAACCAATCGTACAGGTCAATTCATTACACAGTGCAGTTACATTGGGTTAGTACAGAGTGCATTGATGTAGTACAGGTAAAAAAAAACAGTACAAAGTAAAGTGTCACAGCTACAGAGAAAGTGCAGTGCAATAAGGTGCAAGGTCACAACAAGGTAGATCGTGAGGTCAGAGTCCATCTCATTGTATAAGGGAACTGTTCAATAGTCTTATCACAGTGGGGTAGAAGCTGTCCTTAAGTCTGGTGATACATGCCACTTAGTGCATTTCAAGTAGTCAGAAGAGTTGCTTGCTCTTATAACAAATCCTGACTCTCCCAGTACAATGCCAGTCACATTCAGGACTGACCTACATCTATTTGGTATCCTATTGTAAATGGAATGCTTAAAAATGATGTGCAGAAAAGTTACTGTAGCCTGACTGAATCTGTCTGGTCTTAACTAATTATGGTCCCTTCAAGATAACTGTTACTTCAAAACTTCAGACTTGGTTGAAAACCTATTATGGCCATCTGCAACAATATTTGGTACAGGAGTCAATATTCTCTGTACCTTGGTCCACAGCCTGGCCCAGAGCTGTCAGAGTAATATCATTGTTATTTTCTCTAAGAATAGTATAAGATGCAACCATAACCTTCTACCTTTAGCAATGTGAGTGATCAAAATTAAAAAGAAATCAGATTAAACAGCTTTCCTTCCATTCATCTACAGTGTTAAGGGACTCACTTGTTTTAATAAACAACACAGATATTTTTTCCAAAATGAAGTCATTAATACAGAGAAAAACATTTTGCTTCCACAACTGGCTGCATGTACACACAATATAAGCACTTTGAAAAAGTGCAGGCATATAACTTTACTACACAGCAATTCTGCCTTTTCCTCAATTCATGCTTGGTGACAAAGGAAGTTCATCAGATCAACACAGAGACTAATTTGGGACAAGTGCAGTGCTATCTATGAAAGGGGGAAAGAATGAATCAGGATCAGATTTATTATCACAGACATATTACATGAAATGTGTTGTTTTGCGGCAGCAGTACAGTGCAAAGACATAAAAATCTATAAATTACAAAATAAATAAATAGTGCAAAATAAAGGAATAATGAGGAAGTGTTCATGGGTTTGTGGACCGTTCAGAAATCTGATGACAGAGAGGAAGAAGCTGTTCCTGATTCGTTGGGTCTTCAGGTTCCTGTACCTCCTCCCCAAAGGTAGTAATGAGAAGAAGGCATATCCTGGATGGTGAGGATGCTTAGTGATGGATGCCGCTTTCTTGAGGCATCACCTCTTGAAGATGTCCTCAATGGTGGGGAAGGTTGTGCCCGTGATGGAGCTGGCTGAGTCTACAACCCTCTGCAGCCTCTTGCAATCCTGTGCATTGGAGTCTCCATACCAGGTAGTGATGCAACCAGTCAGAATGCTCTCCATCGTACATCTGTAGAAATTTGTAAGTCTTTGGTGACGTACCGAATCTCCTCAAACTCTTAACAAAGTAGACCCGCTGGCATGCCTTCTTCATGATTGCATAACTGTGTTGGGCCCAGGATAGATCCTCTGAGATGTTGACGTCCATGAACTTGAAGCTGCTCACCCTTTCCACCGCTGACCCCTCAGTGAAGACTGGTGTGTGTTCTCCCAACTTCTCCCTCCTGAAGTCCACAATCAGTTCCTTGGTCTTGCTGACATTGAGTACGAGAATGACTTCAGATTGAATTGGGGGCGGAACTGAAGAGACACTGGGGGAGGAGTTGCTGATTTTAGGATTTCAATGATTAGTTCTCAATCCATGTTTTGTCCCAGCAATTTAACCAAAAAGGTTGGTCTTAGAGACAATTCAATCTGTTGGCAACTTGCTAAATGTGCAAGTTAGGAGGTCACTTTAGCACCCCTATTTTAGGGATTATCTCTACAATAGCAATGATCATTCCTTACTACTTATTTCAATAACTGGATCAGTACTTCCACAGGGGATGGTTGAGAATGTGGATTGAGCTGGTTCGATTTAAATCTGCCACACATTTTTTTGAAAATGGGCCTGAATTTGTTGAAGTGGAACAGCTTGTGACTTTCCTGGTTGGTTAGACATTCACCTGCATTCTCCAAGTGAGTACATTTTGCCCTGAAAATTGATGGGACTGAGAGCTATGGCAAGGGAGAAATAAACAGAGGAAGAATGAGGAAGCTGGATAAATTAGTGTGGATCATCTAACGTCAGGTAGGTACAAAGATATAAAGAAAGGGAAAAAAGGGAGATTGGATTGGGAGAGAGCAAAATAAAGACAGAAAGGAACAAAGTTCATACAGAGAACTGTGTCTTTCCAAAAAAGTTAATTGGCAGAAATTAACAGTTACGTCATAATTGTAAAACTATTTAACAATTATTAAATGTTAAGAAGGGTACTTGCAATATTTACTTGATTTAATTTTCTGCTTCTGTTTAATTAATGTGCAAGTAGTGCAACCCTGAAACTCATGGTGGGAGTTGAGGGTGAAATGCTGTTTCTGGAAATCTAATGACAGAATGGCTCACATTATCCAACAATGTGTTAAACTTGCATGATAACGTTCACCAAATTCTGTCCCAATTATTAGAATTCAAACCTTGGATTTCTTTTACATATCTAATTTCTGTTCGGGGCACAAACTCAATATTCGATTTTTACTTCAATTTTGTCTCCACAGGGGTATGCAATTTTATTGCGATTTGAAATGTGTTCCTCCCAGTTTTCAGTGATATTTTGTACTGTCAACTGACTACCTGCTTTTGTCTCCATTTTCAGTTGTTTACCTATTTACTATGTCTAATATTTACATATGTTCGTTTGATCATAATGTTTTACATCCGGGGGGGATTATTCTCTGTTATTTTTATCTAAACTTATTTATTGGTAAAATAATCTGGCACTATAATGCTTTCACATATCTATGCCCTTAGGAGACTAACAGAATCATTATATAATCTACATAAATCTAGTGATGCCTGAGTCATACACCCCCTGACTCTGCTAGCTTCATTAAAGTTGCAGTCAGGCATATTTGTCAGTGCTCCTTGACGTTTAAGTAAAGATATTTTATCAGGACTAATACAAATGAGACCTTGGCTTAAGTTTCTGTTTGCTTACTGATGTGTTTTCTCCCGTTCTGTTCAGTTGTTCAGTAAAATGATTAAAAAAAAAGAAAAACTACTTCATTTTACTGAAAGGAAATGGCAATTTTCTCTATTGGATGTACCGTATATTTCAACTGTGTTCTATCTGTGCAAGATACATTTGGCACTGTTAATTTAACATTGCTTGGCCTTAATATAAATATCATTTAATAGATGCATCATGCTTACCTTGTAGGTCTTGCTTCCTTACTCACTATAAGAATTGTACAGTCTCAGCAATGTGGGATCATTAGGTGTATTTGTACCTTAATATGTGGCAATGCATCAAAACAGAGTTTGTGTTACAGCATCCAAAATGCTGGTTAAATTTTTAATATTGGCAAAGAGGCAATGGGATATGCAGCTTTATGTTCCCTACCAATGTTATAAAAGTCATGTTAAATGAAAAGAGAAAATGTAAGAAGAAAATGCAGGTTAGGCAGTATCTGTGGTGGAAAAATAGTTAATATTTCAGGTCAGTGAACTTACATCAGAACTGGAGGAAGTTATCGATAAGGCTTAAGGTGCAGAGAAAGTGATGGGGCGGTGAGGGGCAGAGAAGAGGTTTTGATAGGGTGAAGTGTGGGAAGATGCAAATGTCAGAAGGCCTGAGGGTGCAAGGCACAAGTGGTAAAAGAAGAAAAAGGAATACAAACTCGAAGAGACGTACATGGGAATAGCAGAATTAGGATCTGACATTGTTGAATTCAGCATCGTCTTGCTGAAAGATCAGGTGCTGTTACGTAACTTATGCCGAGTTTCATTGGAATGCTGTAGGTGGTCAAGGACAGAGATCAGGGTGGTGGTGGGTTGGACAAATAACAAGAATCTGGTGGACTGAACAGAGATGTTTTGCAAAGTGGTCGACCAGTTTGCACTTGGTCTATACAATAGGCTAAATTGTGAGCACATTAAATTGGAAGCTGTTCAACTAAATCGTGAGTTCATTACTTATGGGAAGTTGAATCGGGGGTGGGACATCCACAGTAAATGGTCGGGCACTAAGGAATGTTGATAAACAGCGGGACCTTGGGGTTCAAGTCTACAGTTCCCTGAAAGTGGCAGCACAGGCAGACAGGGTATATGGCAGGCATGCCTTCAAAGGGTGGGATGTAGAATATAACAGTTGGCATGTTATGTTGCATCTTTACAAAACACTGGTTAGGCTGCACTTGGAGTATTGTGTGCAGTCCAGGGAAGAGTGCAGAGGAGATTCACCAGGATGTTGCCTGGATTGGAGGACTTTAGTTATGGGGAGAGATTGGATGGGCTGGGCTTGTTTCCCCTGGAGTGAAGGAGGCTGAAGGGTGATCTGATAAAAGTGTATAAAATTATAAGAGGCATAGATAGGATGGATCGTCTTTATCTCATTGTGGCATTTTAAAAACAAAAAGGCATAGGTTGTAGGTAAGAGGACAGAATTTGAAAGGGGATGTGAGGGGAGAGTTTTTTTTGAACATAGAGGATGGCTGATGTCTGGAATGCACTGCCAGAGAACGAGGTAGAATCAGATACAATCACTGCATTCAAAAGGCATTTGGACAGGCACTTGTAAAGGCGAGGCACGGGAGAATAGTGCAGGCAAACAGGATTAGTGTGGTTCAGGAGAAAGATCCGCATGTATGTGGTGGACCCAAGAGCCCATTTCTGTTCTGCACAACTTGCTGACTCTACGACCTGGAAAGCGTGAATGCTGAAACAAGGATGAAGGAAGTGTAAGGGCAGTGCTGGATCTCCTGTGATTGCATGGCTGGGGGCCTTGGCGTGGTGGACTAAATCAGAGGTTCACAGAGGAAACTTTGAAACGCCAGGAGGGGAATATGCATCTGATGGTGACATCACGTTGGAGATGCCAGACATGATGGAGGATGACCCGTTGAATATAAAGGCTACTGTTGTAGCAGGTGAGGATAAGGAGAAGCCTGTCGTGATTATTGGGAGCGAGGGGTAAGGGTTCAGAGGAGAAACTCAGGGAAGGATTGCAAACAGAAATTCAGGCAATGAAACACTTGCAGTTGCATGCTTTGTCATTAGTGGAAGAAAGAAGTCTTTTATTAAAATAAAGGGAAGACGTATTGGAGGCACTGATATGGAAGATGCATTGTCAACAGAGGTGTCAAGTCAAATCAAGATTATTGTCATCTGCACAAGTCCATGTGTGTACAGGTGCAATGAAAAACTTACTTGCAGCAGCATCACAGGCACACAGCGTCATATGTGACGGGAATACTGGGAGAGTGGAATGACTTCTTACAGTAAGTGGTGTGAGAGAAAGTATAGGTGAGGTTGCTGTGAGAGTCAGGGGGAGTATGGTGTATACAAGTCATCGCCTATCCCTAGATGTGGATGTGGAGAAATTAAGTGAAAGGAAAATAAAGATTGGGGAATGGGCCGCATGAAGACAAGATAAGGGTATCAGCAGAGTTGCTGTGTTATTTTATAAAATGAGTAACGTGATTTTCTTTTAGTTCCATTTTTACTGCAGCAAATTTGAAGGTAGAATATTTCAAGGGTACCTCATGGAGGTGGTTTCACCTTGTAGGTCAAAGCATGGTATGCCATCATTGGTTAATGTTATTCACTCGTTACACTGCGGTTAAATGTGCAGCGATGCAATGTGAAATTTTCAATCTTGACATAAACCTCTCATAAAGCTAAGCCTTGAGGAAACATATGTATGTCAGATATGACTAATTTGTTGTTCAGTGTCAGATTAAATTTTCCCCAACACAATAATTGGAACAATGATCTAATATGTTTCATAAGCATATGGCTTCTTCGCCAGTGAAGCTAATTTAAGCTAATATGTTCAGCAATCTGGGCAAAAGTGTAGAATCCTTCTGTTTGGCAATTCTACTCAGCAGGAGAAAATGCAGATAAATTCATACATAAAAGATATCAATTAAACATGTGTTAATAAATCATTTTTGCAGAACAACTAGTGAGCTGCTGGTTTAAAAGGATAGAATTAGGCTTTTCTTCTGTTCTTAGTCTAAGGTCAGGGAAATCTCAAATACGTTCTTGTCAGTCCGTAGTTCATTTGCAAAGGTCTGCTTTGTTGTCATTATTTATTTCCCAGCATTGTGGAGAAATGATCTTTTCTTTGATTGAGCTGAAGAGGATAGATTTAGTTTAAACCCTTTAAACCCCTAAACAACAATAGTACCCGGGTAATCGGATTAAGCTCACAGTAAACCAAGTTTAGCACAGGTGTGGAAAATCAGAAGAGAATTGTGAATTGGATCTTATTTTTTTAAAAGAACATCTACTGTATCTTGGCTTATCAATACCAGCTTCTTTGTGCATTAGTGTTAAATCAGTTGAAACGATGCCGTCTTCCATTGCACCAAATGTACCGTTCCTTTTCGATTGACATTGATTAGAATAAAAATAGAAAGTTAACAATAAAACCAGAATAAATAAAATGCTCAGTGTTTAGCCTTTATAAGAATATGCACCAAAAGATACCAAAGATGGGAAAAACAATCCAAAAGAGGTATTTAGATCAAGCCACTACCAATGAGGGTCATTGAAGGTTTGTTCATGATGTTAAGGGAGAAGTGCTGCACTGAATCAAAAACTTGTTTTTGCTCGTTCTGATCCAGGTTTATTGACAAATGCTCCATGCAAGTTGGCTCCAGTTCCAACCTGCAAGAAATCATTGCACAGAAGGATGAGCAAGTTACCTGCCATATTCTAGTACAGACATACTGCATCATGAAGTGACGGAATGTAGGTTTGGATACAACTATGGTTTTCAGGCCGAGTTCCTGATCTTTGGTATATTTGTGTCCAAGTATACTCAAAATATCACTACCATTGGAGAGGAGAATGGGTGCTGGGAGAAGTTGCATTAAGCTAATGGTTAGATTAACAAACTTCTACAGATGTACTGTTGAAAATATCCTGACTGGTTGCATCATGGTCTGGGACGGCAATTCGAATGCGCAGGAACGTAAAAATCTGCAGAGAGTAGTGGACTCAGCCCAGTACATCACGGGCACATCCTGCCCCATCATCGGTACCCACATCATTAGTTAAGCTCTGAAAGGCTTTGAAAATATCTCATATCAGCGAAGTTTAAACATAGAAGGTTAAGGGGGTTCGGCCTTGTTGTCGTTCATTATTTCCGAGCATTGTGGGAAGTTGCGGAGAAATTACCTTTTCTTTGATAGAAGTAGTTTAAACAGCAATTCAAATGCGCAGGAACGTAAGAAGCTGCAGAGAGCAGTGGACTCTGCCCAATACATCACGGGCACATCCCTCCCCACCATCGGGAGTATCTACAGGAGGCGCTGCCTCAAGAAGGCAACATCCATCATCAAAGATCCCCACCATCCGGGCCGCGCCATCTTCTCACAGCTACCATCGGGCAGGAGGTACAGAAGCCTGAAGTCCCACACCACCAGGTTCAGGAACAGCTACTTCCCTTTAACCATTCCGTTCTTGAACCAACTGACACAACCCTAATCACTACCGCTTAGCAACACTATGACCACTTTGATCACTTTGACTTACAATTGACTTATTTTTTTTGTTCTTTTTGCGTTCTTTCTTGTGAAAGTTGTGTATAATCTATGTTTAATTTATGTTTCTTTTGTGAATGGTGCTTATCTGGTGCTATGTGCATGCGACAATAAACTTGACTTTGACTTTGAGAACTGCCATACCAGTAACTATGGCAAAAGCAGAATGAACAATTGCTATGCGATTGTTAAATTTAATTCAGAGGACCCGAGGTTTTTATTAACTGAAGGTATCACTATATATAGGATGAGGGTAAAATCATGGAATTAGGTCAGAATTAGAAGAGAAGCAGTAAGATTGAATATGTTGAAGATGTATCCTCACACTTAATTCTCCCTCTCAAAGTTTATCTTCCCGTCACCAACTGTCCTTAAATGGGGTCAGGAAGCTGTGTTCAAATTTCCCTGCATCACAACCTTGCTCTTGTGCCTTCACCATTTCTTAATGCAATTTGCATCAGTGATCCAGACAGCAGAGGCTGAAGAATAAAAAAATATAGTTGCTGGAAATCTGAAATAAAAACAGAAAATGTTGTGCATGCCCAGTGGGAGAGGCAGCATCTGTGGAGAGAGATCCTTCCGATGAAATCTTAACTCTGCTTCTTCACAGGTGCTGCCTGACCTCAGCATTATTGTTCTTATTTCAGGCAACATAGGCATGTTTATGGTTCACCAGATCTCCTGTGGCAGCATTGTTCTTGAAGTGGGGTCCTGTTCCATAAGACCATAAGACATAGGAGCAGAATTAGGCCATTCAGCCCATCGAGTCTGCTCCGCCAGTCAATCATGGCTGATTTATTTTCCTCTCTCAACCCCCATTCAATAGACAATAGGAGCAGAAGTAGACCATTCGGCCCTTCGAGTCTGCACCACCATTTTGAGATCATGGCTGATCCTCAACAATCAATATCCTGTTCCTGCCTTGTCCCCATATCCCTTGATTCCCCTATCTATAAGAAACCTATCTAGCTCCTTCTTGAAAGTGCCCAGAGAATTGGCCTTCACTGCCCTCTGAGGCAGTGCATTCCACAAATTCACAACCCTCTGGGTGAAGAAGTTTTTCCTCCCCTCTGTCCTAAATGGCCTCGCCCTTATTCTTAAATCATGCCCCCTGGTCCTGGACTTCCCCAACATCTGGAACATATTTCCTGTCTCTATCTTGTCCAATCCCTTAATAATCCTGTATGTTTCAATCAGATCCCCTCTCAATCTTCTCAATTCCAGCGTGTACAATCCCAGTCTCTCCAACCTCTCAGCATAAGACAGTCCCGACATCCCCGGAATTAACCTCGTAAACCTACACTGCACGCCTTCTATAGCCAGGATATCCTTCCTTAACCCTGGAGACCAAAACTGTACACAATACTCCAGGAGTGGTCTCACCAGGGCCCTGTACAAATGCAAAAGAATCTCTTTGCTTTTGTACTCAATTCCCCTTGTAATACAGGCCAACATTCCATTAGCCTTCATCACTGCCGCTGCACTTGCTCATTCACCTTCAGTGACTGATGAACAAGGACTCCTAGATCCCTTTGTATTTCCCCCTTACCTAACTCCACACCATTCAGATAATAATCTGCCTTCCTGTTCCTGCTCCCAAAGTGGAGAACCTCACACTTATCCACATTAAACTTCATCTGCCAAGTATCTGCCCACTTACCCAACCTATCCAAATCACCTTGAATTCTCCTAACTTCCTCTACACATGTCGCACTGCCACCCAACTTTGTATCATCAGCAAACTTGCTAATGTTATTCACAATGCCTTCATCTAAATCATCAACATAGATCGTAAACAGCTGCAGTCCCAGCACCGAGCCCTGTGGCACCCCACTAGTCACGGCCTGCCATTCTGAGAAACATCCATGCAATCCTACCCTTTGTTTCCTATCCGCCAACCAGTTTTCTATCCATGTTAATACCCGCCCCCCAATTCCATGAGCCCTAATTTTACCCACCAATCTCCTGTGCGGCACTTTATCGAATGCCTTCTGAAAGTTGAGGTATACAACATCCACTGAATCTCCCTCGTCTATTTTCCTGGTTACATCCTCAAAAAACTCCGGTAGATTAGTCAAGCATGATTTGCCCTTGGTAAATCCATGTTGACTCGACCCAATCCTATCATTGCTATCCAAATATGCCGCTATTTCATCCTTAATAATGGACTCTAGCATCTTCCCCACCACAGATGTTAGGCTAACTGGACGATAGTTCCCCGTTTTCTCCCTCCCTCCTTTCTTAAAAAGTGGGATAACATTAGCCATTCTCCAATCCTCAGGAACTGACCCTGAATCTAAGGAACATCGGAAATTGATCACCAATGCATCCACAATTTCTAGAGCCACCTCCTTTAGTACCCTGGGATGCAGACCATCTGGACCTGGGGATTTGTCAGTCTTCAGCCCCATTAGTCTACCCATCACCATTTCTTTCCTAATGTCAATCCACTTCAGTTCCTCTGTCACCCTCTGCCTTTTGTCCATCCTCACCTCTGGGAGATTTCTTACGTCTTCCCCCGTGAAGACAGATCCAAAGTACCTATTAAATTCGACTGCCATCTCCCTGTTTCCCGTAATAATTTCACCCGATTCGGTCTTCAAGGGCCCAACATTGTTCCTAACTAACTTCTTTCCCTTCACATACCTAAAAAAGCTTTTGCTATCCTCCTTAATATTCCTGGCTAGCTTGCCTTCGTACCTCATTTTTTCTTCCCGAATTACCTTTTTAGTTAAATTCTGCTGCACCTTAAAAATTTCCCAATCTTCTATCTTCCCACTCAGCTTGGCTCTGCCATACTTCTTCCTTCTTAACACAATGCTGTCTCTGACTTCCTTTGTCAGCCACGGTGGCCCCTTTCCCCTCTTTGAGTCTTTCCTTCTCTGGGGAATAAACTGATCCTGCACCTTGTGCATTATTCCCATTCTCCTACCTTCTCCCTGTAACCTTTGAGGCCCTTACTAATCAAGAACCTATCAACCTCTGCTTTAAATATACCCAATGACTTGGCCTTCACAGCTGTCTGTGGCAATGAACTCCATAGATTCACCACCCTCTGGCTGAAGAAATTCCTCCTCATCTCCGTTCTAAAAGGACGTTCTTCAATTCTGAGGCTGTGCCCTCTGGAACTAGACTCTCCCACTACTGG
Organism: Pristis pectinata; assembly: GCF_009764475.1. Classification (NCBI taxonomy): domain Eukaryota; kingdom Metazoa; phylum Chordata; class Chondrichthyes; order Rhinopristiformes; family Pristidae; genus Pristis; species Pristis pectinata. The sequence goes on along the minus strand of NC_067409.1, from coordinate 112,568,978 downwards.
AGACATCCTCTCCACATCCACTCTATCCAGGCCTTTCAATATTTGGTGGGTTGGAGTCTCTGCATTGGAGTCATCACTCGCATTTTTGGCAGATAGCCCATCTTGTTCCATAGCCACACTTGGGGTTGTAACAGTGGATCAAATGCTGGTGACAGAGTGGACAGTCATAGAAGGAAGGCATCATGAACATAGTTTTGACCTGCAGGGTTTACTGACTGTCCTCAAGCACCATCTGGATACTGAGAGCGTGGAATCCCTTCAGTTCCGATACACATCACAGGGAAGATTGAGTCGCCTGGGACTATACTCGCTGGAATTCAGAAGAATGAGAGGGATCTTAGGGAAACATAAAATTATGAAAGGGATAGATAAGCTAGAGGCAGGAAGGTTGTTTCCACTGGTAGGTGAGACCAGAACTAGGGGACATGGTCTCAAGATTCGGGGGAGTAGATTTAGGACAGAGATGAGGAGGAACTGCTTTTCCCAGAGAGCAGTGAATCTGTGGAATTCTCTGCCCAGGGAAGCAGTAGAGGCTACCTCATTAAATATATTTAAGACACAGTTAGACAGATTTTTGTATAGTAAGGGGAAAGGGTTCTGGGGAAAAGGCAGGTAGTTGGATCTGAGTCCACGGCCAGATCAGCCATGATCTTATTGAATGGCGGAGCAGGGTCAACGGGCCAGATGGCCTCCTCCTGCTCCTATTTCTTATGTTCTTATGGAATCCAGCAATCCTAATGAAGTTGACACAGTCACTTTGCTGTCCTGTGGCAATAGGCCCTTGCCTCCAAAAAAAGCTGCAGTGTCCTGAAGTAGATGGAAGACATCTTTTTAAAATTGCAGACAATTCATGCATTGTTTTGTCACTGAGCTTAAGGTAGGGAACTACTCCTCGAACATCCCACCAAGCTCCTTTTCCTCCTCCTTCCACTCCCAGCTGCTTGCCCTGGCCTGCGTGCCCTCTGTTCCGTCTCCCAGTTATGCTGACTTCCAAGGGGAATGACTATGCCTACCAGTACATCCATGTCTGGGAGAATCTGGCCTGTGCAAAGACACACAGCCAACAAGAAGTGTTTAGAACCTGACTCACCTCTCCCTAAAAGGTACCAAGCATTTGGGGAAATCGTAACAACAGGCAAAGAAAAATGATGTACAACTAATTGTCATGTTTTAATGATGGCATCGAGAGCAATCTAATTGTTTCCTTCTTTCCTGTGACCAGAGGGAAAATATTGAGAAGAGGATACTTAATAGTTGATGCTTCCATTGGCAACGAACCAACAGTCAGCCTTTGAATTAGTGGTGAAGGCTAGTTCAGGAGTGCTCCACTGTGTGCATTTACAGAAAGGTGATAAATAATGCATCGAGGTTCAGAATGCCAGCACTACTGTCAATTTCTGCATTGTTTGGGGTTTTCTGTGATTTGACCCAAGTGTACACACAGGCTGCCAAAAATATTCTGGACCTATTAATGCTCTCATGGCAAATTAATAAAACAGGTGCTTCCAAGCAAATTTCAAGATTTTCTGATTATAAAAGTAAATTCTGTATAAATCTAAACACAAATACCTAAAGTATAAGATACCCAGAAGCCATTCCATTACTTATGCACATTTCTCAGCAGGAGTAGTTAATATTGAAGGGAGAGGAAATGTGTTGCTATGGCATACAACACAGTAGGGCGCAGTCTGAAAGATCCTTAGGATTCTGAGGTTTATGCTAATGAAGCATACATTTAAATTGAATTTTAAGGAAAGAAACAAATTCAAACATTCTAATACAACATCTTAAGTCAGTATATTATTCCAATGCTTAACTTGACCATTTTTATTCTGGAGCAAATGGATGACTGGAGTCCCAATGCAATATTAATTCGTACCAGTTTGGCCAGGTGCAGGTAGCATCTGAAATCAGTGCATGCACATTGTTTGTATCAAGCCACAACTGAACATGCTGTTTGGTGCATTACCACTTGCCAACATCATAAGATAAGATAAGATAGCTTTATTAGTCACATGTACATCGAAACACATAGTGAAATGCATCTTTTGCATAGAGTGTTTTGGGGACAGCCCGCAAGTGTCGCCACACTTCCGGCGCCAACATAGTATGCCCACAACTTCCTAACCCATACGTCTTTGGAATGTGGGAGGAAACCAGAGCACCCGGAGGAAACCCACGGAGGCACGGGGAGAACATACAAACTCCTTGCAGACAGTGGCTGGAATTGAACCCGGGTCGCTGGCACTGTAAAGCATTATGCTAACCACTACACTACCATGCTGCCCAGTTAACTGATGCCAACTGCAGTCTGAGCTGTACCTCTGAGAGAGAAAGTGCTCATCAACCCCATCCCCCCCAGCCCACTGCTGGAAGTCATTGTGCAACTTTGGGAAGGTGCTACAGACCATTGTGAAGTCGGGCAAAGGATAGGAGCCTGATTTTCAGATGTTTTCTGGGTGTGTTAGGCCAAGCAGTGGAGAGAAGGGCAGAGGCCCTCTGAATCCAGGTGACTCAGTAACCATCCAATTTGATTATGAAGTGCCAGGGGTAAGAGGAGGCTAAGGAAATCAATACTGAGGGTGAAGCACCTAAGACACAGAAGTGGTGAGGATCCCAATGAGTCTCTGCACCATATTCCTCCAGTTCCTTACCTCCCTTGCAACAAACAATCTGCTGGAGGAACTCAGTGGGTCGAGCAGCATCTGTGGGGGGAAAGGAATTGTTAACATTTTGGGTCAAAACCCTGTATTTCGACCTGAAATATCAATAATTCCTTTCCTCCCACAGATGCTGCTCAACCCACTGACTTCCTCCAGCAGATTGTTTGTTGCTCCAGATTCCAGCATCTGCAGACTTTTGTGTCTCCTTACCTCACTTTACAGGTACATGAAACATTGCTTTCTAAAGACAGTGCAGGAGTCAGAAGCCAGGGATTCAAAAGCTAACCCATATTCCCCTGGAGCCAACATTACTCTGGGATCATGGGCACAACAAAAGCTCCAATTTTCTTGATGAAGCCAGAAATAGACCTTGACCAGAATTCACAATAGTATGTACAGCATAATTCTCCAGCTGAGTTCAGGAGAACAAGGCCATCTCCAACTCAGTCCTCAACAAGCCTGCAAGTAATTGAGATTCCCTTTAATTAGGAGGCTCCTTCTGCTTTTCCAATTTGATTTCCTGTGCGGCAAACTGTAATCAGATGCTTTCAACAAGGAACATAACCCATGGTAAACCAAGAATTGTCTGCAGTTCCTGTCCCAAGCTATTGTGGGGAATTTATTCAGTACTAAACTTTTCAAACATGCTGTAAGCTGGAATGAAAATCCTAATAATGTTTTCTTTTGGACCCTTTCTATGTGAATATGTTGCCAGAATAATAAGTCAGTACTTGAATTATATGACCCCAATGTGTTTGGATCTGTCCTCAGCTGCTGTTCATGAGTGTGAACAGAAATATTGATTAACAAGTGTTAAACTGTTGATGAAATCAAACTTTTCTCCTTTAAAGGGCATTGAGTGTAGGAGTAGGGACATAATGTTGCAGTTGTACAAGTCGTTGGTGAGGCCACACTTGGAGCACTGTGTACAGTTTTGGTCACCCTGTTATAGGAAAGACGTAGTTAAACTGAAAAGAGTACAGAGAAGATTTACGAGGATGTTGCCAGGACTGGAGGGCCTGAGTTAAAGGGAGAGGTTGGCCAGGCTGGGTCTTTATTCCTTGGAACATAGGAGAATGAGGGGCGACCTTACAGAGGTTTATAAAATCATGAGAAGAACAGATAAGGTGGACGGTAACAGTCGTTTCCCCAGGGTAGGGGAGTCCAAAACTAGGGGGCATAGGTTTAGGGTGAGAGGGGAAAGATTTAAAAGGGATTTGAGGGGCAAATTTTTCACACAGAGGGAAATGGAATTGGAATTAGTTTATTATTGTCACTTGTACCGAGGTACAGTGAAAAGCTTGTCTTGCGTACCGTTCATACAGATCATTTCATTACACAGTGCATTGAGGTAGTACAAGTGAAAACGATGCAGAGTAAAGTGTTACAGTTACAGAGGAAGTGCAGTGCAGGTAGACAATAAGGTGCAAGGTCATAACGAGGTAGATTGTGAGGTCAAGAGTCCATTTTACCGTACTAGGGAACTGTTCAATAATCTTATAACGGCAGGATAGAAGCTGTACTTGAGCCTGATGGTTTGTGCTTTCAGGCTTTTGTATATTCTGCCTGATGGGGGGGAGGGAAGAAGAGAGAGAGGGCGGTGAGAATATGGAACGAGCTGCCACAGGAAGTGGGTGAGGCAAGGACAACAGTATCATTTAAGAAGCGCTTGGCTAGGTACATGGAGGGACGGGGCTTGGAGGGACATGGGCCGAACGCAGGAAATTGGGACTAGCTGGGTGGGCACCATGGTCGGCATGGACTTGTTGGGTCAAAGGGCCTGTATCTGTGCTGTATTGCTCTATGACTCTATGATTCCATAAAGCATCTTTGTTGTCCTAATGTTGAACATCAAACATTTCTATATCAGACAAGCAGGATGGAAGATGGTACAAACGAAAAAAAGTGATATTAGTCGAATTGTCACAGGTGTGATTTTTAGAGGGACAGAGAGAGAGCAAGGGTAACTGGCAAGGATTCAGAGGTAGAACTCCCTGAGCGTTTGCCTTGGTGTATTACGTTTAAGGTCACCTGGAGTTAAAGGGATATGTAATGTTTAGAGTTAAAGAGTAACTTGCAAGAGAATTGCAAAGACGATTGACCACCATGTGTGTGTGTGTGTGCGTGCTTGTGTGTGTGCTTGTGCATTTGTGCGTGTGTGTGTGTGTGTGTGCACGTGTGTGTGTGTGTGTGTGTGTGTGTGCACGTGTGTGTGTGTGTGTGTGTGTGTGCGTGTGTGGAGAGAGAGAGACAGAAATGAGGAATTACAGTTTAGTGTTTAAGCTGTGTAATGTACAGAATGGAGATTATATTAGAGTACAACAGTTTGTAATATTTTATATCATTCCTTAGGTAATGTCAGAGATCATATTATTTGTGCTGTTTGTGTTTAGAGTCATAGAGTCACACAGCACGGAAACGGGCCCTTCGGCCCCACTGGTCCATGCCGACCAGGATGCCCCATCCAAGTTAGTCCCATTTGCCAGTGTTTGGCTCATAACCTTCTAAGCCTTTCCTATCTATATATTTGTCAAACTGTCTTTTAGAAGTTGTTGTTGTACCTGCCTCAACCACTTCCCCTGGCAGCTCGTTCCACATAGATACCACCCTTTGTGTAAAAAAAGTTGCCCCTTAAGTTCCTATTAAATTTTTTCCCTTTCACCTTGAACCCTCTAGTTCTTGATACACTCTAGTCTTTGAAAAAGACTGAGTGCATTCACCCTATCTACGCCCCTCATGTTTATATTATTTTGTTTGAAGCATTTGATTAAATTTTAATGTTTTTTAAAAGCGTTGTCTGTTTTGCTGCCCTATGACCCTTAACTGGTTTTACCTGTGCAAAAGGGTTCAGGATGAACTTGGAGCATAACTACAGGGGAAGCTATCTGTAGATTACATAATGCCATGGGTGCATTTACACAGACTAAAACAATACAGAAACTGTTGTAGCTAATTGCAATTGGGAACATTGAACATGTGCAGAGCTCGACTTGTGGCTAAACTCCTGGCCAAATCTAAACCCACGACACTGAAAAATAGATGCTCCCCAGTTTCTACACCATTAATTGTTAGTAATATTGTAAGTATCTGGGAAGATTTCCTGTGTTTGCTGCTTATAGCAAAATTGAAACATTTTTTTCATGTCCAAAATTACAGAATGTTTTAAATTATGAAAAAAAAATTAAATCCGAAAAAGCAAAGGTTCTTGAACAAAAGTAATCGAATATATTTAAGTTATCTCAGTTAATCAAAACTTACCTGACACTTACCTTACCGCTTCCCCCCCTCCCCCCCCCCCCCCCCCCCCCCAAGCAACCAGTCCTCTCCATCGATGTGAATGGGGATTGCTGAACCTGCCTTGCTCAGCTTCATCAGGTAGAATTCTCAGTGTAGTTGCAGGGGAATTCCAGGAAGCTGGTGCCCTGATGCTGGACTCCTGAGGTTCTGCTGGAGAACTGAGATGCCTTACACTTACAAAGGGAAATACCAGCAGCTCCACATGGAACTGCCATTTCCCAGGAAAATACAGAGCATCATCCATTAAGTCCATATGATCTTCATTTCTCTTGAATTTGTTACTAATACTTAGCTACTTCTACAATTTTTTTTTCACAGACCAAAAGGTGCAAGCATTTCTTGAAAGCCACTGTATTTTAAAATTAGTAATTTCTACTTTTTATGAAAATTCTCCGTGTTGGAAGTTAATTTGCTCCTGACATAAATGATTAGTGAGTACATTTGCCTTGTCACATGCTGAGCTTCTGCCTCTGCTGTCAAAGGGATTTAATATCCCCCGTGGTGAAAATGGCAGGGAACTTCATTACTGATATTCATGGGCTTCTTCTCTTAATGAAGCAGCAGTAACTTTAAAGTTGTGGTTTCTAATTTGCCACCGATGATGAGGAGCATCTGTGTTATGCAAGTGGACATGAAATTGCTGTCTTGTCAACAGTGATAGATTTTGATCTCATTACAGCTTTGAGTCGTTTGTACATTTTTAATAGTCTCATCAGATGTGATAACTCCACAGGTTTGAGTTTGATAAAATGAATCTAAAATATATAACCAAGATAGTGCCATAAATTCAACAAGAGCAAAACAAAAGTATTATTGGCTTAGCCTTTTGTCAGAGGCCTTCAATTTAATTGGTTAATTCAATTGATTATAGTAGCACTGGAGACACAAGAGAGATTGCAGATGCTGGAAATCTGGAGCAACACACAAAACACTGGAGGAACTCAGCGGGTCAGGCAGCATCTGTGGAGGGAAATGGACAGTCAACGTTTCGGGTCGAGACCCTTCATCAGGACTGGAAAGAAAGAGGGGGGACGGCCGGTATAAAAGGGTGGGGGGGGGGGAAGGGGTGGAGCGAGAGCTGGGGGGTGATGGGTGGATCCAGGTGAGGGGGGGGTGATAGTGAGGAGGGAGAGTGGGAATGATGTAAGAAGCTGGGAGGTGATGGGTGGAAGTGACAAAGGGCTGAAGAAGATGGAACCTGATAGGAGGGGACAGTGGACCATGGAGTAAAGGGAAGGAGGTGGGGAGGGGAACCGGAGGGAGGAATGTGTGGGTGAGGGGTAGATGGGGAGGGCAGGGGAGGGGAAAGAGAAGGGGTGATGGGGGCCGGTGGGATAAGGGGATAAATAAAGGGGGGACGGGGGGAGTGGTTATCGTACTACTGGACAATTTTTTGTGGAAGGGTGGTGGATTGAATGTCAATTATCTTTTTCTAGATTAATTGATGGTGTTTCTTTTTATATAAGATGACTGTTTTTCAGATAAGATGATTTTGAGTGACGTATTCTATTTTGCATGAATTATGTTTTGAAGCTTCAGTGTCTTAGAACAGCCTTGGAGCACACTTTTACCTGAGTAGCATGTCGGTCATTGGTAGTGAGCCCAAGAATCAATCAGAAAATCTTTGATATAATGGTTCTGTCATGTCCCCTGGACTTTTGGAAGACTGAATAATTGTTTTGATGGGAGTAGTCTATTAACTGACAAATAGACCGATAAAACTATAAATAGTTATGCGGGAGAAAGGAGCTTGACATACACTTGAAAAGCCAGAATTTCCAGACATATGGAGAAGAAAACAAAATAGTACACTGATTTGGATGAATGTTAATTATCATTATCACTGCCTTCTGTTCCATATCAAAGCAATAGCACACTGTAGGTTTACAGTTCCAGCCTTAGCAAACTCTTCTTCTGTGTGGTCATGAATGAGAGTCGCATCTGCAGTATCAAATTGAGAGAATTTTAATTCTCCTAAAATGGGCATCTCTTGGGCAAGTTGTTGATGCATTAAACAACACCAAGTTTGCTCATATCATGTATTCATGAAGGCGGGGTTGGAACAGTCAAGCAATGTGCTCCAAGGAGATGGTTATTATGAGTTTGCCATGCATATATTGAACCATTATTTTAAAATTAGCCTGATAGAAGGGTGCTGGACCCAGGAGGTAAGTGACTTTCCACTTAGGTGTTGGGTCCAGTTTGTTTGCTTCTCCCCAACTTCCCACCCCTACTAATGTGATGGAAAACCCACCACACCTTTGACCTCCAGTTAGCCTGCAATTTTACTCTATGTGTCCAGGGTTGTCTTTGCAACCTTGGCCAACAGTCAGCTCCTTGCACCCCTACCTCCCTTCTGTTCCGGACCCTGAACTTGCCTCTGGACCAATTTCTCTAAACATCTCCAGATTTCCAAATCCCACTCTTGCTCCAGATGGGTCCTAGTGATTGATGCCTCCCTCCAGCAGTGCCCAGCCTCTCAATCTGGTTGGGCTGTGCCTGGAAAAAGGTGATAAACCAAAGGTCTATTCTCATCATATTCAGTGGGAGCATCTTCTGGGAATGATCCTTCTGAGTTCCTTGACTTAAGGCAGCAACCACACCTCACCCACCACCATCTCCAGCACCAAACCCCCCTTTCCTACGTCACTATTCCCTCTCACATCCTTCTCCAAGTTAACTTCTATCCCTAGTCTGTACAAGTGCTCTTAACTAATGGTTTGTTTTTCACTGTCAAAAGAATCTCTCTCGATGGATTGTATTGTCACACAGCATTGGACTATAACTTTCCTGTAACTTTCTTGATACTGTGTGAATTGGTTAAGGTACAGAGTTGAAAAGCTGAATGAAAGAAAACAGAAAGTGGCAACAAATGCCGCATCCCTTCCACATTAACAGTGAAGAGTTTTACTCCAATATTTGTGCATGATTTATAAAAGTGACTGAAGTAATTTGTATGGGCATATTTTCAGTCATAATATAGTAGGCATTGTCCAAGCATGTAACACAAAAACCTAGGGACAAAAGCAATTTGATGATATTGGGGCTTTTCAGCTGATGTCTGGTGAGCTGTGGGTATCTGTCACAGCTGTAGTATCAGCAAACTGATGTTCTGACCTCCAATTTGGGCAGATAGTTTTGCTGGCAGAGGCCTTTGGGTTAGTAATTGGTGGGGACCAAGGAATTATTGTGGACTTCAGGAGGGGGAAGTCGGGAGAACACACACCAGTCCTCATTGAAGGGGTCAGCGGTGGAAAGGGTGGAGCAGCTTCAAGTTCCTGGGCATCAACATCTTGGAAGATCTTTCCTGGGCCCAACACATTGATGCAGTCATGAGGAAGGCACGCCAGCAGCTCTACTTCATTAGGAGTCTGAGGAGATTTGATACGTCACCAAAGACTCTTGCAAATTTCTACAGATGTACGGTGGGGATCATTCTGACTGGTTGCATCACCGCCTGGTATGGAGGCTCCAATGTGCAGGATTGCAAGAGTCTTCAGAGGGTTGTAGACTCAGCCAGCTTCATCACGGGCACAACCCTCCCCACCATTGAGGACATCTCAAAAGGTGGTGCCTCAAGAAGGCGGCATCTATCACTAAGGGCCCTCACCATCCAGGACATGCCTTCTTCTCATTACTACCATTGGGGAGGAGGTACAGGAGCCTGAAGACCCACACTCAATGATTCAGGAACAGCCTCTTCCCCTCCGCCATCAGATTTCTGAATGGTCCATGATGCATGGACACTACCTTGTTATTCCTTTTGTTTTGCACTATTTATTTATTTTGTAATTTATAGTAACTTTATGTCTTTGCACTGTACTGCTGCCGCAAAACAACACATTTCATGACATATAAGGTAGTGATAATAAACCTGATTTTGATTCTGGTTCTGGGTAAAACAAGCAGGAGATGTGGTGTGACTGTGGGTCACAAGCAGCCCTCAGGAGTTCCATGGAGTCAGGTGGAACACTCCTGTCACTTACTTCTAGCTCCACGTGGAGGAAAACTCACTGGTGATTCCAGTTCAGGTGCAGCCATCACTCAGAAGGCAAGCAAAGCTGTTTTTACTTTCTCAACACCGACACATCGCACCTTAATGACCCTGAACCTCACTCTTTCTTAAACCCTCTGGTGGGACGAGCGAGTCAAGTCAGGGGTGGAGGTGGAATGAGAAAGGCTGAGGAGTGCTGATGGGTTGGGGTATCAAAAACTCAAAAGGGAAGAAGTGGAAGGAGGTACAAGGTTAGAAGAAAAGAGTCTGGGAGAACAGGGGAGAGGGATTTAGAAAGTGGAAATATAAGTGAAGGGCTTAGGTCCAGACTGGGAGCCAAAACATACCTGAAGGCACACAGGGAAAACTCAAACTACACAGGCCTGGTTATGTCGAACTTACTAAGAAACATATATACTGGCAGAGAATGTTTTGATGTATTTCAATAAGGTGTGTACTGTATAGGTGATGTAACTCTGAACTGATCCAGCAGTCCGTGCGACTATAGGGATTCAGAACTTTTTTCAGAAAAGTGTAGAAATTTAAATATAATTACATAATTAACCAAGTTAACCCTGTATTTTTAATCCTTTTTTCATAGACAAAGAAATATGTTTAATTGGTCTATTTTAATCCAACATTAGTGTTTTGTCATGGATATTTTGCAACAAGTTGCACTTGTTGATGTGAATTTCTCCCTCATGGACCTCACATGCTCCTTTGTTTATCCAAAGTCAAAATCAAAGTTGAAGTTGAGGTTGTTGTCGTATGCACAAGTCCATGTGTGCACACGTGCAATGAAAAACTTACTTGCAGCAGCATCACAGGCACACAGCATCAGATAAGCAGCATTCACAAGAAAAACATAAACATAAATTATACACAATATTTACAAGAAAGAACACAATTAGAACAAAAAAAACAAAGTTCATCTTAGTCCAAAGTGATCAAAGTGGCCATAGTGTTGCTAAACTGTAGTGATTAGGGTTGTGCCGGTTGGTTCAAGAACCGAATGGTTGAAGGGAAGTAGCTGTTCCTGAACCTGGTGGTGTGGGACTTCAGGCTTCTGTACCTCCTGCCTGATGGTAGCTGCGAGAAGATGGCACGGCCCGGATGGTGGGGATCCTTGATGATAGATGTTGCCTTCTTGAGGCAGCGCCTCCCGTAGATATGACCAATGGTGGGAGGGATGTGCCCGTGATGTATTAGGCTGAGTCCACTACTCTCTGCAGCTTCTTACATTCTTGCTCACTGAAATTGCCGCACCGGACCATGATGCAACCAGTCAGGATACTTTCAATGGTACATCTGTAGATGTTTGTTAAAGTGTTCGGTGACAAGCTGAACCTCCTTAACCTCCTTTACCAAAATTCTCTGGACTCTGTGCAGGTCCTGGCAGATTAGAAGACAACGAATGTCACGCTGCTGTTTAAAAAATAATGTGGTCAAAAGGGAGGTAGCTTAACGTCTGTAGTCGAGAAAATACTTGAAGCTGTCATTAAGTAAAAAATAGTGAGACATCTGGATAGAAGTGGTTCCATCAGGCAGATGCAGCATGGGTTCAGGAAGGGCAGGTCCTGTTTGACAAACTTACTGGAGTTCTTTGAGGATATAATGAGCACAGTGGATAGAGGGGAACAGGTGGATGTTGTATACTTGGATTTCCAGAAGGCGTTCGATAAGGTGCCACATAAAAGACTTATCCATACGATAAGGATGCATGGTGTTGAGGGTAATTTATTAGCATGGATAGAGGATTGGTTAACCAATATAAGGCAGAGAGTTGGGATAAATGTGTGTTTCTCTGGTTGGCAATCAGTGATGAGCGGGGTGCAGCAGGGGTCGGTGCTGGGCCTGCAACTGTTCATGATATACACTGACGATTTGGAAGAGGGGACCGAGTGTAGTGTATCTAATTTTGCTGATGACACTAAATTGAGTGGAAAAGCAAATTGTGCAGAGGATGCGGAGAGTCTGCAGAGAGATATAGACAGGTTAACTGAGTGGGCAAGGGTCTGGCAGGTGGAGTACAATGCCAGTAAATGTGAGGTCATCCACTTTGGTAGGAGAAATAGAAGATCAGATTATTATTTAAATGGTGAAAGATTGCAGCACGCTGTTGTACAGAGGGACTTGGGAGTGCTTGTGCATGAATCACTAATGATTGGTTTGCAGGTGCAACAGGTTATCAAGAAGGCAAACGGAATGTTGGCCTTCATTGCTGGAGGGATTGAATTTAAGAGCAGGGAGGTTATGCTGCAACTATACAGGGTACTGGTAAGGCCGCAGCTGGAGTATTGCGTGCAGTTCTGGTCTCCTTACTTGAGGAACGATCGACTGGCTTTGGAGGCCGTGCAGAGGAGGTTCACCAGGTTGATTCCAGAGACGAGGGGGTTAGCCTAAGAGGAGAGATTGAGTCGCCTGGGATTATATTCGCTGGAATTCACAAGAATGAAAGGGGATCTTATAGAAACGATAAAATTATAAAAGGGATAGATAAGATAGAGGCAGGAAAGTTGTTTCCACTGGTAGGTGAGACCAGAACTAGGAGACATAGCCTCAAGATTCAGGGAAATAGCCTTAGGATGGAGATGACGAGGAACTGCTTTTCCCAGAGAGTAGTGAATCTGTGGAATTCTCTGCCCAGGGAAGCAGTAGAGGCTACCTCATTAAGTATATTGAAGACACAGTTAGATAGATTTTTGCATAGTAGGGGAATTAAGGGTTATGGGGAAAAGGCAGGTAGGTGGATCTGAGTCCACGGCCAGATCAGCCGTGATCTTATTGAATGGTGGAGCAGGCTCGATGGGCCAGATGGCCTCCTCCTGCTCCTATTTCTTATGTTCTTATGTTTTAAGTTTAAAATTCCAGGAATAAAATTCTGCTGATCTGAAATATTTTCAAAGCCTTTCAGAGCTTAATCAATGATGTGGGTGCCACATGTCAGTAATCTTCATCAGTCAGTATCATCAGTACCAGCTCACAGAATTATAGTGTTGTCCCTTTTTCTGGTGGGAAAGAACACAAAGATGTTTGTGTTTGACTAAAAGAGACAGCAGTTTGCTTGTGTGGGAAATGCAAAATTTCAGTTTGAGTGCAGGTCATTATATGTTTCCAATACTGTCCAGTCGTGTTGTACGTCGTTAGAAGAGCCTAGGACGGTTGCAATCTTCCTTCTTTCTTTTTCAATCTTTTTATTAGTTTTCAAATTAATACAGATTAATATATAACATCAATGTTTGTACATGTAATACAAAGAGATCTGAAGAACAATCATGGCATGGATAATCATAAAAAAAATAAAGTATATTAAAAAAATCTGTAGATCCAACAATCTCTTAGTGAATGAATATAATATAAAGGAAAGGAAAGAAAAAGATTTATTATAAAATATAAAAGAAAGAGAAAAAAATTCCCTAAAACAATAAGAAAATTTATAAACAGTATATCAAACCAAACTAAGCTAAAGAAAAAAGTTCAAAAAAAACAAACAAAAAAAAATTGGACTAAAATTTCTCAGTAGAAACAGAGCAATATTATGTCGTCAACTCCATTCCTCTAAGTTGAAAGGTTATTACAAGGGGATCTATGTCATGTGAAAATATTGAATAAATGGACTCCAGCAATCTTATTCTCATTGGAAGAACAACATCTCATATTTCACTTGGGTGTCTTACAACACAATGGTATGGACACTGAATTTTCCAGTTTCAGGTAACCCACACCCATGGCGTCCTCCTCCCACACACACTCACCTGTCCACCTCAGTCTCTTCTCCCTTTGTTCACCACTCCCGTCCCCTCCTCTTCCCCACCTGGTTCCACCTGGTCATCATTCCCCCCCCCCCCCCCCCCATCATCTGGTTCCACCTATCACCTGCCAGTCTCTGTCCTGTCCCTCCCTCTTACTGTGATATACTGGTGATCTTTCCTCTTCCCTTTCAGCCCTAGGGCAGGGCCTAGACCCAAAATGTTGACTTGAACGTTTTGCTTCACAGACCTGTTTGACCTGCTTTCCAGTGTACTGTTTTTTGTTACAGATTCTTATCTTATCTGTAGTCTCTAATTAATTATCATATATTTTCTTTCAAAAAGACCATACCCTAAATTCTTGAAAGAATTCTTAACACTGGCACCCCACAAGGCTGCGTCCTCAGCCCTCTACTCTACTCCCTATACACTCATGACTGTGTGGCCAGATTCTGCTCTAACTCCATCTACAAGCTTGCAGATGATACCATCGTAGTGGGCCGTATCTCAAATAACGATGAGTCAGAGTACAGGAGGGAGACAGAGAGTTTAGTGACATGGTGCCATGACAACAACCTTTCCCTCAATGTCAGCAAAACTAAAGAGCTGGTCATTGACTTCAGGAAGGGGTCAGTGCACATGCTCCTGTTTACATCAATGGTGCTGAGGCCGAGAGGGTTGAGAGCTTCAAGTTCCTGGGAGTGAACATCACCAATAGTCTGTCCTGGTCCAACCACGTAGATGTCACGGCCAAGAAAGCTCACCAGCACCTCTACTTCCTCAGGAGGCTAAAGAAATTTGGTTTATCCCCTTTGACACTCACCAACTTTTATCGATGCACCATAGAAAGCATCCTATCTGGATGCATCATGGCTTGGTACGGCAACTGCTCTGCCCGGGACTGCAAGAAACCGCAGAGAGTTGTGGACACAGTTCAGCACATCATGGAAACCAGCCTCCCCTCCATGGACTCTTGTCTATACCTCTCTCTGCCTTGGTGAAGCAGCCAGCATAATCAAAGACCCCACCCACCCGGGTCATTCTCTCTTCTCTCCTCTCCCATCAGGCAGATACAGGAGCCTGAGGGCATGTACCACCAGGCTCAAGGACAGCTTCTATCCCACGGTGATAAGACTATTGAATGGTTCTCTTACATGATGAGATGGACTCTTGAGCTCACAATCTGCCTTGTTTGACCTTGCACCTTATTGTCTACCTGCACTGCACTTCCCTGTAGCTGTGACACTTTACTCTGCATTCTGTTATTGTCTTCCCTTGTACTACCTCAATGCACTGTGTAATGAATTGACCTGTACGATCGGTATGCAAGACAAATTTTTCACTGTACCCCGGTACAGGTGACAATAATAAATCAATACCAGTACCAATACCAAAATGCAGAAAGATGTGTATTGGTAGGCTTTATTGTTTAATCATTATGGAAGTTTAGAGAATCATGCTTGATTCTTTAAGAATATTCTCATTGTTAGTGTTTGGGAATTCTATTCTGATGTATTAAAGATAAAGTCATTTTTTCTGATGAGATGTGATGTAGATTGTGGAAACCAACCTTGACATTAAATGTGGAAAAGGAAGGAACTGTAGCGAAACAAGTGTACGAGTTCTCTATTTCTTACAGCAACAGTAATATTAACAGTAATATTGGTAATGAGAAATGCCTCTTGTTAGATCAATGAAGTGTTCCTTGATTTCTTCATTCATTGTGGTGTCTAGTGGCACAGATTGCACGTGAAAAGATCAGAGAGGTCACTAATGTTGATCCACTTTTATTACTATAATCTCAGGTGTGTAGTGTAGCAGTGAGCTGATGTTTCCACTGAAAACATTCTTCTCTGCAGCGACGATTTCTTCATTTCCCAGAGTCAAAAGTGATATGGTTTTTCCAGCAAGTCCATTCAATTGTCACATTTGGACTAACTGGGAATTAATAAGCAAATGGCCAATGCAATATACAATGAATAAATACGCAGGAACTATTTAACAATGTCAAGGAGCTGTTTTCACGATAAGTGAAATATCATAAATGAACCCCAAAGTAGCCATCATTTTCTTCCATTTAATGAGTGATAATTTGAACTCAGGAAAGAGAGTATGATTTTCCAGCAAGCAAGATTGGTCCTGCAATTACAAAAGGAGAGTTTGAACACAGGCAAATTGGACCAGACTTAATTCGCCTGGTGTTCAAATCAAATCAAATCAAATCAAGTCAAATCAAGTCAAATCAAATTTGCAATATTTTCCAGCCAGCCTCAAATGGGATGTGAGATGGTTTCATTTAAATTAAGAATTTGGTATTGGTTACTCCTGACTGGAATCCTCAGTCTTCTTACTGAGAATTCTCCAGGAAAGTGATTATGACCTTATGGTCTTATGGAAAGTGTTGTGCATTGATCTTACTTGCATTAACTGAGCAACAGTCCAGTCTTACAACAATGAGGTACTTAAAGCTGCTCTGGATTATTGATTGTTCTGCAATATAAATCCCAAATGTGGGAACTGCGATTACCGTTCCTCTTTCTTTTTGAGGAAAGTGAAGATGTCAGATAAAAAGTTGCAAAGTAGAGAACAGTTTGCCTTGTCATCTGGTCACTATCAGTTTGTTGTTAATAGAATCTTGCTGTGTTTGGAGTGACTACTGTGTTTCCCACAGTGACTGGACTTAAAAATAAGTTGTTTTTTGTAAAGTGCTTTGGGATGGCAAGTATTTCATTATTTGTCATTTTAACTGATAATCATACCACCATTAAATTACTTTTAAAACACTTAAACTATTCCACTCACACATTCTCAGCACAGGTGATAGTTGTGTATCAATGGGGACACGAGAAAGACTGCAGATACTGGAAATCTGGAGCAACACACAAAATGCCGGAGGAACTCAGCGGGTCAGGCAGCGTCTGTGGAGGGAGGTGGACAGTCGACGTTTCCGGTCGAGACCCTTCATCAGGACTGGAAAGGAAGAGGGGGACGGCCGGTGTAAAAGGGTGGGGGGGGGAAGGGGTGGAGCGAGAGCTAGGGGGTGATGGTGGATCCAGGTGAGGGGGGGGGTGATAGGCAGGTGAGGGAGGGGGAGAGTGGGATTGATGTCAGAAGCTGGGAGGTGATGGGTGGAAGTGACAAAGGGCTGAAGAAGATGGAATCTGATAGGAGGGGACAGTGGACCATGGAGTAAAGGGAAGGAGGTGGGGAGGGGAACCGGAGGGAGGAACGTGTGGGTGAGGGGCAGATGGGGAGGGCAGGGGAGGGGAAAGAGAAGGGGTGATGGGGGCCGGTGGGATAAGGGAAAACAAAAAGGGAGGGAGACTGAGGGGAGTGTTTATAGGAAGTTAGAGAAAACGATGTTGACGCCGTCAGGTTGGAGACTGCCCAGGCGGAATATGAGGTGCTGTTCCTCTAATCTGTGTCCGGCTTCAACGTGGCAGTACAGGAGGCTGTGGACAGACATGCCGGTGTGGGAATGGGAAGTGGAATTGAAGTGGGTGGCCACCGGGAGATCCCGGCTGGTGCGGGGGACCGAGCGAAGGTGCTTGATGAAGCGATCCCCCAATCTGTGTCGGGTCTCACCAACGTAGAGGAGGCTGCACCTGGAGCGTCAGATGCAATAAATGACCCCGATGGAGATTTTCTTGTCTCCCTTGAGTTGACTGGTTCCATTGACTCCTCTGACTGACAGCATTGTCCATGTTAGTGTTTCCTGCCCTTTAGTCTCATCGCTGTGGGTGGGTGATCTGGGCTGTGATCAGACCCTGATTGGCTGTGGAGATCATACTCTTCTGGTCATCCGGACCATGCTCCTTTTACACCATATACGTCTGGGCTGTTGGCTCTGAAGTGAAAAGGTTTGCCTTTGCTGAATTCATGGGCTCAACTTTATCAGTAAACACCTTGTGCATTATAATCAGTTCTTGCATTCTCTCTTCTCCCCCCCCTCCCATCAGGCAGAAGACACAGAAGCCTGAAAGCACATACCACCAGGCTCAAGGACAGCTTTCTATGCCGCTGTTATAAGACTATTGAACGGTTCCCTAGTACAATAAGATGGACTCTTGACTTCACAACCTACCTCGTTATGACCTTGCACCTTATTGTCTACCTGCACTGCACTTTCTCTGTATCTGTTACACTTTACTCTGCATTCTGTTATTGTTTTCAAGATGATAAGAGGCATTGATCGAGTGGACAGGCAGAGACTTTTTCCCAGGGCAACAATGAATAACACGAGGGGGCATAATTTTAAGGTGATTGGAGGAAGGTATAGGGGGGATGTCAGAGGTAAGTTCTTTTATGCAGAGAGTGGTGGGTGTGTGGAACGCACTGCCTGCAGAGGTTGTGGGGGCAGATACATTAGGGGCATTTAAGAGACTCGTAGATAACCACATGAATGATAGAGAAATGGAGGGCTATGTGCGAGGGAAGGGTTAAATAGATAGATATTGGAGCAGGGTAAAATGTCGGCACAACGTTGTGGGCCAAAGGGCCTGTACTGTGCTGTAATGTTCTATGTTTTTACCCTGTACTACCTCAATGCACTGTGTAATGAATTGATCCGTATGAACAGTATGCAAGACAAGCTTTTCACTGTACCTCGGTACATGTGACAATAATAAACCAATTTACCAGCTTACCGATCCCAGTCTTTCTGAGCTGTACTTTACACCTCAAATGTTTTTTTTCTGTTTAACCATTTTTATGCAGGGAGATAATTTCACACACCTTGCCGACTCTGCCCTCAGTCTCCAGTGCTCTTGCAATGAAGCTTAAAGTCAGACTAATGAACATTGCCTCATCCTTCAATGTAGCCTTTTAGACTTGACCCTTGTTCAACAACTTCTGTAATCGGAATTTCTGCTAATTTCAGTTAATTATTTATATCTCCTTCTGACTACATTTGCTTCTCATTACCTCTGTCTTTCATTTGAATCATCAAACATTTTGTAATTTCATTGCTCCTACATCAGTGAACACTTAAATTGTGAAGTAACCGGGCTAGTAAATGGAATTAGTGTAGGAGGGTAATTGGTTAGCATGGATGTGTTGGGCCAAAGGGCCTGGTTCAGTGACCAGATAAGATATTTATTTATTAGTCACATGCACATCGAAACACACAGTGAATTGCGTCTTTTTGCATTACTGAGAATGTGCTGGGGGCAGCTTGCAAGTGTCGCCACTCTTCTGGCACCAACATAGCATGCCCACAACTTCCTGACCTGTACGTCTTTGGAATGTGGGAGGAAACCGGAGCACCCGGAGGAAACCCACGCAAACACGGGAGAATGTACAAACTCCTTACAGACAGCGGCCGGAATTGAACCAGGGTCACTGACGCTGTAATAACGTTATGCTAATCGCTACACTACTGTGCCATATTCACATATTGTGTGTGACTATAGTGCCAGTTAGTTCAGCCACTTTGAGCTGTTGCATGACATTATGACAGTTTATGTAGCAAGAGGCTGATTTCCAAAATGTCCTGTCATTATGTTAATGACTGTACAAATGGAAAACAAAACTGCTAAGCTTAGTTACCCAGAAGAAATTGATAAATTATGATTTGTCGAATGGTGACATCCTTTGTTCAAATGAACTTCACATCCAGAGAGTTTCATGGACGACTTCTATTCAGATGCCTTGGAATATTTTCAAGGAACAACATTTGCATCTACATAGCACATAGGGAGACATAATGTAGTCCATAGTGTGAACAAAAAGGGGAAGCATTGTGTAGAATAAAGTACAGGGAGCAAACTGAATCTATCTTACTCTTAGTGAGGCAAGAACTTGATCAAATCCCCTTAAGAAATTGGAATGCGTTAACATGAGTGACAATCAATTCACAGCATCGTATTACTCAGAGCAAGGAATGAAACAATGCTGTGTAACTAGAAACTGACTTGGTGCTCAAATTCAAGCTTTAATCCAATAACATTTCTCCTGAAATATATAATTATTTCATGTCTTTTTCCCAGCTGTAGATTTTCTAAGCAGGGTCTCTTTGTTATTGTGATCGATGATAATAACCCTGCATTGCTAAGTGTGCCATTAAACGTTTTATCAGAGCCACACATGTAAAGGCCTTTGCTGAATATTATCTTGCTCTACTGAGGAAACTGATGCCACATAATAAAGAGAGTCCACAGGAATCAGCTGAAGTCACCTTATTGTATATGGAAAGGTTTAGAGACCATGCTTGGATGTTTTTACAAATCTCTTTCTAATTGTGCTTGCTGGTCTGCATTTCTTCATTGAACTGTGAAACAATGCAACAGATTTTGTTACTTCTCTGAGTGACTGAAGAAGAATGTCACAAAGGTGTACCAGCTTTGGAGGTTCACCAGGTTGATTCTGGAGATGAGGGGGTTAGCCTATGAGGAGAGGTTGAGTCACCTGGGACTATACTCTTTGGAATTCAGAAGAATGAGAAGGGATCTTATAGAAACATTATGAAAGGGATAGATAAGATATGAGGCAGGCAAGTTGTTTCCACGGGTAGATGAGACTAGAACTAGGGGACATAGTCTCAGGATTTGGGGAGTAGATTTAGGATAGAGATGAGGAGGAACTGCTTTTCCCAGAGAGTAGTGAATCTGTGGAATTCTCTGTCTAGGGAAGCAGTAAAGGCTGACACACAGAGACACAAGATGAAAGGTCTCAACCCAAAACATTGGCTGTTTATTTCCCTCCATAGCTGCTGCCCGTCCTGCTGAGTTCCTCCAGCATTTTGTGTGTGTTGCAAGCAGTAGAGGCTACCTCATTAAATATATTTAAGACACAGTTAGATAGATTTTTGCACAGTAGGGGAATTGAGGGTTATGGGGAAAAGGCAGGTAGGTGGATCTGAGTCCACAGCCAGATCAGCCATGATCTTATTGAATGGCAGAGCAGGCTCGACGGGCCAGATGGCCTCCTCCTGCACCTGTTTCTTGTGTTCTTACAAAGGACAGGTATCAAAACTGAAGAATAAAATAAATATAATCTCATTACATGTTTTATTCATTCACAGAATGTAGATATCTTTGGCGTTTATTGCCATGTATAACTGTCCTTGAACTGAGCATATTAACCATAGCAAATTTCCTTCACTAAACTATATTTCCAACAATAGGTTTTCGATGACAATATTATGGTTTCATTGACACCATTACTGATAGTAGCTTAATATTCCAGATGTATTTAATTAAGTGAATTTAATATCTCCAGCTGAATTCACATCAATATGAGTCCAGATGCTGGATTCCTAATTCAGAAGCATTATCACTTCACTGTCATACTCTTGATGGCTTCAGTTCTATCAAAGTCCAAACAGTGATCTTTAATTGTCATCATAGCGCACTGGAATATCATCATAGCGCACTGGAATATCATCATAGCGCACTGGAATATCATCATAGCGCACTGGAATATCATCATAGCGCACTGGAAAGGAATATCATAGCGCACTGGAATATCATCATAGCGCACTGGAAAGGAATATCTACAAGGAGAATATGCTGGTAACTCTTTTTGTTTCCCATTCATAAATACTCTTTACTGAAACATTGTTTAAAAATATCAATGGCAACAGGGATGAAAATTTCAGCAATTGTTTCAAGAAGGTCATTGTATTTTTTTGAAAAAATGAACAATTGCTTTAAGAAGCTTGGTGTCAGTTGGCAGGGACGTGTTATTATTGGTAAAGAGTACTGCAAACTCATGGATATGTCAATGCTGGTAAACATTTAATAATTACAGTCAGTTTACATCTTGAACTGACTCCTCCACTCTCTGAAAATGGTAGGCTTGTCTTGTCTTCAACCCATCCTTTTTCCTTCCTCAAATGCACCTCATTGGTTCTGTTTTCTCTTCATTTATGATTTAAAAATGATATCTGACATGTCAAGTAGTTGTTCAATTTCTGGTTATACCCTCATTATTAACATTCCTTATTTCCATTGTCAGAGGCATGAGTTAATGAATTGCCTGCCCGTGAGATGTCTCTCTGTAATCAAGCATCCTATGGAGTGATATTTCATCGGTTGTTTTCCCAGCTAATTCAGGAACACAGTTGTCAAGAAACTGAGAGGTACCAGTCAAAGTCAAAGTCAAGTTTATTGTCAGATGCACAAGTCCATGTGTGCACAGGTGCAATGAAAAACTTACTCGCAGCAGCATCATAGACACATAGCATCAGATAAGCAGCATTCACAAGAAAAATATAAATTAAACGTAAATTACACACAATTTTCAGAAGAAAGAACACAATTGGAACAAAAAAAAGTCCACTTTAGTGCAAAGTGATCAGAATGGTCATAGTGTTGCTACTCTGTAGTGATTAGGGATGTGAAATTTGTTTTGCGGCAGCAGTACAGGGCAAAGACGTAAATACTTAATATATATGACACTTTCACATACTGAGCAAATAAGATGCTGAGCTGCAGCCTGTTTCTGATCTTTATTTTCAAATACGAATCAACAAAAATTTGATTCTTCCTTTTAATGACAAAGAATCTGTTTTTATTCCTGTAACTTTGAGGAGTAGTTTGTATATTACCACAAGAGTAAAATGACTCCAGGTGTCAGGACAAATATTAAAAAAATTATGTTTGTGTTGCAAGTTTAATAGAGTCATAGAGCAATACAGCACAGATACCGGCCCTTCAGCCCAACCAGTCCATGCTGACCACGGTGCCCACCCAGCTAGTCCCAATTTCCTGTGTTTGGCCCATATCCCTCCAAGCCCCACCCCTCCATGTACCTATCCAAGTGCTTCTTAAATGACACTATTGTACCTGCCTCACCCACTTCCTCTGGCAGCTCGTTCCATACACTCACCACCCTCTGCGTGAAAAAGTTGCCCCTCAGGTCCCTTTTAAATCTTTCCCCTCTCACCCTAAACCTATGCCCCCCAGTTTTGGACTCCCCTACCCTGGGGAAAAGACTGTTACCGTCCACCTTATCTATGCCTCTCATAATTTTAAACACTTCTATAAGGTCGCCCCTCATTCTCCTACGCTCCAAGGAATAAAGACCCAGCCTGGCCAACCTCTCCCTATAACTCAGGCCTTCTAGTCCTGGCAACATCCTCGTAAATTTTTTCTGCACGCTTTCCAGTTTAACCACATCTTTCCTACAACAGGGTGACCAAAACTGCACACAGTGCTCCAAGTGCGGCCTCACCAACAACTTATACAAGTTGTTTAATGGCCCTTAATGACCTCAGAACATCCCAAAGTGCTTTATATTCAATTAAGTACCTTTGAAATGTAATCAGTGTTGCAATGTGGAAACTTTGCTGCTGAATTGCACACTGCTCTCAAGTGTGTGACTACCTTATTTGGTTTTAGTTGGTGATTGAGGTTAAATGTTACTCAGGGTGTTAAGAGATACACCCATACTCTTTGAATACTTCCTAAGAAGCTTTGGCTTCATGTCTCATCTGAATGGCTGCACCACTCCGAATGCAGCATTCCCCTCGTAATGCACAGGAGCACCAGTATAGATCATAAGCCCATTTCTCTGGAATAGGCCTTAAACCTGTGATATACGGAGTCAGGGGGTGCAAGTACTTACACTTTGCCATGAAAAACACGATGATGCTGGAGGAACTCAGCAGGCCAGGCAGCATCTGTGGAGAAAAGCAGGTGGTCAATGTTTTGGGTCAGGACCCTTCTTCAGGACTGAAGATAGGAAAAGGGGAAGCCCAATATATAGGAGGGAATGGCAGTGATTGGTGGGCAAAAGAAGGGAGGCGGGTTGGGCACAGGGTGGTGATAGGTAGATGCAGGTAAGAGATAGTGATGGGCAGGTGTGGGGGAGGAGGGGAGAGCAGATCCACCGGGGGATGGGTCAAGGGTAAGGAGGAAAATAGCAGGGGGGGGGGGGCGGGGTGGTAGAAAAAAGAGAGATAGGCTAGGAAAGGGAAGAAAAGAAGAGGCGTGGTTGGGGTGTGTGTGGGGGGGGGGGGGGGTGGTGTTGGTTGTGGGAATTACTTAAAGTGGGTGAATTCAATGTTCATGCCGTTAGGCTGCAAGGTTCCAAGACGGAAAATGAGGTGTTGTTCCTCCAGTTTGTGCTTGGAATTCTCCTGGCAGTGGAGGAGGCCGAGGACTGACGTATCAGTGATGGTGTGGGAGGGGGAGTTGAAGTGACCGGCAACGGGGAGACGCAGATCGCGGTTACGGACGGAGCGCAGGTGTTCTGCGAAACAGTCACCCAGTCTGCATTTGGTCTCATCAATGTAGAGGAGGCCACACTTGGAGCACCGAATGCAGTAGATGATGTTAAGGGAGGTGCAGGTGAATCTCTGTCTCACCTGAAAGGACTGTTTGGGTCCCTGGATGGAGGTGATGGAGGTGGTGTAGGGGCAGGTGTTGCACCTACGGCGGGGGCAGCGGAAAGTTCCTGGGGTGGGAGCGGGATGGGTGGGGGGGTGAGGAGTGAACTAGGGAGTCAGGGAGAGAGCGGTCCCTGCGAAAGGCAGAAAGGGGTGGGGAGGGGAAGATGTGCTCGGTGGTGGGGGTCCCGTTGGAGGTGGCGGAAGTGGCGGAGAATGATGTGTTGGATACGTAGGCTGGTGGGATGAAATGTGAGGACAAGGGGGACCCCATCCCTGTTGGGTCTGGGAGGGGTGGGGGTGAGAGCGGAGGTGCGGGAAATGGCAGAGATACGGGTGCGAGCTCTCTCCACCACAGTCAGGGGGAAGCCACGGTTAGAAAAGAAGTCATTCATCATGGGAGCAGATGCGGCGGAGGCAGAGAAATCGAGTAAAAGGGATTGCGTCCCCGCAAGGGACAGGGTGGGAGGAGCGGTAATCGAGGTAGCTGTGGGCGTCAGTGGGTTTGTGGAAGATGTCCGTGGATGAGGAATCTCCTGAGCTGGAGATGGAAAGATCGAGGAAGGAGAGAGAGGCGTCAGAGATAGTCCAAGTGAATTGGAAAGTTGGATCTAAATTTGTGGTGAAATTTATGAAACTGTTGAGTTCCGCATGGGTGCAAGAGGTGGCACCCATACGGTCATCGATATAGCAGGGAAAGTTGAGGAGTGGGGCCAGAGTGAATGGAACACCGTAAAATAAATTTTAGAAATTAGTTGGACTGTGCTGGTGTCAAGTATTAGATCACATGATGACCGTAGTGTGCAGAGGCTCCATTACATTCTTGTTTGCAAAAGCAAAGAAAGTAAAAAGTAGAATTAACAGCAGAACATCCTCTTTGAAGGTGGTGACTTTTAACTAAACAGCAATGTCTAGTACAATTATGTATCAAGATCACACAACACAGCATTTGTATGTACTTTATTCCTTCTCCATCAAAAGGAAATGAACACATACAATCCAATCAACTATTTATACATATGAAGTTATACGATACATATTTACATATGGATATATAATTATCAATTCAACCAACTGTAAATTCAATTGATGTACTTGTCTTCCTAACCTCTGGGAAATCTTCAACTGCAAATGTGCAAGGATCCATATGCCCACAATTCTGATGGATCACTTCCTCCTGTAGATTGGTAAATAAATTGGAAAATTGGTAAATTGGTTTATTATTGTCACTTGTACTGAGGTACAGTGAAAATTTGTCTTGCATACAGTCCATACAGATCAATTCATTACAACAGTGCATTGAGGTAGTACGGGTTAAAACAACAACAGAATGCAGAATAAAGTGTTACAGATACGGAGAAAGTGCAGTGCAGACAGACAATGAGGTGCAAGGCCATGATGAGGTAGATTGTGAGGTCAAGAGTCCATCTTATTGTACTAGAGGACTGTTCAATAGTTTTATAACAGAGGGATAGAAGTTGTCCTTGAGCCTGGTGGTACGTGCTTTCAGGCTTTTGTACCTTCTGCCCAATGGGAGAGGGGAGAAGAGAGAATGTCCAGGGTGGGTGGGGTCTTTGATTATGCTGGCTGCTTTACCGAGGCAGTGAGAAGTGTAGACAGAGTCCACATGTCATCCACTCATTTACAGGTCCCTTCTGCTTCCAGACCTATGTATTATCCAGAGATGGCTCAGGATCAGAACCAGAATCACAATCAGAATCAGATTCATTGTCACTGACTTAGATAACATGAAATTTGTTGTTTTGTGGCAGTAGTACAGTGCAAAGACATAAAATGACTATAAATTACAAAAATAAATAAATATTGCAAAAGATGTCCTCAATCATCTTGATTAGGACAGGGAAATAATGTTCGAAAGATCTATTGGAGTTTTCTGAGGTTGTAACAAGCAGATTAGAAAATACCAAATCAGTTGATATGGTGTATTTGGAGTTTCAGGTACCTTTGATAAGGTGCCACACAAGAGTTTAGTAAACAAATTTGGAGTGTATGATGTGAAATCTGTTGTTTTGCGGCAGCAATACAGTGCAAAGACATAAAAACCTGTAAATTACAAAAATAAATAAATAGTGCAAAAAAAAAGGAATAACGAGGTAGTGTTCATGGACTGTTCAGAAATCTGATGGCGGAGGAGAAGAAGCTGTTCCTGAATCATTGAGTGTGGGTCTTCAGGCTCCTGTACCTCCTCCCTAATGGTAGTAACAAGAAGAGGGCATGTTCTGGATGGTGAGGGTCCTTAGTAATGGATGCTGCCTTCTTGAGGCACCGCCTCTTGAAGATGTCCTCGATGGCGGGGAGGGTTGTGCCCGTGATGGAGCTGGCTGAGTCTACAACCCTCTGCAGCCTCTTGCGATCCTGTGCATTGGATGAAGGGACCAAGTGTAATAGATCCACGCTTGTTGCTGATACAAAGCTGGGTGGCAGTTGTGGACTCCAGAGAATTCAGGGTGGCTTCAGGAGGATACTGAATGGAGGTGGACACGGCAGATGAAATGTAATGTGGGATGATATCATGTCACCCACTTTGGCTGGAAAATATAGAACCGCAGAGTGTTTTTTTTAAATGGTGAGAAATTGAAAAGTGTTGATGTTCGGAGGGACCCGGGTTCACATGATTCACAGAAAGTTATCATGCAGGTACAGCGACCAATTAGGAAGGCAAACGGCATGTTGGCCTTTATTGCCAGTGGATTTGAGTACAAGAGTAAAGAATTCTTACTTGGGGCCCTGGTGAAACTACACCTGGAATTATGAGTTTGAGTATGATCTCCCTAACTAAGGAAGGATATACTTGCAAAAGAAGGAGTGAGGCAAAGGTTAACCGGATTAATTCCTGGAATGTCCTTTGACTAAAAATGATGAGATGTGATCTCAATGGAACGTGCAAAATTCTAACTGAGCTTAACTGGGTAGATGTGGAGTTGATGTTTCCTGTAGCAGCATGTCCAGAATTAGCAGTAACAGCCTCAGAATGAAGGGTCAGCCTTTCAAGGATTGAGTTGAGAAGAAAGCTCTTCATCACAGAATTTTTGGAATTCTCTCACCGAGGGCTGTGGAGGTTCAGATACTGAGTACATTTCATAGAGTCATCGAGTCATGGAGCCAGAGATCGATAGATTTTGATATTAAGGGAATCAAGGGCTCTGAGGTTAGTGCAGGGAAGTGACACTGAGGTGAAAGATCAGCTACAATCTAATCGAATAGTGCAGCAGATCCAAGAGGCTACATTAGAAGGGATTGTGATGTGGGATATGGGATGTGGGATTTGGGATGGATGTCTCAGAATGACATTGCTAACATCTTCACAGTTCTCAGGCTAACGAAGACTGCAGACTCTGTTCTGACTGCCCCAGTTATGGCCAGTACTTCCTCCACCAGGGCAATCGGGAGGTGCAGCCCCTCATTTCCTGTGCCAGTTTACTGGTGTCACCACGAGATAAGTGTCTGGAGAGCCTCCTGCAACCCTCCCACCAATCACCCTCCCACCCCCACCCCCACGCACAGACATCTCCCTTGCTCTCCACCCAGCTGACTACGGCCTTTCATGCAGCGTTGGAAGATTGCGGCACCCCCTTTCTTCTGTATTGAGCCTTCTCTCACAGCAAGCTTAATCACCTCTAGAATGACACGCTGCTGTAACAAAAAAGTTGCTTGGTAGTTTGAAGCAGTGGAAGTTGGCTTCAGTTGGATTGATCCATCACAAAATCAGACACTCTCATCATGCACTAAAGTCATAGGATCACAGCTGGCACCGTCTGGATGCTAAAATGATTTAACTGACCAGCCAGCAAGAATCTAATATCAAAGTCAAAGTTGAGTTTATTGCCATATGCACAAGTCCATGTGTGCACAGGTGCATTGAAAAACTTACTTGCAGCAGCATCACAGGCACAGAGCATCAGATAAGTAGCAGTCACTAGAAAAACATAAACATAAATTATACACAATTTTTACAAGAATGAACACAACTAGAACAAACTGGGTTCATTGGGCATTATGGTATATGCAATATGTTAATTGTGTATAATTACCCCATAGTCAATTTTCCGGTTTAATTCCCAGGAAATTCCATCATAGAACCCAACAATCTTGCCAAGATGATTTTTTACTTATTCTTTTTTAGACACTGTGACATTGCTGACAAGGCCAGCTTTTATTGCCCATCCTTAATGGCCCTTGGAAAGTTGGTAATGAGCCACATTTTGGAACTGCTGTAGTCATTCTGGCTAAGGTACTCCTACAGTGCTGTTGGTTGGTGAGTTCTAAGTCTTGGACCCAGTGACCATGAAGTACAAGTGATTCAGCAAAGCTGTATTGAGAAATCCCAGTGGATTGACATCTCGCTCACCAGATGATGTTTGCTGCCCTCCCTGTCCATTCACCAGGTTCCTAAGTTCCTGAGCTCCCTGTTCGCTCACCAGATCCCTGGTTCCAATGCTCCATGCCCAGTTGCCGTTGCCTCAGTCTTCTCCCAAGGACACGGGTTCCCACATTCCCCATTCACTCACCAGTTTTCCCGTTCCCACACTTCCTTGAAACTCATTTGGTTCTGTTTCACCAGCTCACTTTAAACTTACACAGTTCACTGGAAAATGTATTATTTTACTGTTTAAAATCTTTAAAAAAGTGAATTAATCGTAGTGCATTAATAGAATAATGTCCAAGACTCCAGAAGATCTGCTCGTCTGACATTCGGCATCTCCACTTTGACCCTCACCAATTTTTATTGATGCACCATAGAAAGCATCCTATCCGGATGCATCACGGCTTGGTATGGCAACTGCAGAGAGTTGTGACACAGCCCAGTGCATCACAGAAACCAGCCTCCCCTCCTTGGACTCTTGTCTATACCTCTTGCTGCCTTGGTGAAGCAGCCAGCATAATCAAAGACCCCATCCAACTGGGTCATTCTCTCTTCTCCCCTCTCCCATCAGGCAGAGGATACAGGAGCTGAGGGCACATACCTCCAGGCTCAAGGACAGGTTCTATCCCACGGTGATAAGACTATTGAACGGTTCCCTTAAATGATGAGATGGACTCTTGACCTCACAATCTATCTTGTTTGACCTTGCACCTTATTGTCTACCAGCACTGCACTTCACTGTAGCTGTGACACTTTACTCTGTATTGTCTTATTGTTTTTACCCTGTACTACCTCAGTGCTCTCTGTACTACCTCAATGCACTGTGTAATGAATTGACCTGTACGAACGGGATGCAAGACAAGTTTTTCACTGTACCTCGGTACAAGTGACAATAATAAACCAATACCAATACTAACCTCCAGAGCATGCCAGATTAACGAGTTTTACTGTATACTTCAAGGATTAGAATGGTGTGTGACTTGGAGAGTAACCTACAGGTGATGGTGTTTCTGTTGTTATGAACCAGCAACAGAAGAAATAAACTGAGTCATGTATCAGTGTTTAAAAAACTACTTTATTAATAACTACTTATGATAATAAGAAAAATAAAAGTAAAAACATTAGAGTGTTAGAAGTAAAAATGTTAAATCTTAAACATTAACCCCAAAACTAAACTCATAGTGTGTGTGTGGCAAAGTCCCAACAAGTCCAGGAATAATTCTCAAAGTTCAGTTCAGCAAGCCGTAAGGTGAAACATGAGCAAAGGCTTCTTCAACAACCACCGTTGACTGAAGATAAGACGTAGATGTAGAGAGAGAAAATAGAGATTACTAAATCCAAATGTTCCACGATGGAACCCATACTCAGCAGTGACCACTCCACCGCATCTTCCTCACCCTGAAAGGCTCTCCAATCGTGACCGTCCACACAAATACCTGCTTCCTTCTACAGGTCAGCAACAGAGTGAACTCCACTGCTTTGTTCCGAAGTATCTGCCACCCCGAAAAGCATCTGAGACGTGGCCGTCCACACAAATACCTGTTTCCCTCTACAGGTTAACGACAAAGTGGACTCCACTGGATTACTCCAATAATCCAAATGTGGATTTTAGTGACAGACAGAGTTACTGTTTTTCATCCATCGATAGAAACTAGCAGGCTGCTGTCTCTCTCTCCTCTCTCTCTCTCTTCCATTGACTCTGACTGACTGCCTCAAAAACGTCATTACATCCTTTATCTTCTGTTGTCGTCAGCACGCCACATACACACGCGCGTGCACACACACACACACACACACACACACACACACACACACACACACACACACACACACAATGCTCTATCTTAAAGGGACATTCACCAATACTAACCTAGTTTGTAACACTGTACACGGCACACACTGCAACTGCTGCATGTCAGTGGTGAGGGAATGAATGTTCAGGATGGGCGAGGGAGAGCTGCACTCAGCCAAGCGGATTGCTTGGTGCTGGATGGCTCTGAGCTTCATGAGAGTTATTGGACTGTATTCATCTAACGCTGGTTAGACCACACTTGGAGTACTGTGTCCAGTTCTGGTCACCTCATTATAGGAAGGATGTGGAGGCGTTAGAAAGGCTGCAGAGGAGATTTACCAGGATGCTGCCTGGATTAGAGAGTATGGATGATGAGGAGAGACTAAAGGAGCTGGGGCTTTACTCATTGGAGAGAAGGAGGATGAGGGGAGACATGATAGAGGTATACAAGATATTGAGAGAAATAGATAGAGTGGACAGCCAGCGCCTCTTTCCCAGGGCACCAATGCTCAATACAAGAGGACATGGCTTTAAGGTAATGGGTGGGAAGTTCAAGGGAGATGTCAGAGGGAGGTTTTTCACCCAGAGAGTGGTTGGTGCATGGAATGCACTGCCTGGGGTGGTGGTGGAGGCTGATACATTGGTCAAGTTCAAGTGATTGTTAGATAAGCATATGGAGGAATTTAAGCTAGAGGGATATGTGGGAGGAAGGGGTTAGATAGTCTTAGGTGTGGTTTGAAGGGCGGCTCAACATGGTGGGCTGAAGGGCCTGTATTGTGCTGTATTGTTCTGTGGTTCTATGGTTCAAGCAAATGGGGGATTTTCCATCACACTTCAGACTTGTGCCTTGTACATTGGACAAAGGTTCTGATGTGTCAGGAGTTGAGTTACATGCCCCAGAACACCAAACTATTGATCTGCTTTTGTAGCCCTGGTATTTATGTAGGTGGTACAGGTGAGTTTCTGGTCAACCATAGAACCATACAGCACAAAACAGGCCCTTCGGCCCACCATGTTATGCCGTCCATCAAACCACCCTCACACTATCTGACCCTTTCGTCCCGCATATCCCTCTATCTCACATTCCTCCATGTGCCTATCCAACAAACTCTTGAACCTGTCCAATGTATCCGCCTCCACCACCACCCCAGGCAGTGCATTCCATGCACCAACCACTCTCTGGGTGAAAAACCTCCCCCTGACATCTCCCCTGAACCTCCCACCCATAACCTTAAAGCATGCCCCCTCGTCTTGAGCATTGGTGCCCTGGGAAGGAGGCGCTGACTGTCTACTCTATCTATTCCTCTCAATATTTTATATACCTCTATCATGTCTCCTCTCATCCTCCTCCTTTCCAGTGAATAAAGCCCTAGCACCTTAAGCCTCTCCTCATATTCCATACGCTCTAATCCAGGCAGCATCCTGGTAAATCTCCTCTGCACCCTCTCCAACGCCTCCACATCCTTCCTATAATGAGGCGACCAGAACTGAACACAGTACTCTAAGTGTGGTCTAAGTAGAGTTTTGTAAAGCTGCATCATCACTTCGCGCCTCTTAAACTCAATCCCGCGACTTGTGAAAGCCAACATCACATTGGCCTTCTTAACTGCTCTTTCCACCTGTGAGGCAACTTTCAATGAACTGTGAATATGAACCCCCAGATCCCTCTGCTCCTCCACACTGCCAAGTACCTTGCCATTTACCCAGTACTCTGCCCTGGAGTTTGTCCTTCCAAAATATACCACCTCACACTTCTCCGGATTGAACTCCATCTGCCACTTGTCAGCCCAGCTCTGCATCCTATCAATATCCCTCTGTAAATTCTGACAGCCCTCCACACTATCCACAACACCGCCTATCTTAGTGTCGTCTGCAAACTTACTAACCCAGCCTTCCACCCCCTCATCTAAGTCATCTACAAATATCACAAAAAGTAGAGGTCCCAGAACCGATCCCTGCGGGACACCACTAGTCACTGCCCTCCAATCCGAGGGCACTCCTTCCACCACAACCCTCTGCTTTCTACAGGCAAGCCAATTCCTAATCCACACAGCCAAGCTTCCCTGGATCCCTTGGCCTCTGACCTTCTGAAGAAGCCTACCATGAGGAACCTTATCAAACGCCTTACTAAAATCCATATAGACCACATCCACCGCACTGCCCTCATCAACCTTCCTGGTCACCTCCTCAAAGAACTCTATCAGGCTTGTGAGGCAAGATTTTCCCTTCACAAAGCTATGCTGGCTGTCCCTAATCAGTCCATGATTCTCTAGGTGTTCATAGATCCTATCTCTTAGAATCCTTTTTAACAGTTTACCCACCACAGACGTAAGGCTCACCGGTCTGTAATTCCCTGGACTATCCCTACTACCTTTTTTGAACAAGGGGACAACATTCGCTACCCTCCAATCCTCCGGCACCACCTCCGTGGACAACGAGGACTCAAAGATCCTTACCAGTGGTTCAACAATCTCCTCCCTCGCCTCTCGAAGCAGGTTGGGGAAAATCCCATCAGGCCCCGGAGATTTATCCATCTTGATATTATTTAACAACTTCAACACATCCTCTCTCTTGATATCTACAACCTCGAGAACATTACCCCTACCAGCACTCCCTTCCGCATCATCAAGACCCCTCTCCCTGGTGAATACCGAAGAGAAGTACTCATTGAGAACTTCTCCCACTTCCGCCGCCTCCAGGCAAATTCTCCCACCTTTGTCCTTAATCGGACCTACCTTTACCCTAGCCATCCTCCTACCCTTCACGTACTTGAAAAAGGCCTTGGGATTTTCCTTAACCCTACTAGCCAACGCCTTTTCATGTCCCCTTCTAGCTCTCCTCAGCTCTTTCTTAAGTTCCTTCCTCGCTACCCTATATTCCTCACGGGCCCTGTCTGAACCTTGCTGCTTATACCTTATGTATGCTACCTTCTTCTCCCTAACTAGTCGTTCCACCTCTCTCGTCACCCACGGTTCCTTCACCCTGCCATTTCTTCTCTGCCTCACCGGGACATATTTATCCCTAACATCCTGCATAAGATCCCTGAACATCGATCACATCTCCATGGTACATTTCCCTGGTCAATAGTGAACCACAGGACGTGGATGGTTAAACTGCATCAATGCAGTCATTTATATATCGGCACTGGAGCCTTGCCTTAGAGGAATTGTATCTTTAGCCTATGGAGGAACTAGGTTGAGCAATTCTGGTGCTTGAACATATATAGGGGAAAATCCTGTGGATTTTCATGCCTACCACATAACTCTGGAAGGCTTTTCTTTGCTATGAACCTTTGCAGCTCCAAACCTTAAGGAGGAATGACCGGTGATTTGTTCTGTATAGTAAATTAGATTTGGCAGCCAGGACACTTAGGTGGTGAGGAGACATTTCAAGTATCAGCAGTGGTGAAACTTATTTGCCATTTACAACAGCCTTTCATTTTGAGTTCTGTGAGGAGCCTTTGTACATATCATTTTATATTCTCCAGCCATCCTTCTCGGTCTTTCCATCTATGTTCTCTGGGTAAACTTGCTTTGTGTTCACAACTGTGCATGAGGCTGTTTGGACAAGGGAGCATAAAACCATCCCTTTATCAGAATATAATCTAAATATAATCATTGAAACAAGGGAAATAAATGGAACGGGAATCATCGAGAATAATGTAAGGAAACGCTGCAATCAAATGTTTCATACCACTAAAAGGGAGATCAAAGCTTAAGTGGTTCACAAACAGAACCTTATTCAATTATATTCCTATCAAGAAACGATGAGGAAATCTGTTACTTTATCAGAATATATGTACTACTTATTCTGTGCCATTTATTTCTCTGGGTCTTTTGATGCATACACTGACTCTCTCCGCAGAGCTTCACCATGTGTCATTGATTTTGCTGACATGCATATTGAAAGATTACCCCTTTTGAAGTCCTAACCTTAAGTTGGTCAATTTTCAGTTACAACTAAACCAATTCTGTAAATGGTGTGTATATAAAGAAGATCTTCAAAATTTTCTCATCATGAAAGGTATATGTGTCAACTTTAGAGTTAATTCAATTTGTATCCCTCTCTGGCAGTGTGCTGATAAGATTAAATAATGTTCTGTCTTACAGTCCTCAGATTGTGTTGCTGTGTATTGTAACCATTCGCACAGTGTTAGCAGGCAAGGCATTCAAGTTTTTATTTAAACATTTATTGGCTATCATTCAATTTAGTACAAAACGAATCTACATTTACATGAGGGTTTAGTTCTGCTCAGAAATGTGGCAATGGTTTACCACTTTCTGAATTCCTGTTCACACAGGCTAAAGATTCACCAGTCAGTTCACAGCAATTCAGTAATGAGAGAATTGATTTTTCCTTCTGGCTTTATGGAGAACTGATTTGATAGCAGAAACGAGGGCACCTCTCTCTTGCTACATGTAGGCTTTGAGCTCTCTGTCTTAGTGACAGTTGGTGAAAGAGCATTGCTGATTACGGACCTAAAGGAATTATTGGCAAGCACCAGCATGAAGACTCTTGGTATTTCAAAATCTTTTCATTCCCAGTCAAGATGCCTTCAGTCTGGTGAGATGTATTTTTCATTTTGGCAACCTTAATTAACCCTTGAGTGATTATTTCATTTCTCACATCTGTATTAGTGAAAACAAGTTTTGCTCAGTCATATATTACAAGTAAAAAATCACTCCATCTATTACACGTAATGTGTTAAGAGGATCCTGCTTTGAGCTCTGTATTTTATGACAATGTACACATGTTCAGTACAGTAATCAGAATATAAATACTGGATTGTTGGACAGTGCAAGATGATATATGCTGTTCCATATTTCATCTTCCAACTGATTTTAGTTATTCTCTAGTGGCATTGTAACGGATTGTAAAAAATACCATTTGGTCCCATGCTGTGATTAGTAGAGCTTACAGCCTTTAAATACTGAGATCTGGTTGTTGTCCCAAATTCCAGAATGCTTAGCTATTTCAATAATTCCTGACTGAAGACAAGAACTCCAGGATGATCCATTCGTATTTTTAATTGTCTTTTAAATTTAGCAGATGGATAAGGAGTAATGGAATCCCATTATACTGGGATCACGATTCAGTGAATATACAGATAGCACTTCACAATGTCCTCAGATATGACACAGTCATTGATACATCATGTACTAATTGAGGACTTTGCCTTAACTGCTCAAAGACTGTAAGGGATTTTCATTATCCTCAATTTCTTAGATTCATTTATTTTGAATATATTTATATATGTACTTGAGACTGAATCTTATAAGCTGAGTTTTTTCATAATGTGCAAAATTGTTGCCTTCATTTACTTAGAGTCAAGCGATGAACCATATCAAGAGGCTTCTGTAGAGCATTTTCCGAGTTGTACACTGTTTTGTATGTGGCCCATAGTCACTGCCATTGGAAGTGCAGTGAGGAAAATTTATAATCTCCTAACTTCTGATCTGAAACTGAAAGGTTCTTTCACCAAGTATCTATTAATACAGCAATTAACTTATCTGTAAACTTTGCTGGGGTTGAGACTACAAATTTGTTGTGTGTTCTCTTCCATCTGTAGCTTTCTCTAAAATCAGCATATGAATGAGATCAAGATGAAGGAACTTGACCTATATTTCATTTATTTTGTAATTTTCTATCACATGCCGGAGTTGCAAGTTCTCTGTAGGATATTCAGTTTTACATCACTGATTTTGTTTTCTCTTTTTACTTTAACTTCTGACGTAAACTTTCCCTAACCCAAGATGTGCAGACTGCAATTCATATTTTTCATTTGGTCTCAATGTATTTTCCTGACTTTTTGTTTAAATAAAATCCTTTGTTAGATTATAATGTAAACCTATTATTAATTATGTTTTTATTTATATAGCTCAAGAGAGTAAAAACTGCATGATTCAAAAGGTGCTGCTGGCAAACCATCTATTTCATGCTTTGTATTTATTGATCAGTGGCAAAAACTAATTAATAGTTGTATGAAATTGTCCCAGCTGACAGTTCAGGATGACAAAAAAAAACCAAGCAGCTATTTTCTCAATTGCTATGGTGACAAGAAAAATAATCCTCAGTCACTTTCTTCATAATTTATTGCAAGCATCTATGTGCCTGTGGTGGTTGAGAATTATTTGGGCTGATTTTCCCCCCAGCCCAAGAAAGGCACAAACCAAGCAGTGCAAATGAAGTTTATGCCACCTCAGCCTTTGAACATGCAGAATCAGGTCAATTCAGACTGTCTCTTGGGCCTGAAAGTATGGGTGAGAGTGTAAGATGCAAGACAAGAAAATGGCAAGAAGAAAAAATTCTGTCCTGAATTCTGTACCACTGCTGCTATGAAAAGGAAATGTTCACCATCCACTGTCCCTTAGAATGGATTCCTGTAACTTTCTCACCACTGAAGTTAAGTTAACAGACAGACTGTTTTGCAGACCACCTGCACTCTGTCTGTAACCGCGACCTGCATCTCCCAGTTGCCGGTCACTTCAACTCCCCCTCCCACACTATCACTGATATGTCAGTCCTCGGCCTCCTCCACTGCCAGGAGAATTCCAAGCGCAAACTGGAGGAGCAGCACCTCATTTTCTGTCTTGGAACCTTGCAGCCTAACAGCATGAACATTGAATTCTCCCACCCTTAGGTAATCCCCACCCCACTTCCCCACCACCACCACCACCACCACCATGCTTCTCTTCTTCCCGTTCCTAGCCTTTTTTTTCCTTTCCCTCCTTACCTTTGACCCATCCGGTGGTGGATCTGCTCTCCCCTCCTCCCCCACACCTGCCCATCACTATCTCTTACCTGCATCTACCTATCACCACCCTGTGCCCACCCTGCCTCCCTTCTTTTGTCCACCTATCACTGCTCTGCTTTTCCCTCCTATATATTGGGCTTCCCCTTTTCCTATCTTCAGTCCTGGCCCGAAACGTTGACCGCCTGCTGTTCTCCATGGATGCTGCCTGGCCTGTTGAGTTCCTCCAGCATCATCGTGTTTTTCATCTAGATTCGAGCATCTGCAGTCCTTGTTTCTCCAGTCCTGTAATTCCATGGTTTATCCTTTCCTCCATTTTAAAGCAAATTGTAGCTCAGAGGAAAATTGCAGTCAGAGCCTCTCCAATTTCATCCCTTATTTCTTTTGTACACCTGGATTATATTTCATCTCGATCTGGTTATTTATTCACCTTCAAACATAAGTAGAGCCTTTAATGCTTCCTTTTTCACAGTGGTTGTCCCAACAGATATTTTGGACTCGTTTGCTTTTTACAATACCCTCTTTTGTGAAGACAGTCGCTAAATATTCAGCCTCTGCCTTCACACAGGGTTAACCCAATTGGTCTCAAAATGGGCCTTACCCCTTCCTTAATGTTCCTCTTGCCCTCTATGTATTAATAAAACATCTTTAGAATTTCTTTGAATTTAGTTGCCAATATCCTTTCATGTTGTCTTGTTGCTTTCCTAAGTTCCCTTTTAAGTTCAGTCTTACGTTTTAGAGTCATAGAGTCAAGAGAGCAATACACCACGGATACAGGCCCTTCGGCCCAACCAGTCCATGCCAACCACGGTGCCCACCCAGCTAGTCCCAATTTCCCTCATTTGGCTCAGTCAATACCACAACCACTGATACAACCCATATTATTTTTACAGTTATAAGCTATTTCTCTCCACACCTGCTCCTCAACTTCCCACTGACAATTGGGGGGGTGGGGGGTTCTATAATACAGCCCCACAAGAGTGACCCTCCCCTTCTTGTTTCTAAGTTCTACCCACATGGCCTCACTGGACAATCCCCCAAGAATGTCAACTCTAACCACCGCTGTTACGTCCTCCCTTATCAAAAAGGCAACACCCCTCCTCACTTACCTGTACCTCTGTCACGCCGATAGCATCTGCATCCTGGAACACTGAGCTGCCAGTCCTGCCCTTCTCTCAGCCATGTTTCTATAATGGCTAGAACATCTCAGTCCCTAGAGCCAATCCACACTCTGAGTTTGTGCCTTACCTATTAAACCTCATGCACTGAAATAAATGCACTTTTACTGAGTATTCTTCTCTCTACCTTCACTGTGCCTCTGGCTATCCTGATCACTAAACTTGCTCTCACTGGCTCCTGCTTTATCCCATGACTTGCTGCTGCTCAGAGTCCCACTCCCTGCCAATTTCCAATACACTTCCAGGCTTTCTGCTGTATTAACTCTCTGTGCCTGACATTAACTGTTCTTTTCTTGCCCTTTATGCATGTTGTTTTCCAAGAGCCTCTGGATTTGGTAGTCCCATGCTTTCTTTGGTGGGAACTTGTTTTCCTGAATCTCAGTCTTCAATGCTTCCAATTGCTCAGAGACAGGTTTACCTTCAAGTAACTGTTTCCATTCTGTTTTTACTAAATCACATCTCAGTCTCAGTAAAACTGTCTTTCTTCTCATTTAGAACTTTCACTCTAGTGCTGCAAATATTCAATAGATGAGGCACCGGCTGTGGTATGGGAAAAAGAGTCATTATTTCAGGTGGATGAAAAGCATTGGCTCTTTATCTCTCTCCACAGATGCTGCCTGATCTGAGTCTTTCCAGCATTCCATGATTTGGTAAATTGGTTTATTATTGTCGCATGTAACAAGATACAATGAAAAACTTGTCTTGCATACGTCCATACAGATCAATCCATTACACAGAGCATTGAAGTAGTACAAGGTAAAACAATACAGAATGCAGAGTAAAGTGTTACAGTTACCGAGAAAGTGCAGTGCAGGCAGATAATAAGGTGCAAGGGCATAATGAGGTAGATTGTGAGGTCAAAAGTCCATTTCATCGTTCGAGGGAACTGTTCAATAGTTTTATAACAATTGGATAGAAGCTGTCCTTGAGCCTGGTGGTACGTGCTTTCAGGCTTTTGTATCTTCTGCCTGATGGGAGGGGGGAGAAGAGAGAATGTTTGGGATGGGTGGGGACTTTGATTATGTTGGCTGCTTTACCAAGGCAGCGAGAAGTGTAAACAGAGTCCATGGAGGGGAGGCTGGTTTCTGTGATGTGCTGAGCTGTGTCCACAACTCTCCGCAGTTTCGTGCAGTCACAGGCAGACCAGTTGCCGTACCAAGCCGTGATGCATCCAGATATATGGTGCATCAATAAAAATTGGTGAGGGTCAAAGAGGGCATGCCAAATTTTTTTAGCCTCCTGGGAAAGTGGAGGCGCTGGTGAGCTTTATTTACCGATTTTATTTCATATTTTCAACATATGCAATTAATTTGCTTTTAAAACCTTTATTCCAGTTTCATCATTGTCTTTTGCTTTAGCTATGCTAAATCAAACAGAATTACCATCACTGCCACAAAAAAAAAATGTTTTCCCACTGGCACTCCTTAAACCGACTCAGTATACGTAGGTTCACGTTCTGGAGCAAAGCATCCGCAGTCTCTTGTGTCTGGATTGAAGTTCAGTTTCCAGAGTTGTCCTCGTACTCTGGGTTATAGTGAAGCTGTCTGGCATTAAGCTCTGATCGGCATCAGCTGCTCCGGCACTTGTTTCTGGTTAGAGAGTTATAGAGTTTTACTCCATGGAGACAGGCTCTTCGGCCCAACTCATCCGTGCCGACAAAGTTGTCTATTTGAGCTCGTCCTATTTCCCCATGTTTGGCCCATGTCCCTTTCTTATCCATGTATCTGCCCAAATGTCCTTTAAACATTGTAATTGTTCCCACCTCCACCACTTCCTCTGGCAGTTCGTTCCACACACCCACCACCCTCTGTGTGAAAAAGTTGCCTCTCAGGAACCTCTGAGTGTTTTGTAATCAGTTCTGTTCATGCTGAGCTGACATTGCAATCAATTCCAATTAAAGTTGTCTGTCCTAGAACTCAGTCCTCATCAAAGTAAGTGTCCTGGCATTAAAATCTGGTTACAGTAAGCTGGCAAGACACTGAGTTCTGGAAACATTGTGCTGTCCTGATATTTGGGTACGGTTAAAGTTTGCTTCCTTGGCACTTGGTTCATGTCATACTGAAGATGATAGGGACTCTCCTACTATTATAGTTAGCCATTGATTGTGCTATGTTCTGATACAATGGGGTTTCTTGTCATTAAGAACATTACAGGGACTATTCTGGCTAGAGAGGTGCTGTTTCAGAGAGATGCAGCATTGAAACATGTTCTTTGGCACAACACACACAAAATGCTGGAGGAACTCAGCGAGTCAGGCAGCATCTATGGAGGGAAATAAACAGTCGACGTATTGGGTTGAAACCCTTCTTCGGAACTGGAAACACTGGTTCTGGGCTGACCATCAATCACACATTTATACTAATCTTTCCCTGACTCGTTTTAATCTCCCCACATTCCCATCAAGCCAAACCCCCAAATTCCAACACTCATCCACCCACCTGCGAGTCTTTGGGATGTGGGAGGAAATTGGAGCACCCCGCGGGAAACCCACATGGTCACAAGGAGGACAAGCAAACTCCACACAGACAGCCCCCGAAGTCTGGATTGAACCCGGGTCGCTGGAACTGTGAGGCAGTACTTCTACTAGCTGTATTACTGCCCCACACCTAGTGACTTAGAACATAGAACAGTACAGCACAGTACGGGCCCTTCAGCCCACGATGTTGTGCCGACCTATATGAACCTTATCCACATTCAATCTATCCCCCTCTCTACTTCATCTCCCATAACCCTCTATTTTTCTTTCGTCCATGTGCCCATCTGATAGTCTCTTAAATGACCCTATTGTACCGGCCCCTACCACCGCCCCCGGCAGTGCATCCCAGGCACCCACAGCTCTCTGTGTAATAAAAACCTACCTCTGATATCTCCCCTGAACTTTCCTCCACACACCTTAAATGGGTGACCTCTGGTATTGGCCATTGCCACCCTGGGGAAAAGATGCTGGCTGTCCACTCTGTCTATGCCTCTCATAATCTTACATACTCGATAGACTTGAGGATACCTCAAGTCTCCCCTCATCCTCCGTCGCTCCAAAGAGAAAAGCCCTAACTCGCTCAGCCTCTCCTCATAAGACAGGTAAAGACCATGACTTGTCACTTGTTTCCTGTTTCAGTCTTCTTTTGACACTCAGTTCTGGGTGAAGTGCTTTTCCCTGGCACTTAGTTCTGTCTGTTTTGGTTACAGTTCTGGCATTTAATTCTGGTCAACAGTGAGCTGTTCTACATAAATTGTAGTGTCCAGGCACTCAGTTCTATAGTGTACCGTCCTGGGTAAATTCTGGTGTCCCACTTCTCAGTCCCGGCATTCAGTTCAGTGAGCCTTCCGAGAAGTCAGTTGCACATTTAGTGTAATTGTTTTGCTCAAGGTATTGAGTAGAGCAACACACACAAAATGCTGGAGGAACTCAGCGGGTCAGGCAGCATCTGTGGAGGGAAATGGACTGTCGACGTTTCAGGTCAAGACCCTTCGTTAGGACTTTGAAGGGTCTTCAGGCCTGATGAAGGGTCTCGGCCTGAAACCGCAGTCTCTCTTGCATCTCCAAGGTATTGGTATTGATTTTGGTTTATTATTATACTTGTACCGAGGTACAGTGAAAAACTTAGAAAAACATAGAAACATAGAAAAACTTGTCTTGCATACCGATTGTACAGGTCCATTCATTACACAGTGCAGTTACATTGAGTCAGTACAGAGTGCATTGATGTAGTACAGGTAAAAACAATAACAGTACAGAGTAAAGTGTCGCAGCTACAGAGAAAGTGCAGTGCAATAAGGTGCAAGGTCACAACAAGGTAGGTCATGAGGTCAGAGTCCATCTCATTGTATGAGGGAACCATTCAATAGTCTTATCACAGTGGGGTAGAAGCTGTCCTTAAGTCTGGTGGTCTGTGGCCTCAGGCTCCTGTATCTTCTACCTGATGGAAGAGGAGAGAAGAGAGAATGAACTGGGTGGGTGGGGTCTTTGATTCTGTTGGCTGCTTTGCCAAGGCAGCGAGAGGTATAGACAGAGTCCAAGGAGGGGAGGCTGGTTTCCATGATGCACCGGGCTGTGTCCACAACTCTCTGCAGTTTCTTGCGGTCCTGGGCAGAACAGTTGCTGTACCAAGCCGTGATGCATCTGGATAAGATGCTTTCTGTGGTGTATCAATAAAAGTTGGTGAATGTGAAATGGGACATACCAAATTTTTTTAGCCTCCTGAGGAAGTAGAGGCGCCAGTGAGCTTTCTTGGCCGTGGCATCTATGTGATTTGACCAGGACAGGCTATTGGTGATGTTCACTCCCAGGAACTTGAAGGTCTCAACCCTCTCAATCTCAGCACCATTGATATAGACAGGTGCACATACACCGCCTCCTTTCCTGAAGTCAATGACCAGCTCTTTTGTTGACGTTGAGGGAAAGGTTATTTTCATGGCACCATGTCACTAAGCTCTCTATCTCCTTCCTGTACTCTGACTCATCGCTGTTGAGATATGGCCTACAACGGTGGTATCATCTGCAAACTTGTAGATGGAGTTAGAGTAGAATCTGGCCATACAGTCGTGAGTGTAAAGGGAGTAGATGGCTGAGGACGTAGCCTTGTGGGGCACCAGTGTTGAGAATAATCGTGCTGGAGGTATTGCTGCCTATCCTCACTGATTGCTGTCTGTTGGTTAGAAAGTCAAGGATCCAGTTACAGAGGGAGGTGTTGAGTCCTGGGTCTCAGAGTTTGGTGACGTTTGCTTGGGATTATAGTATTGAAGGCAAAGCTGTAGTCAATAAACAATAGTCTAACGTATGTGCCTTTACTGTCCAGATGCTGTATTGAATATACAACTTACCTCCTTACCCAACGAGGATATATTTCTGGGAGGTTCTCCTGGTAACCGTGGTATGAGCCACAGTTACCATGGGAGAATTTATTGAACACTGTGCACTCCTTTCATCCAGAGTCTATGAATCTCCATTTTGGGTCGAAAACAGAAATTAGCATTGAATCTCATCGCCATCTGTTATGATCTTATCTCCTGAATGACGTTTGTCTTTAATGTTGTGTTCTCTCTTTGTAGATATTTCTGATTCTCATTGTGCGTACCCTTTGACTAACCTGGTCTTGCAGTCTAACAACATTCTTGGTGTGATCTGTGGATACGCACAGTAACGTTAACTCACCTGGGGTGGCTAACAAAAATTGCCTTCAGCATCCCTGAGTGGAGGAGAGGAAATCTGTGTTGTTTTCTGCTCTGGATCACTACTTATGTCCACATGTGTGAATGTTATATGAGGAT
This sequence comes from Pristis pectinata, assembly GCF_009764475.1. Taxonomy (NCBI): domain Eukaryota; kingdom Metazoa; phylum Chordata; class Chondrichthyes; order Rhinopristiformes; family Pristidae; genus Pristis; species Pristis pectinata. The sequence continues at coordinate 112,525,572 of NC_067409.1, read as the reverse complement.
AGGCTTATACATGGCTGCGGAACCTCAATATGAATGGTCTGTCAGTATTTACCACTGAGGTACCTTCATTTAAAAAAATGGGCACCTGCATGAGGTGCCGTGCATTACCTGACGATTGAAAACTACAAAATCACCACTCGTGAGAGTGGAGTGAGAGGGGAGCAGCTGGAAGGGAAAGGGGAAAGCAAATTTCATCCACGAATGAAAACTCTTTCTTGTTAAGCAATATCACCAACCCACTCTCAAGAAGACAATGCCAACAAAATTTAAAGTTAACAAGGGCTACTTCTAACAAAAGTGTAGTTTTTAAAGTGAATTGGTAAAGGTTGCTTCTTTCTGTAAGTTCATTTATTCCTTCATTTTTGTTACCTGCCAACCTTAATGGCAGAAAGCACTAATGAAGGGTCATTGACCTGCAACACGAACTCTGTTTCTCTCTCCAAGGATGCTGCCTCACCTGCTGAGCAGCACATTCTGTAACTAGTTCAGACCCCCAGCGTCTAAGGTCTTTTGATTTCCAATCAATGAAATCCCTACCCAGAAGCAGGAAGAGTTGGGACCACTGAGCTTTATTCATGATCAGTGCTGTACCATATTGACTATCCGAAGGCATCACACGTTGTTGATGCGTCAGCAACCTTTCTGCCTCTTAAGATCTTAGTGCTTGACCCAATTACAGCCCCATAGAGAAAAGGAGAAAGTTAACCAACGAGGACCTGTGAGACTGGAACGATAGCTGTCAAGGAATTCTAATTCAGATGTTGTTTGCAATAGATGTAATTTTGCCAATGGAGACTTTTATATTTTTTGTCCATTATGACATTGTTGGCAGAAAAAAACTGGAAGGGAGAGGAGGAGAACATATTGAATGAAGTTAGTTCTGATTTGGAATGTACTTCCAGAAAAGGAAGAGTGGATTTCGTAGTTACTTTTTAAGGAGAAGTGGATATATATTTGAATAGGAGAAGTCTATAGAACATTGGGAAATGGTAAAGGAGTTCGACTAGTTCAATAAAGTTCACAGAATTGGTATAATTGTGCTGGGTTGAATGGCCTCCTTCTGTGTTGTATGATGGCGTGCTTTTTTCCCTGAGATATACTATAGTTACACAGTTTCGGTATGGTGGAGAGCATTCTGACTGGTTGCATCACCACCTGGTATGGAGGCTCCAATGCGCATGATCACAAGAGGCTTCAGAGGGTTGTAGACTCAGCCAGCTCCATCATGGGCACAACCCTCCCCGCCATCGAGGACATCTTCAAGAGGTGGTGCCTCAAGAAGGGGCATTCATCACTAAGGACCCTCACCACCCGGGACATGACCTACCATTGGGGAGGAGGTACGAGAGCCTGAAGAACAACTTCTTCCCCTCCGCCATCAGGTTTCTGAACGGTCCATGAACACTCCCTCATTATTCCTCTTTTGTACTATTTATTTATTTTTGTAACTCCTACTAACTTTTATGTCTTGCTCTGTACTGCTGCTGCAAAACAACACATTTCACGACATATATCAGTGATAATAAATCTGATACTGATTCTTAGAAAGTGTGGACTTGCATTGGCTTTCAAGTTACTCCAGCTGAATCCTTGAATTCGGTTGCTGGACAGTGTCACTGGTTCCAATTAGGTCACTCAGTAAAAAAAATTGATGAGTATAAATAGGTGCTTGATGAGGGGCTACATTTAGGTATTAATGCATGATAATTATCTGGCAAAGCAGACTCTCTGCTTGCTACAGCATCAATTTGTTTATCGTTATCTATATTTGGATAGTATTTGGTCAGAAACTGCAATGGGTGGCACGGTAGTGTAGTGGTTAGCGTAACGCTATTACGGCGCCAGCGACCCGGGTTCAATTCCGGCTGCTGTCTGTAAGGAGTTTGTACGTTCTCCCCGTGACTGTGTGGGTTTCCTCCGGGTGCTCCGGTTTCCTCCCACATTCCAAAGACGTACGGGTTAGGAGCTGTGGGCATGCTATGTTGGCACCGGAAGTGTGGCGACACTTGCGGGCTGCCCCCAGCACATTCTCAGTAACGCAAAAAGACGCATTTCACTGTGTGTTTCGATGTACATGTGACTAATAATCTTCTCTTATGGGAGGCAAAATATTTTACCTGATGTGGTGAAGCTGAAGGGTTAACCCAAGGTGCTGATCTTCTGACCCATACCAGCTTCCAGCGAGGAGCTGCTCACTGATGGACCTTTGGAATAGTGACCATTAAACGTATTTGAAGAATAGATTCTAAACATACCAGGGAAAATTAAAAGAAATCTTTCTTAAATGAATTCAAACCCACTTCTCCCACACCAATCTTTGAGCCACACATTTAACTCTCTGATCTTATGTACCTTGTGTTAATTTGCACGTGGTTCAGGTAGCAATCCAGAGATAATTAAAAAGCAGAACCAAAAATATAACAGAGTCCCTAACTGCTCAAATTCCCTCAGCAGAACCTCTTTCCTTGTTCTACCTACGTCGCTGGTACCCACATGGATCACGACAACTGGATCTTTCCCCTCCCACTCCAAATTCCTCTGCAGGTCAGATGAGATGTCTCGAACCCGGGCACCAGCCAGACAACACAGCCTTCGGGACTCTTGATCCTTGCGACAGACAATTGTGTCTATTCCCCTGACTATACTGTCCCAATCACAACTACATTTCTCTTCTCTACCCCCTCTTGAATGGCTCCCTGAACCGCGGTGCACGGTTCAGTTGCTCATCCTACAGCCCCCACTCTCACCTGCACAGGGAGCAAGAATTTCAGACCTGTTGGACAAGCTCAAGGGCTGAGGCTCCTCCAGCACTACCTCTTGGATCCCCCTACCTGCCTCACTCACAGTCACACCCTCTTATTCCCGACCACAGACCGAATTTGAAGTAGTTAATCGAATGGGTGTGACTGCCTCCTGAAACACAGCGTCCAGGTAACTCTCCCCCTCCCTGATGTGTCGCAGTGTTTGAAGCTCAGATTCTAGGTCATCAATTTTGAGCCTGAGTTCCTTGAGCAACCAACACTTGCTGCAGGTGTGGTCACCAGGAACCACAATGGGGTCCACCAGCTCCCACATCATGCAGCTACAACACATCACCTGATCCTGCATCCCTACTTTATTTAATTAGTTATAATTTGATGTCCTTTTACTTAACTACGAAAAAAACCTTACTTGCTGCTCACCTGTGCCTCCTTGCCAAGGCCTCTTGAGCCAAAGCCTCAGAATTCCCACTCCTACACTGGCCCGCTCTCACAATGGCCACCCCAAAATGGCCCTTAGCAAGAAGTGACATAGGATCAGAAGGTGTAGAATCCTTGTGGGTGGAGTTAAGAAACTGCAAGGGTAAAAAGACCCTGATGGGAACTATATACAGGCCTCCAAATAGTAGCCAGAATGTGGGGTACAAATTACAACAGGAGACAGAAAAGGCATGTAAAAAGGGCAATGTTACGGTGGTCATGGGGGATTTCAATATGCAGGTAGATTGGGAAAATCAGGTTGGTACTGGATCCTAAGAGAAGGAATTTGTAGAATGCCTATGAGATGGCTTTTTAGAGCAGCTTGTGGTCGAGCCCACTAGGGAAAAGGCAATTCTGGATTTGATGTTGTGCAATGAACCAGATTTGGTCAGGGAGCTTAAGGTAAAGGAACCCTTAGGAGGCAGTGATCATAATATGATAGAATTCACCCTGCAGTTTGAGGGGGAGAAGCTAAAATTGGATGTATCGGTACTACAGTTGGGTAAAGGTAACTACAGAGGCATGAGAGAGGAGCTGGCCAAAGTTGATTGGAAGGGGACCCTAGCAGGGATGGCGGTAGACCAGCAATGGCAGGAACTTCTGTGAGTAATTCAGAAGACGCAGGATCAGTTCATCCCAAAGAAGAAGCAGCATTCTAAAGGGAGGATGAGGCAACCGTGGCTGACAAGGGAAGTCAAAGACAGCATGAAAGCAAAAGAGAGGGCATACAATATTGCAAAAATTAATGGGAAGCTAGAGGATTGGGAAGCTTTTAAAAACCAACAGAAGGCAACTAAAAAAGCAATAAGGGGAGAAAAGATGAGATATGAAGGTAAGCTAGCCAATAATATAAAAGAGGATACCAAAAGTTTTTTCAGATATATAATGAGTAAAAGAGAGGCAAGAGTGGACATTGGACTGCTGGAAAATGATGCTGGAGAGCGAGTAATGGGGAACAAAGAAATGATGGACAAACTGAATAAGTATTTTGCATTCCTCTTCACTGTGGAAGACACCAGCAACGTGCCAGACATTCGAGAGAGTCAGGGGGCAGAAGTGAGTGTAGTCGCTGTTACTAAGGAGAAGGTGCTTAGGAAGCTGAAAGGTCTGAAGGTGGATAAGTCACCTGGACCAGATGGACTACACCCCAGGGTTCTGAAAGAGATAGCTGAAGAGATTGTGAAGGAATTAGTAGTGATCCTTCACAAATCACTGGAGTCAGGAATGGTTCTGGAGGACTGGAAAATCACAAATCTCACCCCAGTCTTTAAGAAGGGAGGGAGGCAAAAGACAGGAGATTATAGGCCAGTTATCCCGATTTCAGTGGTTGGTAAGATGTTTGAGTCCATTATTAAGGATGAGGTTTCGGGGTATTTGGAAGCTCGTGATAAAATAGGCTGAAGTCAGCATGGTTTCCTTAAGGGGAGATGTTGCCTGACAAATCTGTTGAAATTCTTTGAGGAGTAACAGGCAGGATAGACAAAGGAGAGTCAGTGGACGTTGTTTACTTGAATTTTCAGAAGGCCTTTGACAAGGTGCTGCACATGAGGCTGCTAAACAAGATAGGAGCCCATGGTGTTACAGGAAAGGTACTAGCATGGATAGAAGATCGGCTGACTGGCAGAAGGCAAAGGGTGGGAATAAAGGGGGCCTTTTCTGATCGGCTGCCAGTGACTAGTGGTGTTCTGTAGGGGTCAGTGTTAGGTCTGCTACTTTTCATGTGATATGATCTGGATGACGGAATTGAGGCCTTTGTGGCCAAGTTTGCAGATGATACAAATATAGGTGGAGGGGCAGGTAGTATTGAGGGAGCAGGGAGTTTGCAGAAGGACTTGGATATGTTGGGAGAATGGGCAAAGAAGTGGCAGGTGGAATACAGTGTAGGGAAGTGTACGGTCATGCACTTTGGTAGAAGGAATAAAGGCGTAGACTATTTTCTCAATGGGGAGCAAATTCAGAAGTTGGAGGTGCAAAGTCCTAGTGCAGGATTCCCCGAAGGTTAACTTGCAGGTTGAGTCAGCAGTAAGGAAGGCAAATGCAATGTTAGCATTCATTTCAAGAGGAGTCAAATATAAAAACAAGGATGTAATGCTGAGGCTTTATAAGGCATTGGTCAGACCACATTTGGGGTATCGTGAGCAGTTTTGGGCCCCATATCTAAGGAAGGATGTGCTGGCATTAGAGAGGGTCTAGAGGAGGTTTACAAGAATGATCCCGAGAATGAAAGGGTTAATATATGAGGAGTGTCTGATGGTTCTGAGCCTTTACTCACTGGAGATTAGAAGAATGAGGGGGTATTTCATTGAAACTTACTGAATATTGAAAGGCCTGGATAGAGTGGACGTGGAGAGGATGTTTCCAGTAGTGGGAGAGTCGAGGACCAGAGGGCACAGCCTCAGAATAGAAGGATGTCCCTTTAGAACAGAGATGAGGAGGAATTTCTTTACCCAGAGGGTGGTGAATCTGTGGAATTCATTGCCACAGACGGCTGTGGAGGCCAAGTCATTGGGTATATTTAAAGTGGAGGTTGATAGGTTCTTGATTAGTAAGGGCATCAAAGGTTACGGGGAGAAGGCAGGAGAATGGGGTTGAGAGGGAAAAATAAATCAGCCATGATCGAATGGTGGAGCAGACTCGATGGGCCGAATGGCCTAATTCTGCTCCTATGTCTTCTGGTCTTAACACTTATTGTATTCCTGTGCATGGTGGCCACAAAGCTCTAATCTCTGGAATTGCAATCTTAACCTGTTAAGTGTGGACATCTCCGTCCCTCTACTAACCTGTTGCCTTATCAAATTATAACATAAGTAAGAGTCCCATCAAAATGTCTCTCCCAGATTAATAGATTTCATAGTCTGAGCAGAACTAAATTTAAAATAAACAGATAAGCAGTTTATTTTATAATACTGCAAGAGATAACTGCAAAATAAAGCTCTATTGATTTGTATATTCATTTGCCTTTTGTTCTAATGCACAGAATTCAGGATCAGTTTGTGATAGTATTGTATGACTCTTACAGTACTTTTAGCTTTAGTCTATTGATTGCATTTTGTTCGTGCAGCAACAAACCAGCTCTGAATACAAAAGGATATTTTTTTTAAGAAATGAGACAGCAGGTTACACTATAATTATTGGTTGAAGTCAGCAATGTAATGCAGTAGGTGGACTGTAACAGTATTCAACATCTCAATTTAGGCAAAAGGTTTTTATTGAATTCAGCAAATGGGTTTCCCATATCAGAGCTAACATTACTTTCTACTTTAAAGCTACAATTTATTTCATTGGCGTCAAGTAAGATAAGGTTTCTTTATTAGTCACATGTTCATTCGAAACACACAGTGAAATGCATCTTTGCGTAGAGTGTTCTGGGGGCAGCCCGCAAGTGTCGTCACGCTTCCGGCGCCAACATAGCACGCCCACAACTTCCTAACCCGTACGTCTTTGGAATGTGGGAGGAAACCGGAGCACCCGGAGGAAACCCACGCAGACCTGGAGAGAACGTACAAACTCCTTACAGACTGCGGCAGGAATTGAACCCGGGTCACTGGCGCTATAATAGCTACAGCTAACCGTTACACTGCCATGCCTATGGTACCGTACCGAGAGTAGTCAAAGTGTTTTGATTCTACCTTAGCTTGCTCCTGCAGCAAAGCAGCAGATTGGGGCAGCACTTGCCTCATCTATTTGCTGATGTTATTGAATCTTTGGCAGCAGCTTTAAAAATAAATCCACACCTCCGAGAAATGAAAACCAGAGGAACTGAGGACTATCACTGTGCTGAGAGCATCCTCCTTCATGCCATTAGCACTATCACCTCCTTCTCTGTAGTTCTTCAAATCATCAGTGAACTCCTTCTGCTCTCATGCTAAAAATATTGAATACTATAATGAAAATTGCAGTTACACAAGTAATGCATATTGTTATAAACCCTGAGGGACGGAGGAAACTCTGTGTCAGCACCGGCTTTACCTTCAGTAGACAACAATGAATTCTCATTAGACTTACAGAGGGATGGGGGATATTACTGGGTGGGTGCCCAGACCATTGGAACAACAGTTTCTAATTTATCCAATAATTTAAGTTTTCAATGTAAAATTACTGGACTTGCAGATGATAATCAATCCAGGAGGGAATGTGAAGTGCACAATTCGTTGGATAAATTATGTAAACTATGTGGCAGATGAAATTTAAATTTGCAGCATATAGTAAAAAACATGATAGTGTCAACATTACCTCACCATTTTACTGTGGTTCCTACAGATATTCAAAGTACTGGTGGATTATAGTTTGTTTCCCCTGACTCAGGAGATTTAGTTAGGTATCTTTATTGTTTCTTTACATCTTCCTTTCCTAGTATTCCTAGTATTTCCTAGTTCACCCAGAGAGTGGTTGGTGCATGGAATGCACTGCCTGGTGGAGGCAGATACATTGGACAGGTTCAAGAGCTTGTTGGATAGGCATATGGAGGAGTGTGGGATGGGGGGATATGCGGGAGGAAGGGGTTAGGTAGTGTGAGGGTGGTTTGATGGATGGCACAACATGGTGGGCCAAAGGGCCTGTTTTGTGCTGTATGGTTCTATGGTTCTATTAGTGTGTTGTGTGAAATGGTTCTTGCAGCCTTAAGGATGAAAGACTCTAGACACGAGCTTTGGAGATCAAAACTAGTTTAATCACAAAGGCAAACGTGGGGACAGAATGGATGGGAACAGATACACACTCACGCACATGCAGGAGACCGAGAACGTGAGAGGGAATCGCAACTAGGATAAGATACACTCACACACACACACACACACACACACACACACACACACACACACACACACACACACGCACTGATACACACAAGCACACAATAACAATGTACAACTTCAGGATATAATACTTCAATGCTTGACTCACACTAGCATTGGCCCTTAACGGTCCCTAAGTCCGAGTGAAACGCTCCCAAACCATGTGGTGATGCACTCTTACCAGTAATCTCTGCAGCATTGTCTCACTACTCCTGGGGTCATCAAAGAGTGAGAGCTAGGGGATTGAAACCCTTTTTATGGTGCTAGGAGGCTGGGTGGAGCCTCACTGAGTGATTTAAATGGGCTAATGGTTTGGGGGTCAAGGACAAAGGTGCCTGCCACGGCCAATGGTCAGGCAAGTTCAGAGACAAAAGGTAATCTCACACCTGAGGGGTGGGTGGAGCTGCACCTTGATTGACAGTGGTATCACTTCCGATCCAAGGAGCAATGCTGTCCTCCGACCAGCGGGGATCAGTGTCATTACTGTCACGTGACAGCCATGTGCTTTCTCGCTACATAGTGATAACATTTTATGAGCAGATTCTCTTTAGTAATTTTAATATTGTTCTCTTTTTACAGAAAATTGCAGTATCTATATGATTATATCAAAGTTAATTAGCCATTTAGAAAACCTACCATCAACTAACATGACATCTACTTGCCTCTTCAATGATCCCAAGTTCCCTGCCTTCGCTACCATATTGATGACTAATTTCTACAGCTAATCACTGGTTCTGATGAAAACTTCCAGCCATCAGTGCTAAATTTATTTTTCTCCAGTTTAAACCTGTGCTCCCTTGCCCTAACTTCTTAGCAGCACCCCAGATTTATTTTCTTTCCTCTGCTTAATATACATGTACATATATAATACCTTTGTTTTGGGAATAAGAAGGCACACAACTCTCAGCCACCTGCTAGTTATTTGTCAGTTGTATGGTGACTAATTTATGATTGTCCTACGTAGCAGGGTTTCACTTGGGGTCAAATTGGCTCCAACAGGTGAGGTGACAGAAGGTTGCAACTGAGTCAATATCCATGGCAGATCTTGCACAATTACATAGAGTAACTATCCAACACCTAGACCACTGTGGTGATGGACTGGCCAGCCATATTTAGTGATGGGGCCCAGAGGACATTGTTGTGAGACTGAAATCTGTAATCTCTGACAGCTCAGAAACCTAGTGATCTAACGGGCAAAATGGTCCTGACTGATCATTTGATATGAAGCTAATCAGTGTTCTGTTTTGATTAAAATCCAACAGCATCCCTTGCGTATTTGAGCTTCTTTGTAAACTTGTGCCTTTGCACTCCCGGTAAATGGATATGGGCCTACAGAACTCCCTGCTGGGCAAGCAGAAACTACTCTCACATTTAATTATTAGTAAATTGGTTTGGAGACTCTTGAATACTGCAATGTTTTTCACAAGTGCCACATAGCATTATGGACTGAAATGTAAATCTCATTCATCTGACTTAAACACTTAAGAACCTCAGTCTCTCTTCATGATTCAATCTTCCAAATCAGAGTCCAGCTTTATAACTTTGTGTATTGTTACATAAAGGGATTTAACGTTCTCCTTTGTCTCAGTGGTCACGACTGGACAAAGTACTCAAGGTGTGACCTGACCAGCACATTGCACACTTTTGACCAGACATCACTTTAATTCATATTGACATATCTGCAGTTGGACGCTCTATTCTTCTTTACAATTTTCTAATCAGTTTCTAACAAAGCTGCAAGTGTTTCTTCAAAGACCATCAGTTGGTGAGTTCTTCTTCCTCTCTTTTAAAAATATTTTGCAGTGCCTCCTTCACTTCATTTCTTTCCAATTCAACTAATGATTAAAACATCCATTGGAAAAATGGTCCCTTGACACATACAGCCAGCAGTGATTATTTTATACACAGTGTTTAATGGAATTGTTCTTATTGCACAATAAAGCAAATGTATTGTTGTTCTAAGATAAGCTATTAACGTAGCACTTGGATTCGGATACCCAATGGACATGTAATTAGCCATTGTTGTTGGATATACACATGAATTATGAATGTTCTGTGGTAGAATGGTCAGTAAATTCATGTTTTAATTAACTTACAGTCCAGAATGGATGTTTGCTGGCTGCACCTTCATGAGTCACCTGATTATTGCTTTGATGTAATTTAATTTTTTCTCAAAATGTATATATGTTACGAAAATGCCCATTCTCGTGGCGAAACAATTTATGTTATTTCAAAATTGAAACAATCAGTAAATATCAGTTGATCAGGAGCGATAATACTGTGCAGGCACAGTAGTGTAGCGGTTAGCATAACGCTATTACAGCGCCGGCAACCTGGGTTCAATTCCGGCCACTGTCTGTAAGGAGTTTGTACGTTCTCCCCGTGTCTGTGTGGGTTTCCTCCGGGTGCTCCGGTTTCCTCCCACATTCCAAAGATGTACAGGTTAGGAAATTGTGGGCGTGCTATGTTGGCGCCGGAAGCGTGGCGACACTTGTGGGCTGCCCCCAGAACACTCTACGCAAAAGATGCATTTCACTGTGTGTTTCGATGCACATGTGACTAATAAAGATATCTTATCCTATCTTAATATTTTTGAACGGTCCCCTAGTATGATAAGATGGACTCTTGACCTCACAATCTACCTCGTTATGACCTTGCACCTTATTGTCTACCTGCACTGCACTTTCTCTGTAGCTGTAACACTTTATTCCACATTCTATTATTGTTTTACCTTGTACTACCTCAATACACTGTTATAATGAACTGATATGTATGAATGGTATGCAAGACAAGTTTTTCACTGTGCCTCGGTACTTGTGACAATAATAAACCAATTTCCAATTTCACTAATACCCCATGCCTATTTTCGGAGAAATGGCCCAAGATTAATCAAGCAATAGACTGACACTGTTTACCTCAGAAGAACGAGACTCTAGCTAGGGAAACTTCATCGTCCACCACGATCAGTTGTCAATAGTTCAACCACTTTCTGAACAAGAGCCTTGAACTAATAACCTTCTAGCACAGGGCAATGTATCCGACCTCTGATCCATGGCTGATACATTATACCCATGGACAACTGTTCAGCTGTAAAGAAGACATTATCTTGACTTGGTGCTGTGACCCGCTTCTGGTGCCCATAGAGATTTTGTTTTTAGATGTTTTAGTCAATTGGCAAAACTTAGTGACTTATTGAGTCCCATCTACCCTGAAATGTTTCTTGTGACAGGCTGTCATGCAATCTCACATCCTCCTTGAATAAAATGGCCACCAGGCTGGATCTGCATTAAGAACAGAAGGGTTCATTACAACGATGCAACCTACCCGAGCCATACGCACACTCTTCTTTTTCTTCTTCTTTTCTTGGGGTTGAGGATGATTTGCTTCCACCCTGGATTTGTGGGTTCTTATGTGACCGATGAAGCCAATTTGGGAATGGCAGAGTCTTCCACAGATGGGGCAGGAAGTACCTGAAGGGGCTGGTGGTGGGCAGTTTGTGAGGTGGTGTGCGTCTTCTTCTGCTTATGTGTTGATATTGGTATTGGTATTAGTTTATTATTGTCACTTGTACCGAGGTACAGTGAAAAACTTGCATACCGATCGTACAGGTCAATTCATTACACAGTGCAGATACATTGAGTTAGTACAGTGCGCATTGAGGTAGTACAAGTAAAAAACAATAACAGTACAGAGTAAAGTGTCACAGCTACAGAGAAAGTGCAGTGCAATAAGGTGCAAGGTCACAACAAGGTAGATCGTGAGGTCATAGTCCATCTCATCGTATAAGAGAACCGTTCAATAGTCTTATCACAGTGGGGTAGAGGCTGTCCTTAAGCCTGGTGGTACGTGCACTCAGGCTCCTGTATCTTCTACCTGATGGAAGAAGAGAGAAGAGAGAATGACCTGGGTGGGTGGGGTCTTTGATTATGCTGGCTGCTTCACCAAGGCAGTGAGAGGTAAAGACAGAGTCCATGGAGGGGAGGCTGGTTTCCGTGATGTGCTGGGCTGTGTCCACAACTCTCTGCAGTTTCTTGTGGTCCTGGGCAGAACAGTTGCCGTACCAAGCCGTGATGCATCCAGATAGGATGCTTTCTATGCAGGGCTTCTGTGTGCTCCTAATGCATTGACAATGCCATCCCAAATCCTCCTCCTCCACTCATGGACCAAGGATTCCCATTTTCAAGGAGGCCCTGACTTTGAATCCTTTTGCCCAGTAACCTCTGACTGTGACAGAGCTGAGAACAGAAATGTCCGTATCGGGATCCTGGTGTCTGGCGTGCTCCCAGTCTATCCTGTCCAACAGAGCTGACTGAGTGTAATTAGGGCCTTGGTGTTGAGTGTGTTGTCTTGTAAGAGGACACAGACTTGTTTCATTCACTCTACCCGTGGATTTGGAGGATTTTGTGTAGACAACATTTGTGATATTTTCCCAGTGCTCTCAGATGCCTGCTGCAGGACATCCAGAAGCACAGTCAGGGATCACTGCTGCCTGGTAGACCATGAGTTCTGTGTCAGGTCTGAGGTCTTCCCGTTTCTTCAATCGAACAAAGGCTCTCATGGTACACAGAAGATGACAGTGAATTTCATCATCAATATCTGGCTTCACTGAGCGGTGTCTCCCAAGGAGTGAAAAGCAGTTCACATTTTCCATGGTCTCACTGTGAACCTTTATTGTCTGACAGCATTGTGGTGCAGTGGGGCAGTCAACCTTTTGTTCACAAGAACACTAATTGGAGAAGACTACTGGTAGTGACTGAGAAGACATAGTGAAGATGCTTTCTGCCATTCGGTGTCACCCTTTCATCATTGTTATGGGTCAGACATTCATAGGTACAGCAGCTCAGAACAAGCATCGGTGAAGTTCTATGGATCGTAAGCAGGTGCAATGGTATGTCCATTACATTCTGTAAAGATGTAGACTTCATTCCTTAATCACTGTCTTCAAGGGAACTCTGGTTCATTGGGGAGTGTAAATATAAATACAGGTACAATAAATAGTACAAGGTCATTAGGTACAAATCTGCTGAAGCTGATCGTAAAGGTTCCTTTCATACTAAACAATAGGCAATGGACATATCCAAACAGTCCCTCTGCACAAGATAACAAAAAAACACTCTAGTGCACTAAAACCATATTGAATTAGACAAAGGCATGTTTAAAATTTTTTTTTGTTATGTTCACACTGGTGAATGCGGTGGGATTAATCCTGTCTTTCCTCTTTGCCAAAATAATTTGACTCATAGGACAGATTGTCTCCATAGTTTGTGTGTATATGTAACTGTACAACATCACAGCACAAAACTGTTCTAATATGACACATGATTGTCAGTCTCACACAGAGCCACAAGATCAGAGAGAAAACGCAAAAATATCACATCGGTGCTATAAATATTGTTCTTCGGATTTTGAAGCTGCCACATTTTATTGCAAAGACACTTTACCCTGCAGTTAATGATGTTAACTCAGGCATACTTGATAATTACACAGTACCACACTCCTAAACTTAGACTACCACTTTGAAGAAGCAAATTTCCCAAACAAAATACCGTGAATTTAAAAAAATGTCATCTTATGTATTTTATCAACCAAAGCCTTGTGTCCTAAGATAACATAAAACCATAGAATTTGTATTGATGCAGTGTTTTTTCATGACCTTGGTACAGTCTTAAGCCCTTCAGAGTCAATGAGGACACTTGAGTTATGTTTCTGTTTTCATGAAAGGAAGTAGAAGAGCCAACTTGGACATAGCAAGGAGGCAAAAGTTACATTGAGATAGAGAATGATAGAGGGCTATGTGGGAGGGAAGGGTTAGATAGATCTTAGAGCAGGATAGAATGTCGGCACAACATTGTGGGCCAAAGGGCTTGTACTGTGCTGTAATGTTCTATATTCTATGTAAATGGCCAGATAATCTGTTATATTCATTGGCAGGGATCTGTCCTGCTGTTCTTTGAAAAATGCCATAGGACGTTTTATATCCACCCGGGTGGCAGGCAGGATCTTGATTTAATATCTCAACCAATACACAGCATCTCCTTAACTTTACACTGAATCAGCAGCACAGATCACATTCTTGTGCCTGTAGACTTTCTAACACAAGGAAAAGTATGTCACTGCTGATGCAAAGCTGGTAATGTGGTCCAAAGGACACATTGGGCAGAGGAAACTATCATGACAAAACAAAGCTGCTGTAACTGGTTCTCCTGATCGTGGATTTTAGTCAATGGGCAAAGATAGTGACGTTTATAGTTTCTCACTTGTGAAAGGTTGCAATGCTCCATCACACCTTCTTGCTGTTTTGTTTTTAACTAATGAAGGATTATTTAATTAACAAGGCTTGTGACTATAAAAACATCACTTTTGCTTCTGTTCACTGTAAGTTTGTACTGCCTTTATAAGTTAACCATGCAATACAATTTCCAAGAGCCTGGTATGATTAAGAACCCAAATCATTGCATGGTAAAAGTCTTAACTTAGCACAGAACATATTGTCATTTCATTATTATCGTAATAATAGAAGTAATGGGGCAATGCAGAACTACTTCTTCCTTGTGCATCTCAGTAGCCCTGCAATAAGCTAACTTGTCCTGACATTTCTATTAATGTTATCCAGATAATAACATTCTATTTTGTTTAATCATAAGAGGCATTTTTACTTCTGTGCTTATGATGTACAAGTTCTTCAGAGAATGATAATAAAAACAGAAAGTGCTAGGAACACTCAGCAAATCAGGTCGTATCCATGGAAGGAGAAACAGAATTAGCATTTCGTATTGAAGGCCCTTCATTAGAACTGGGAAAAAGAGAAAACAAGTTAGTTTTAAGTTGCAGCGGGTCTGGAGGATGGATAGGATAAAAGGAATGGCTCTGAAAGGGTCAGGTCACAGTTGTCATGGGAATGGCTGCTGTGGAAATTATCTGGTGGATGGGTTAATGAGAAGATTCAGAATCAGGGTTATCATCACTGATTTATATGTCATGAAATTTATAGTTTTGAGGCGGCAGTACAGTGCAAAGATATAAAGTTAAAATAAATAAATAGTGCACAAACAAAGGACTAACGAGACAGTGTTCATGGGTTCACGGACCATTCAGGAATCTGATGGCGTAGGGAAAGAAACTGCTCCTACATCGTTGAGTGTGGGTCTTCAGGCTCCTGTACCTCCTCCCCGATGGTGGTAACGAGAAGAGGGCATGTCCCGGGTGGTGGGGGTCCTCAGTGACGGATGCCGCCTTCTTGAGGCGCCGCCTTCTTGATGCACCGCCTCTTGAAGACGTCCTCGATGCAGAGAGCAATTGGAGAGGAATATCCTGAACAAGGAAGCTTATAGTCTGTGAGGGAAAGGCCCTTCCAGAGAGGAAACAGGAACAAAGGAATGCAAAAGCTGCAAAATGCTGTGGGGAATGTGAAGCAGGTCAGGCCATGCTAAATGAGTAGAAAAACTGAGACAATATTACAGGTGAATGTCCTGGGGCAAATTGTCCAATTCTGATACAAACAGAGAGACTAAGTCACGTGAAGCTGTTGAATTCAGTATTAGGTTCCTGCGGCAACCCTGACCTCACACTTCACACATGTTCCCTTTGTCCCATCCAGCTTCTCTGCAACTCAAAACTAACTCCTTTTCTCTTTTTCCCTGTGCTGACAAAGGATCTTTGACCCGAAATGTTAAATTTGTTTCTCTTTCCTCAGATGCTGCCTGGCTTGCTAAGTCTTTCCAACATTTTCTGTCTTTATTTCA
Organism: Pristis pectinata; assembly: GCF_009764475.1. Lineage (NCBI taxonomy): Eukaryota > Metazoa > Chordata > Chondrichthyes > Rhinopristiformes > Pristidae > Pristis > Pristis pectinata. Next base: position 112,509,798 of record NC_067409.1, on the reverse strand, counting down.
GATGTTCAGTTTGTTTTTTGATCTTCAAATCAAAGGGTGGTCACTGGATAGGAAGTCCCGCCATTGACGACTTTGAATGACTCCAGCACACAAAACCTACACATGTGAGCAATATGTATGCACTGATCTGGTATCTGTACTGTTCATCTTCCTGATAGGCTACAAGCCACAAGTAACCTCGATCTCACCGCGGCTGGTCCCTATTGATAAGCCCCGGGTCAGCCCAATGTGAACACAGGTGGCAGTGTGTCTGCGATGTATCTGTCTTCCTGCTTTCCTTGAGCTGTCTGACTGGGCTGTTCTTTGAAATGAAGAGTGGCAAGGATAAGGATGTGGTGCAGGGAAGTGGGGAAAGTCAGCGCTGCATGCTTTAATGGTCCGTAGTTTGTAAATCAGCACCGTGTCCAGAGAGGGAGAAATCGATTGGGCACCAAGGAGAGCCACTTTTGGCTTCACCCATAGCCATGGTCTCAGAAACATGAATGGCCATCACTGTCTCCACCATGCCCACTTGAATTGCCTTACTCCAGCTTGTTGCTTCTGTATCATAGAGTCATAGAGTTATACACGCAGAAACAGGCCCTTTGGCCCAACTCGTCCATGCCAACCAAGATGCCCCATCCAAGCTAGTCCCACTTGCCTGTGTTTGGCCCATATCCTTCTAAACCTTTCCTATCCATGTACCTGTCTAACTGTCTGTTAAGTGGTGTTAATGTACCTGCCTCAACATCTTCCTCTGGCAGCTCGTTCCATATACGGACCACCATCTGGGTGAAAAAGTTGCCCCTCAGGTTCCTATTAAATCTCTCCCCTCTCACCTTAAACCTGTGCCTTCCAAAAAGTCAGGCAATCATAACCCAGGAATTGCCTGTATGTTGTGTACAGAAGTTTACTAGGTATCCAAAGCATTAGGCATTGGGTTTATAATACAAATAATGGAGCTCAAGAAACCTTCTGCCGTACAATACAAATGCTTGGCCTTAGGGTTGAGCTAAGTAACAGCCTAGATAACAGTCTACTGACCTGATGATGCAGGGTGCATAGGTACAGAGATCCCAGACACAAAAACAATATGCCCAAACAGGACCTTTAAGGTTCCACACAGGCTCAAGAAGCAACACAGTTTAAGTAATAAAGACAATTAATTTCTAAAATATAAATTGAGACAGTTTTCCAGGACAGTGGGTTTCAGAAACGAATAGGCCAGGAGACTCTGGATTTAGGAAGAAGAAGAATTAACCTGACAGGGAACATTAAGTCAACAGTGAGCATAACGTAACTGTTATGCATTAGCATAAATCACAATATGTCCAGTTAAGCTTCACTTTGTCCTGACTCCAGTGCTCCACACATCAGTGACGGACAATGTGTCCAGGTGATATGAATGTCATGGTTGAGCAGCCGCTGTATACACACTGTGATAAATGGCTGACAGACTTGTAACAGCGCTGGGTGTATGAGGGTGCAGTGCAGCCTGACAATTGATAGGTCTGAGATGTGATTGGTAGGAATTGTTGGTGTGTGGAGAGGCTATGGTGAATTGAGGAGTGGCTGAAGCTAGTGGTGCTGCTCTAGCACATGGCTTTGGAACGTGCATTCGTAGAGACTGATCATTCAGTTAGATTATGGAACTTCTTGTGGCACATACAAACTAGGAACAAGAGTAGACCACTCCTTGTCTCAGGACTATTGCACCATTCATTGAGTGATAGAGTCATAGAGCCATATAGCACAGAAATAGATCTTTTGGCCCGCATCACTATCAAATACCTATCGTTAATAATCCCATTTACCAGCACTCGGTCTTTACTTCACAATTCAAGTGCTCATCCAGAGACTTTGAGTGCCTGCTCCACTAACCTCAGGGTGTGCCTTCCATCACCCTCTAGTTTTGTATACCTTTAGCATGTCCTCCTCTGCCTCCTCAGTATAGCCTCTCTCTCTCTCTCTCCCCCCCTCTCTCCCCCTCTCTCTCTCCCTCTATCTCTCCCCTTCTCTCTTTCCCTCTCTCTCTCATTCTGACTGAACTCTACAATCTTTCAGATGACCAAACAGCAGAAAGTTGCTCTGCTGCCTGTATTACACGAAGGGTCGCAGGTTACCTGCTTATTGCAATCCCTACACTACATTTTGGGTGCAGTCAAATCTAGCTCCCTGTTAACAGGACTTCCATGCAGAAGTTATATCAGCACCTTTAAATGGCACATTGAAACTTAATTCTACAATAGAGATTTCAATTCGCTAAATAATGAAAGCTTGCAAGAATTGTATTAGAAATAGATCTAAGTATGTCTGCGGTATCCTTTTATTGATGTTGCCTAGATAATAAGTCCGTGCTCTGATAATTTGTTACTGCTGTTGGCAATCTGCCAAACAGTGATGGCTTGAAGCTTCCCAGACAATAAAATTTATGGCCGCCTTCTACTTCAGATTTGAGATTCTGCTTAAATCATGATCAGTCAGGTATGAGAAATCAACACACTGAGAGAAAGAATTGAAAAGCAAGGGCAAGGAAAATGGTAAAATGTTTTCACTGCTCACAGTCTGTTGTCCTACAGAAATATCATCTCTTATCTTAAAGGAAGTGAGGATCAAAGTCTTGGCAGGCTTGTAATTATATTTCTTGCCTCAGCGGGAGCCATTTGCATCCTTTGGTCCTGAGCAGACTTTGACTTGCCTATTAATAAACAACATCTCATTTATGGAGATGAGATGCTTAAAACTTCTGGGACTTGCCGTGGAATATGCACTGCAGACTCTGTCTCGCACTGTAGTGGTCAGGTGATAATTCATTTATTCATTCTACTTTCTTTTTCTTCACCATAAATTGGAATTCATAGATTCCACTTCCTGTGGTTCCCGTCGGAATTAGAGTAAGATATTAAATAATGGCTGCCAGCTAAAAATGATTAGACGCTACCCTGTAATTTGCAAGATTATGATCTATCTGCTTACATTACAACGCCAACATGTGAAGCATGCTACATACAGTAAAATGCATTGCATTTAGGGGAACAACTGGGTATGATTTGTACCCATGGTAGAGGAGAATTCATTGAAAAACTCTTGCTTTAAACTCTGAAGGTGTTTCACTTATTTCTCCTTAACTGTTTGTAAGACAATTCTGATGCACAGGTCTGTTTCCTTTTTCCTTGTATTGTGTATTTATTGTGGTATATCAACCAATCGGATGGGCTGGACAATTACTGGATGTCCTTTGCTTGCTTATAAATACTCAAAGGATGTTTGCTGCATGATTATTTCTTCCACAACGTGAGTCCCAGTAGCAGCCAACTTTGTGCTTCAAAAACAGTATGGCTTGTCCTCTGGGGCTTTTACATGGACCACTGAACCTTTAAACACAGTAAAAGTATTATACAAGGTCAGCTTCTTTCATCTAGTGCAAAGTGTTTATGCGTTATGTGAAAAAACATCATCAGAAGCAATCACTTTTTGTCAAAAGAATGCACTTCTCTGAATTGTTTTCCATTCGTCTGTGAGAATGACTAGCCCACACACGAAGGCTGCTGGGCAAATGCAGTGATGCGCAATTTTCCACCATTCACGTTCTGTTTATGAAACGATGCAACCCACAACCACAGAGAAAGATGGTGTTAACTGGGAGGTTAAGGACTGCTTCTGTGCTGAGGTGAAAATATTGCCAGTGCAGGCATACAGAAGAGAAAGTGACTGAAACTATATTTCTGATACAAGTGCATTAGCCATGCCCCTGACCATGCACCGATATTCTATCTACCTCCCCACACTGATCATCTCCTTGTCCTCTCCACAAGGTGGAACGTAGGAGATTGAGGGGTGACCTGATAGAGGTGCATAAGATCACGAGGGGCATAGACAGGGTGAAAGCACACAGTCTTTTTCCCAGGGAGGGGAAGCTAAAAACAAGAGGGCATAGGCTTAAGATCAGAGGCGAGAGATTTAAAAGGGACATCAGGGGCAGCTTCTTCATACAAAGGGTGGTGCGTATTTGGAATGAGCTTCCGGAAATAGTGGTTGAGGTGGGCACATTAGCAACAGTAAAAGCCATCGAGATAAGTCCATGGATAGGAGGGGTTTAGAGGGCTATGTGCCAAACGTGGGCAGATGGGACTAACTCAATGGGCAACACAGTCGGCATGGATGAGTTGGGCCGAAGGACCTGTTTCCGTGCTGTATGACTCTATGACTCTATAGGATCTTACCCCAGTTTTCTCCCTGAGCCCCTGATCTTCCCAGTCTTCTTATCGGTGGACCTCTGCCAGTTTCCTCGCTGATGCCTGATCGTCTCCCAGCCTCTCCGTTCCCTCCATTCCCCTGTTCTTGTCACCCCCACCCTTTCCGCAATCTCCTCCTCGACTTTCTCCAAACGTCACAACCCTGCTCTTCCCCTTCATGTGGAAGGGATTACGGAGGAAGTGCCTCGTGAAGTCTGTGCATGAAAGCTGGGGCTACCTGTCCTAATGCAGTCAAAGCTTTGAAATGTATTACAATGAAGAATTTCTAGCCCATGAGCATATTCGTACAGTCATAGAGGTACGGCATGGAAACAGGCCCTTCGGCCCAGCAAGTCTGTGCTGACCGACAAATACCAATCCTGCATTAATCCTACTTTTCATTCTCTTCACATTCCCATCAACTCCTCCCAGGTTCTACCATTCACCTACACACTAGGGGCAAATTACAGTGGCCAATGAAGCTACCAACCCGTACATCTTTAGGATGTGGGAGGAAACTGGAGTACCTGCTAAGTCACAGGGAGAACGTGAAAACTCCACGCAGACAGCACTCGAGGGCACACTGCAAGGCAGTAGCTCAGTTAGCTGTTCCACTGTGCCTTCTTCACAGTCATTTTATTCCTATTATTGCTCTTCAAACAAAGCCTTGAATTTCACATGTTTTCCAAATGGTTGAGCGGTGTTGCAACAACAACCTTGCACTCGAAATCCGCAAGACCAAAAAAATGATTGTGGACTTCAGGAAGGGGAAGTCGGGAGAACACACACCAGTCCTCATTGAGGGGTCAGCGGTGGAAAGGGTGAGCAGCTTCAAGGTCCTGGGCGTCAACATCTTGGAGGATCTATCCTGGGCCCAACACATTGATGCAATCATGAAGAAGGCACGCCACAGGCTCTACTTCATTAGGAGTTTGAGGAGATTTGGTATGTCACCAAAGGCTCTTGCAAATTTCTATAGATGTACGGTGGAGAGCATTCTGACTGGTTGCATCACTGCGTAGTATAGAGGCTCCAATGCACAGGATCGCAAGGGGCTGCAGAGGGTTGTAGACTCAGCCAGCTCCATCACGGGCACAACCCTCCCCACCATCGAGGACATCTTCAAGAGGTGATACCTCAAGAAGGCGGCATCCATCACTATGGACCCTCACTATCCAGGCCATGACCTCATTACTACCATTAGGGAGGAGGTACAGGAGCCTGAAGACCCATACTCAATGATTCAGGAACAGCTTCTTCCCCTCCGCCATCAGATTTCTGAACGGTCCATGAACCCATGAACACCACCTTGTTATTCCTTTTTTTTTGTACTATTATTTATTTTGTAATTTATAGTAACTTTTGTGTCTTTCAACTATACTGCTGCGCAAAACAACATATTTCACATCAAATAAGTCAGTGATAATAAATCTAATTCTGGTTCTGATTCTGACATTGGAAGCCCATACAAAACTGCGGTGAATGTGAAGCCATGTCACAGTTTGGTAGTAGGTATATTAAAATAGCATTAGGCAGCAACTCTTAATTTATTATTTAAAAATAGGATTAATGTAGGATAAGCATAAATAAGCGCTTGATGGTCAGCACAGACTTGGTGAGCTGAAGGGTCTGTTTCCACATTGGTCAACCCTCCATAACTTTATGTCTGTGTGGCAGTGGCATCCTTCCTATACTCGGTGGCCAGAAATGTATAGTTAACCCAGTTCAGTGTAATCACAGCACGAAAATGAATAATTCCTTTTCGTCTGATAATGAAATGAAAGACTCTGTGTCCAAAATGTGTCAGTTTATGTTGACTATGTATGTATTTTTATGACAGGCCTGAACTGTGTCCACCACATTTAATGAAGCAAGTGCAGTTCCGTACTGTTGTAAAAACAAAACAAGCTGCTATTTTTATATGTGGTTTCAGTGCACACGGCAGTCATGGAAATTGAGGGCCATTTCAGGGCTACTTGGCAGCCAGTAATTTCACATTTACCGCTGGCATGGTCCCGCCAGTGCAAATAATATGGTGCTTGTGTAGACTGCACCTCAGCATAAAAAAAAATTTGGTAAAAGAACAAGAATATCATCAAAATTACTAAAACACAAGAGTAAAGTTAAAAGCACTCCAAGCCCATCTTTGCATCTCTTTAAAACGATGAACAGTTTATTTGCAAAAAAAATTGCATTCAGTTTGAGGGAAGGATTCTAATATCTTTAACTTAAATAAGGGCAATTATGAAGGCAGGAAAACAGAGCCAACTAAAGTGAACTGGCAGCTTAGGTTAGGAGATGGTTCGATCAACTTGTTGCTGCTTTTCGGGGAATCTTTCAGTATATCCAGAATAAATACATCCCAAGAAGAAGGACAAGTTCCTAGAATCACATACAATTAATGCATAATATCATTGCAGATGATCACAGCAAATTGAAAGTTGGAATGTACTTTTAGTGCTTCAGATAATTCCATGCAGAATGTTAAATCTGTCATATGTGAATTAGTAAATGATTCAAGTGCATTTGATATATTTGGAGGCACAAGAGGCTGCAGATACTGGAATCTGGTGCAACAAACAATGTGCTGGAGGAACTCAATGGGTCGAGCAGCATCTGTGGGGGGAAAGGAATTGTTGACGTTTCAGGTAAAAAAAAATCTGCATCAGGATTGACAACCACTGAAACCTTGAATTTTGGTTTTGATTTGGTTTTCAGTATTTGTAATTAGATTTTGACAGCATGGCCCAGTCCTGTCCACTGCAAATTTCTACAGGTGTACGGTGGAGAGCATTCTGACTGGTTGCATCACTGCCTGATATGGAGGCTCCAATGTACAGGATCGCAAGAGGCTGCAGAGGGTTGTAGACTCAGCCAGCTCCATCATAAGCTCAACCCTCCCCGTCATCGAGGACATCTTCAAGAGGCGGTGCCTCAAGAAGGCAGCATCCATCACCAAGGACACTTGCCACCTGGGACATGCCCTCTTCTCGTTACTACCATCGGGGAGGAGGTACAGGAGCCTGAAGACCCACACTCAATGATTCAGGAACAGCTTCTTCCCCTCCACCATCAGATTTCTGAACAGTCCAGGAGCCCATGAACACTACCTCATTATTCCTCTTTTGCACTATTTATTTAGTTTTGTAACTTACTGTAATTTTTATGTCTTTACGTCTTGCACTGTACTGCTGCCACAAAACAACAAATTTCATGACATATGTCAGTGTTAATAAACCTGATTCTGATTCTAAACTTAAAAATGTAAGTACATAATTTTAGCTCTACAGAGGCATGGCAAACCCTACACAAAGGTGAAAAGAATCCTGTCTCCAGTTGTATTATGCTTGGATGTTGGTGTACCTTTATTTTACCTTGTGGGATGATTATTGATGCACAGTTGCACCAGCCACCACTGACCCAAATCTACTTCAGTCTCACGCTGCTTTCTATAAGAATTCCATTCCTTCATCTCCATCATATCTACTCTAACAACAAGAGTTTTTGCTCTGCTGCCTCGGAGCTGTCTTCCTTTCTCTTACACCATTGCCCTCCCTCCACCACTGTCAACGGATACCTCAATTGTGCCCCATCTACTTCCTGCACCTTTGCTCTTAGTCACTATCGCCCCAGCTAGAGCTAGGGGTAGATCCCCTGATCCTCCACCAGCCTCTGCACTCAATGGACCATCTCCCACAATTTCTGCCGCCTTCCATGAAATGCCACCACCAGACACATCTTCCATTTCCTTCCCCTTTCAACCTTCCAAAGGGACAGCTCCTTTCTCCACCAACCATGGTCCTTACCGTGACACTTTCTCATGCAACCACAGGAAACACAGCTCCTGTCCATTTACCTCTTCCCTTCCCACCATCCAGGGACACAAATAGTTCTTCCAGGTGAAGTGGTGATTCACTTCTACTTCTTCCAATCTAGTCCACTGCATTTGGTGCTCTTGATATGGTCGCCCTGCAATATAGGAACCTAATGCAGATTGGGTTACCACTTTCAAGACCATCTATGTATGGTCTGAAGGGACAATGCTGGGATTCCAGTTGTCTATCACATCAATACTCCATCCCACTCCCACTCTGGCCTGTCTGTCTATGGCCTCCAGTACTGTTCGAATGAAGCCCAATGCAAGTTTAAGGAACAGCACCTCATTTTGCGGCTGGGCATGTTGCAGCCTTCACGCACTAAATGCTGGAGGAACTCGGTAGGTCAGGCAACATCTATAGAGGGAAGTTAACAGTTGACATTTCAGGTCGAGACCCTTCATCAGGACTGGAAAGGAAGAGGGCAGAAGCCGGAATAAGGAGGTGGGGTGAGGGGGAGGTGAACAAGCTGGTAGGTGATAGGTGAGTCCAGGTGACAGCAGGAAGGTAGATGGGTGAAGAGGTCCTCGCCATCCCACTACCTTTTAATTCTGGCTTCTGCCCTCTTCCTTTCCAGCCCTGATGAAGGATCTTGACCCGAAACATCGACTGTCCATTTCCTTCCACAGATGCTGCCTGACCTGCTGAGTTCCTCCAGCATTTTGTGTGTGTTGCTCCAGATTCCAGCATCTGCAGAATCTCTTGTGTCCCCATATTGCAGCCTTCCCTGTTTCTTACTGAATTCAACAAATAACTTGCTTCTTCTATTTTTCAAAGAACTTATCTCCAGCTGTAATTTCAGTTTCCTTCCCTCCACAGAGACTGCCTGATTTGCAGGGTATTTCCAGCTTTCTCCTCCTAGCTCAGGTTTCAGAAGCAACTCTGACCTGCATCTCACAACTTTAGCACGTTTCTTTGTTTGTTCTCTCTCTCTCTCTCTCTCTCTCCCCCTCTCTCTCTCTTTCTCCCCCTCTCTCTCTCTTTCTCTCTCCCCAAAGGCGTAGGCTCTTGGGAGGTATACCATTGTGACAGTATACCCCTGAATCATTGTGCTACCAGTGTTCTAGTGAATAGTGTAACTAGGGAAGCAGAGAGGAATTTAAATCAAACAGTGGGGGCAATAGATCAAAGCTGGGAGGATGTGGTAAATTAAAGAATAAAGGCTCAAGAGAAAAGCAGTAAATTGGGAAATAAAAAAACAGATAATGAAGGGAAGGCATAGAAGAGTACAGATTTAAGAATAAATTAGCAGATGAGGCTAGAGGTTTCAAAAATAATAGGAGGGCATAATTATAGACCCTGTGTCTGAATGCATGCAGTGAGAGTGCAAATAGAAATAAATAAGTAGTATCTGAGAGCCATCGCAGAGAAATCATGAATGTGGAAGGGGACATGACATTTAGGAAGAACAGGAAGCCAGGAGAAGGTGGAGGAGTGGCTGTGCTAATTAACGACGGCCTAGGGCAAGGGACAAGGGTGACCTTAGTTCAGGAAATCAGTCTGTTGAAGTGGTTTGGGTGGAGAAGAGAGACAATAAAGACAATTAGTCACTAGTGGGAGTGGTGTGCAGGACCTCTAACGGTAACCATGTGACAGGACAGAGGGTAAAGGAAGAAATAATGGGAGCTTCTCAAAAAGGTTACACCACGTATGTAAGGGACCTTAATGTAGATTTGGACTGGAAAAATTAGATGGCAAATGTAGCCTAGGTGAAGAGTTTATGAAGAGTTTAGGGATAGTTCCTTGGAACAGCAAATTCTGAAGCCAATCAGAGAGCAGGCTATGCTAAATTTGGCATTGTGCCAAGGGAGGGGATCAACTTACGAGCTCATGGCGATGGTGCTCCTAGTTAGTAGCGATCATATTGAGACTGATGATTACATTCAGTTTTGAGGAGATGATGAATAGTTCCAAGACATGTGTTTTAAACTTAAATAAGGGCAATGAGGGCATGAAAGAAGAGCTAGCCAAAGTGAACTGACAAATTAGGTTAAGGAATCAGTCAACTGAGTTGTAACGGTGGTTTTTTAAGGGCATCTTTTAGAATACGTAGAACATAGAACAGTACAGAACAGAATGGGCCCTTCAGCCCACAATGTTGTGCCGACCTATATAAACGTTCTCCCCATGTCTGTGTGGGTTTCCTCCGGGTGCTCCGGTTTCCTCCCACATTCCAAAAGACGTACAGGTTAGGGAGTTGTGGGCATGCCATGTTGGCGCTGGAAACGTGGCGACACTTGCGGGCTGCCCCCAAATCACTACGCAAAAAGATGTAGTTCACTGTGTGTTTCGATGTACATGTGACTAATAAAGAAATCTTATCTTATCCATGATTAATCTAACCCTTCCCTCCTGCACAGCCCATAACACTCTATTTTTCTTACATCCATGTCCCTATTCAAGAATCTTTTAAATGTCTCTGTTGTATCAGCCCCTACCACCATCCCTGGCAGTGCATTCCAGGCACCCACCACTCTCTGTGTAGAGAAACCTACCTCTGACATCTCCCCTGAACTTTCCTCCACTCACCTTAAACTGATATCCTCTAGTATTGGCCATTGATGCCCTGGGAAAAAGGTGCTGGCTGTCCACTCTATCTATGCCTCTTATAATCTTGTACACCGCTATAAAGTCACCTCTCATCCTCTGTCACTCCAAAGATAAAAGCCTTAGCTCGCTCAACCTTTCCTCATAAGACATGTTCTCCAATCCAGTCAGCATCCTGGTAAATCTCCTCTGCATCCTCTCTAAAGCTTCCATATCCTTCCTATAATGAGATGACCAGAACTGAACACAGTACTCTAATAATGGTTTAACCAGAGTTTTATAGAGCTACAACATTACCTCGCGGCTCTTGAATTCAATTCCTCGACTAATGAAGGCCAGCACACCATACGCCTTCTTAATAACCCTATCAACTTGCGTGGCAACTTTGAAGGATCAATGGACTTGGACCTGAAAATCCCTCTTTTCCTCCACACTGCTAAGAATCCCACCATTAACCTTGTACTCCGCCTTCAAGTTCAATCTTCCAAAGTGTATCACTTCACACTTTTCTGGATTGAACTCCATCTGCCATGGAATACTTGGAGTAATACATTTCAATTTGAAAGAAGAACTCCAAGGGAAAGTTCCACCATCCGTGATTAACTAAAAAGTTAAAGACAGTATCAAACTATGAGCAAAGATAGGTCATGAGATTGGACAGGATATAATAAACAGCAAAGAATAATAAGGAAGATCAATAAGGAAGGAAAAAGTAGAGTTGAGATAAAGCTGGCTGGAGGTATCAAAATAATAGGAGTTTCTATTGATACTGTTAACAAAGTGAGATCTGGTCCTGTCAAAGTCAAAGTTGAGTTTATTGTCATCTGCACAAGTACAAGTATGCATAGGTGCAATGAAAAACTTACTTGCAGCAGCATCACAGGCACATAGCATCAGATAAGCAGCATTCACAAGAAAAACATAAATTAAACATAAATTGTACACAATTTTTTAACAAATAAACCACAATTAGAACAAAAAAGAGTCCATTTTAGTGCAATGTGATCAAAGCGGTCACAGTGTTGCTAAACTGTAGTGATGAGGGTTTTGCCAGTTGGTTCAAGAACTGAATGGTTGAAGGGAAGTAGCTGTTCCTGAACCTGGTGGTGTGGGTGGAAAATAAGGAGACAGCAGATTAATTGTCCAGGTATTTTTCATTAGTCCATGATAGAGGATACAAGTAAGATTCCAGAAATATCTGTAAATTGGGAATTGGAAGGGAGGGAGAAACTCAGGAAAATTATAATCTCCTGAGAATTGGAACTGAGCAAATCGTTAGGCCTGTGGCCTGACAAGTATTGGTCCTGACGGACTTCATCCCAGGGCCTTAAAAGAAGTGGCGAGTGAGATCAATGATGCATTGGTTTTCACTTTGCAAAATTCTCCAGATTCCTGAAGGTTCTATTAAATTGCAAAATAGTGAATATCACTCCTTTATTCACAAAGAGAGGGAGGTAGAACGCAAGAAACTACAGACTAGTTAGTTTAACGTCTGATATCGGGAAAAAGAAGCTATTATTACAGATGTCATTGCAGGTAATCAGGCAAAGCCAATGTGTTGTTGTGAAAGGGATATTATGTTTTACTATATTATTGGAGTTCTTCTGCAGAAGTAATGTGTGCTGTCGATACAGGGGAACTAGTGGATCAGCACCTTATCAAATGCCTCTGAGGAATAAAGGGAAATAAAAGCTCATGGTGTAGAAGTTAATACACTGGTGTCAATGGAAGATTAACTGGCTAACAGGTAACAGAGAGAAGACATAAATTGCTCTTTTTTTCAGTTTGGCAAGATGAAACCTGTGGTGTGCCATATGGATTAGTGGCCCTAATACTTAACTATTTATACACAGGGAATTGGGACTAGCTGGGTAGACACCACGGTCGGCATGGACTGGTTGGGCCGAATCCATGCTGTATTGCTTTATGACTCTGTGACTCTGTATATAAATGAATGCACTGAAGGTATGTCTGTTCAATTTGCTGATGACATATAGATAGGTAAAGAAAAGCCGTTAAGAAGACACAAAGAGCCTATAAAAGGATATAAACAGTTTCATGGAGTGTGCAAAGATTTGGCAATTAGAGCTTAATGTCAGAAGATATGAAGTTGTCCATTTTGGCAGGAAATATAAAAAAACTGAATTAGCTAAATGGAGCTGTATTGTTACAATCTTGTTTCAGGATGAGATCTAACTATGTTGATAGAAATGGTTTACCTGGGTGTGTTGTTTTATGCAGAGAGATTGGACAGTCTAGGCTTGTATCTGCAAGAGGGATCAATTCAGGAGTATTAATCCTGATTCCCCCAAAATATCCTCAGGGATCTTGACAGGGTGGTTGTGGAGAAGTTGTTTATTCTTGTGGGAGAATCAGAACTGGGGTCACAATTTAAAAATAAAGGGTCACCTACAACCGGTATCCTTCTCCCAGAGTCGAAATGTCTAATACTAGAGGGTATGCCTTTAAGGTGAGAGGGGAAAGTTCAAAGGAGATGTGCGGGGCAAGTTTTTTTACACAGAGAGTGGCGGGTGTCTGGAATGTGCTGCCAGGGGTGGTGGTGGAGGCAGATACGATAGAAGTGTTTTAGAGGTTCTCAGATAGGCACATGAATGTGCAGAGAACATAGAACATAGAACACTACAGCACAGTACAGGCAGTACAGGTCCTTCGGCCCACAATGTTGTGCCAACATTTTATCCTGCTCTAAGATCTATCTAACCCTTCCCTCCCACATAGCCCCCTAATTTGCTATCATTCATGTATCTATCTAAGGGTCTCTTAAATCTCTAGAATGGAGGGATATGGACATTGTATAGGCAGAAGGGATTAGGTGCCATTAGTTTAATTAGTTCAGCATAACATCATGCTGCACTGTTCTATGTTCTATATATTTAAGAAAGAGAAGAGACTAAGTTATTTTACTCAGACAGTCACAGGTCTTTGAGGTTTCTACTTCAAAGGGCAGTGGAGTCTTTGAATATTTTTAAGGCAGATATAGATAAGCAAGTAGGTGAAAAGTCAATGTGAGTTGCCAGGTACAAAGAGTTGAAGTTGGACTTAGATCAACCCTGCTTTTATTGAATGACAGAACAAGACTGAAGGGCCAAATGGCCGACTCCTGTTCCTAATTCATTTGTTTGTATGTTTGTGTGTAAGTAATTTAAATTGAAATATTTTGTCAAGAAAATATTTAGGGTCGAAAGATAATCTCACCATAGATTCAAAGTGAGAGGGGAAAGATTTAAAAGGGACCTGAGGGGCAGCTTTTTCACGCAGAGGGTGGTGAGTATATGGAACGAGCTGCCAGAGGAAGTGGGTGAGGCAGGTACAACAGTATCATTTAAGAAGCACTTAGATAGGTACATGGAGGGACGGGGCTTGGAGGGGTATGGGTGGAACACAGGAAATTGGGACTAGCTGGGTGGCACCATGGTCGGCATGGACTGGTTGGGCCAAAGGGCCTGTATCCATGCTGTATTGCTCAATGACTCTGACTAAAATGTAAATTTTGAATGCTGAATGAAAATGGACTTCTCATCTGTATTTTCCTTGGCCAGGAATTTGCGTCAGGCCATTAAAGGCTTATAAAACAGCAGTGTGAGAGTATTGTGAGCAGTTTTGGGCCCCATATCTAAGGGAGGATGTGCTGGCATTGGAGACGGTCCAGAAGAGGTTTATGAGGTTAATGTGTGAGGAGTGTTTGATGGCTCTGGGCCTGTACTCGCTGAAGTTTAGAAGGATGAGGGGGGATCTCATTGAAATCTACTGAGTATTGAAAGGCCTGGATAGAGTGGACATGGAAAGGATGTTTCCAGTAGTGGGAGAGTCTAGGACCAGAGGGCACAGCCTCAGGATAGAAGGACGTCCTTTAGAACAGAGATGAGGAGGAATTTCTTCAGCCAGAGGGTGATGAATCTGTGGAATTCATTGCCACAGATGACTGTGGAGGCCTAGTCATTGGGTGTATTTAAAGCGGAGGTTGACGGGTTCTTGATTAGTAAGGGTGTCAAAGGTTACAGGGAGAAGGTAGGAGAATGGGGTTGAGAGGGGAAAATAAATCAGCCATGATCTAACAGTGGAGCAGACTCCATGGGCCGAATGGCCTAATTCTACTCCTATGTCCTATGGTCAAAGCACCTTGTTCAATCTCCCTGCACTGTACAATTCTACAGTGCACGATCTCGTGCATCAGATAATAGGTCTTCCACCTCTGTGGGCTTTTCTTACGCACATTCTGCCAGACAGATCAAGCAAAGGGAAGCAGGTCCAGCTCAGGGATTGTAGGGAAAGGTCATGGGGAGACAGAGGTCCAGTAATGGGTGAGAGAGGTTGCGACATGTTTTGGGACATTGGAGCTTGAGGTGTCTGGTTGGTATTATGGGAAAATGGGTACCAGGGCAGTTGCTGTTGTCAACCAGATGGGCTTTGAGCAGCAGGTGGGGTTGGGAGGGACTTTCGTGGAGTGGTTCAAGTGAAGGGGTTTTGGAACAGTTCGGGCGAGAACTTAAGGACACAAGAGAGAATGATCAGGAGTAGCGTGGGTTTCCTCTGGGTGCTCCGGTTTCCTCCCACATTCCAAAAATGTACAGGTTAGGAAGTTGTGGGCATGCCGAAGCGTGGCGACACTTGCGATGTATTTCACTGTGTGTTTTGATGTACATGTGACCAATAAAGATATCTTATCTTATCTGGATCTTCAAGCTTGCCCCACCATTCAATATGATCCAGGGTGATCTGCCCTGGACTCTTCTCCTCTTCTCTGCTAATTCCCCAGAGTCCTCAATAGCCACTCTTTCAAAAATGTATTTACCTCCTTTTTACCTCCAGTGCTCTATCCTCCACAGCCCTCTTCCAGAGATTCACCACCTCCTGTGAGAAGGAATTCCAATGTAGCTCAGTTTTAAATTTTCACCTCCTTATCTTATGACCATGTCCCCTTGTTCAAAACCCCCACTGGTGGAAACTTCTCAACATCTCTCTGTCAAGTCCCTTTAGGATCTCATATGTTTCAAGAAGATCAACCCTCATTCTTCTAAATTCCAAAGAACGCAGGTCTAACTTATTTAGCCGATTGTGATAGAACAGTTCTCTCATCTTGGACTACCTCAAATCCTTTCATAAATAAGGGGACCAAAACTGTAGTGAGCACTCCCGCTGCAGCTTCACCTACACCGTGTACAACTGTGACGATACTTTTCAGTTTTTAAATTCCAACCCTCTAGCAATAAAGGCTGATGTGTCATTTACCTTCTTAATGGTTTCCTGCACCAGCACGCTAATTTTTAGTGCTTCACGCACTAGAACACGCAGATCCCTCAATTGTCCATTCATTTGCAGTCTCTCCCATCTAGATTATCATCTGCCCTTTGATTCCTCCTAACAAAGTGGATGACTCACACTTTCCGACATTCTCCACTTGCCAAGTTGTTGCCCACTCGGTCAACATATTTGTATCCTGTTGCAAGGTCCAAACATCCCTAGTACAGCATGCCCTCCCACCTCACTTCATGTCATCAGCAAACTTGGATTCCTTACAAGCTGCCCCCACCTCCAAGATAGTAAGTAGTTGAGAGCTTAGGACTGATTCGTAGAGGAATTCACTATTTATGGTTTTTCATTCTGAAAAAGACCCATTTATTCTGACTCTCTGTCTTCTATGCGATAACCAGTCTTCAATCCAAGTTAACACATTTACCCCATTACTATGAGCTCTTATCATGAGTACCAGCCTTTTATGTGACACCTTATTGAATGCCTTCTGAAAATCCAAATGCATTGCATTTACACTTCCTTGAAGAAATTTAACAACTTTGTCAAACATGGATTTCCTTTCATAAAACCACATTGACTGCATTATGCTTTTTAAATGACGAGCTGCTTCTTTCTTGATTATGCATTCCGGCATCTTCTCAAGAACAGATGTTAAGTAACAGGCCTAACGTGTCACGTATGCAGTCTTCCAGTCCACTGATACCACCCCACCCCTATCTCTCAGTGAGTTCTGCAGATACTTCCCAAAAAAACCCTTGCATGTAGGCCATGGATTCCAGGTAACTTTTAGTCCTATTAGTTTTTCTCATACTTTGTCCCTTATGATAAGGATTGTTACAAGTTCTACCCTCCTATTTGAAACTAACCCATCTGTTATCCTGGAGACATTGCAGTGTGCTCCACCATGAAGACTGATGCAAAGAATTGGTTTGAATTATATGCTGTTTACTTGTTTTCTGTTATTAATTCCTTAGTCTCATTTTCCAGGGGTCTCTTACTTACCTCCCCTCTTCCTTGTTATATATCCTGGGAAGGTCTTGCTATTTGTTTGATCTTACTTGATAGTTTACTCTCAAAATCAACCTTCTCCCTCCTTACCTGCTTTTGAGTCTCTCACTGCTGGTTCTGGTAAAATTTCCAGTCCCTTGGTATTCCACTAACTTTCGCCACTCTGTATGTTCTAGTCTTTGACTTGACATTTTCCTTGATCTCTTCTGTTAACCACAGATGGTTCATCTTTCTCGTCGAGTCCCTCTTTCTGATTGGGATAGGTTTCTGCTGAGCCTTTTGAAAGAGCTGCTTAAATAGATGCCTCTGCTCATCCACTGGCCTACCTAACCAGTCCACTCTAGACAACTTTTCTTTCATACCTTTATAATTGACCTTATTTAAGTTGAGGGCACTAGTTTTGAACTTGATTTGTTTGGCCTCAAACTATACCTGGATTTCTACCACATTCCCCAGAGGATCCTAAACCACATGATTTTTTATTAATCCTATTCTGTTACACACAACCAAATCTGAAGTAACCTATTTCAATAGCGTATCACTCCAGCAAACAATCCCTGATGGATTCCACTAATTCCTCGTCCACAATGCCTTTGCCAGTTTGATTAGTCCAATCAAAATGCAAATTAAATCACCCTTAATAATTCCCTTTTTACATATCATTGATATTCGCTCATTTGTCCATTAACTTACCCGTAGACCACTTCTTTCCCCTGCTGTTCCTTATTTCCACTCAAACTGATTCCAAATGATCCACCACTTATCACTATTCCCCACTGCATGGGTGCCTTCCTTGATTAACAATGGTATCCGCCTTCTTTCCTTGTGGGCATATTATTTTGAAACATCAACTAATGCAAATATTGAGATTCCAGTCCTAATTATTCTCCAACCATGTCTGCAACAGCTATTAAATCACATTCATTTATCCCTACTTGTGCTGTCAACTCATTTATCTTGTTACATATGCTGCATGGATTCAGATAAAGAACATTAAACTTTGACTTTTTAAGTCAAAGTTGAGTTTATTGTCATATGCACAAGTACATGTATACACAGATGTAGTGAAAAACTTACTTGCAGCAGCATCACAGGCACATAACATCAGATAAGCAGCATTCACTAGAAAAACATAAACATAAAGTATGCACAATTTTTACAAGAAAAAAGTTAGAACAAATAAAAAGAAAGTCAATTTTAGTGCAAAGTGATCAGAGTGGTCACAGTGTTGCTAAACTGTAGTGATTAGGGTTGTGCCGGTTGGTTCAAGAACCGAATGGTTGAAGGGAAGTAGCTGTTCCTGAACCTGGTGGTGTGGGATTTCAGGCTTCTGTACCTCCTGCCCGACGGTAGCTGCGAGAAGATGGCACGGCCCGGATGGTGGGGATCTTTTTTGCATTCTTTCCAGTTACATAAAGTCTTTCCTGTAGCACGGCGACCAAAACTGAACACATTACTCTACATGTGGCCTCACCAGTGTCCTGTACAATCGCACCGTGACCTCCCAACTTTAATACTCAATGCCCTGACTGATGAAGGCCAGCTTGCCAAAAGCCTTCTTCACCACCCTGTCTACCTGTGACTCCACTTTCAGTGAACCATGTACTTGTACTCCTAGGTCCCAAGAGCAAGAATCTTGTTCGTGTCAGACAAGGATAAGGGCCGTGACTTCCCTGGAGCAATCCTCTGCCTCTTATTGTCACACCCTCTTGTCCCTGACCACTGATCAAATATGAGATAATCAATCTACAGGGCATGACTGCCTCCTGGAATACGGCATCAGGAAATTCTCCCTACCCTGATATGTTGCGGTGTCTGAACTGCAGATTCCATCTTGTTAACTCTTAAACTGATGTTCCTCCAGCAGTGCAGTATCCAATAGTGCAGTCTTTCTCATGAAAGAGTCACATGCGCCTGGAAACGTGAAATTCATCATCAGGAGAACTAACCAGGGAATGCGCAACAGTAATCGGCCAGGGGTGGAAGTGGGGAGATTGGAAGTGGACCAGCTAATGTGAAGGGGTGCATGGTGACGATCCAGCACACCAAGCAGAGTGAAGCATGAAGAAGCTGAGAAGGCAGAGCAAAGCAGGAGTGAACTATGAGGTCACGGGCGGCAGGGAGAAGCACACAGGCAACAATATAATGTGGAGTGGATCTGGCAAACTGGGGTGCGGACCCAGTAGGGTGGGACACAGGCGGACCTGAAAGGGAGCAGAGAGGGCGGGCTTCAGGCGGACCTGGAAGGAACAGGTCAGGGTGGATGCGGACCTGAAAGGGTGACGTGTAGGGTGGAGAGCGCCAAGGGGAAAACTAACCAAGGAAAGCGCAATGGTAGTCGGCCCTAGGTTGAAGCAGCGACAGCGGGGTGATTGGAAGTGGACCAGGAAACGCGAAGAGAGTGCGGACACAGCATGGTGAGGCAGAAAGTGATGCAGGTAAATGGAATTAGTGTAGATGGGTACAAGGATGGCATAGACTTGTTGGACCGAAGGGCCTGTTTCTGTGCTGTATGACTTTATGACTTGCATTGACAACCACCATGAAACACAAACAGGAGAACTAGTTCCCTAATGTTGCAGTTTGAACGCATTGGCTGTCCAGCCATCTCTGTTCTATTTATTAACTAAATGTGTAGCTGTGCTAACATCATCTTATTTAAATCTCTTGGCAGTCAGAGGAGACTGTGAAGAAACACCCACCAATCACCTACTTGCTGTCCAAAGATGTCACACTTCACCACTGACAGAGTGACTGCCAGGAACAGATTGGGATTGGGCCTGTGCATCTCCACTCTTCCAGTCCCTTACACCCTCAGCCCCTCGATCTCCTGCTCCTTAGACTCACTCATCCTCTCAGATTTCTCATTCTTTGTACTCCCTCAGCCCTCGAGCTCCTGCTTGGTGGAATCAGTGCGAGGAGGAATGCAGGAAATTGGGACTAGCTAGGTGGACAACATGGTCAGCATGGACTCGTTGGGCCAAAGGGCCTGTATCCATGCTGCTGTATGACTCTATGACTCTATAAGGCATCAGGCCAGGATCATTTTGTCTGGGGCTGAGTTCACAATTGATGGGTGTTGGGCATCATGACCATTGGAAGCCCAGGACATCCCTACAGCTAGCTTATGGTGCTGGGCTGTATAGCCTGGGATCTATTCAGTCGGGCCTCCTTCAAGTCATGATGATGCAGCCATTGGTATCGGTATTGGTTTATTATTGTTATTTGTACTGAGCTACAGTGAAAAACTTGTCTTGCATACTGATTGTACAGGTCAATTCATTACACAATGAAGTTACATTGGGTTAGTACAGAGTGCATTGATGTAGTACAGGTAAAAACAATAACAGTACAGAGTAAAGTGTCACAGCTACAGAGAAAGTGCAGTGCAATAAGGTGCAAAGTCACAACAAGGTAGATCGTGAGGTCAGAGTCCATCTCATCGTAAGCATTGTGAAGGCCTGCTTCTCAGGAGACATCCATAACATCTACAAGCCATATATGCCAAGGCTAAGACCACAGAAGTGACAGCCAGCCATGTTTTGTACACCGTTTGTTGTCACTGCCCATGTCCAGGGTTCTTTGTACACCAGTGGGATCGAGTTTAAGAGCCGCGAGGTAATGATGCAGCTCTACAAAACTCTGGTTAGTTCACACTTAGAGTACTGCATCCAGTTCTGGTCGCCTCACTAAAGGAAGGATGTGGAAGCATTGGAAAGAGTGCAGAGGAGATTTACCAGGATGCTGCCTGGTTTAGAGAGTATGCATTATGAGGAGAGACTAAGGGAACTAGGGCTTTACTCATTGGAGAGAAGGAGGATGAGAGGAGACATGATAGAGGTGTACAAAATATTAAGACGAATAGATAGAGTGGACAGCCAGCGCCTCTTTCCCAGGGCACCAATGCTCAATACAAGAGGGCATGGCTTTAAAGTAATGGGTGGGAAGTTCAAGGGAGAAATCAGAGGGAGGTTTTTCACCCAGAGAGTGGTTGGGGCATGGAATGCGCTGCCTGGGGTGGTGGTGGAGGCAGATACATTGGTCAAATTCAAGAGATTACTAGATAAGCATATGGAGGAATTTAAAATAGAGGGATATGTGGGTTAGATAGTCTTAGGCAAAGTTTAAAGGTTGGCGCAACATTGTGGGCCGAAGGGCCTGTATTGTGCTGTACTGTTCTATGATCTATCCTATGATCTATGATCTATGACCAGTGCCTCAGATGTACAGATACTCACAAAGAAGAAAGCAGACTTCGTAGAAATGGCATCAGCCCATGCATTTCCTTTGTGACTGAATTTTTATTGAAATTGAATCTCACAGTTTTTACACATACTTACAATTTTACAGCCAATTTAGATACAAAATTAACTCATTCTGGATTAAGCTGACTAATTAGGAGAGGGGCACTTCCATTGACCCGTGGCACCCCTTGGATCACAAGGGGAGGTTGAGACAGAATTGCTGTACTTGATTGATTTCCAGACCTTCTGTTGGAAAGGGTGCATGTGTGGATGTAATATATGGAATGGGATAGTGAAATCATCTGCCAACACTCATTGCTGTGACTCATAAATAAAGAACATCACTGGGAGATGTAACGGAGGATAGCTGGTGCTTAAGGAAGCACAGCTCTGCACGTCAGCATGTTTAGAAGCAGTAGGAAGGAAATTTGAAGAGAGTGGAATTAAAATGTGGAATACACACATTTAATTAATGGAAAATTTATTGCTGTGCTTTTAAAGTTGATTTTACCATATGACGATTATAAGTACTTTGTTAAAATGAGAGATTGCTTACAAATCTAATATGCTGTGTGTGATTGGATCATGTTGAACAGATTCATAAATAACAGTTTTATGGGCAGCAGACTTTGTTTGGCAGATTTACAACGAAACGTTCGTCGACATTGTGGATGGAACGTATTAAACCTTAGTTCAGCTGTACTTTCTCATAGACAAGCAAACATTTGAAAGTGACTTAAAATGTAGTTGAGAGCAGACGGTGTAAATGGTGTTTTAAGTTTAATCCCAGTTCCAGCAGTGGGAAGTATTATTGGATGGCACTGTTATCTTGTCCCAGTCACATTGGTCTGTTAACAAGCAAAGGGAACCTTTGGGCAAGAATATTTAAATATGTGTGTAGAGGTCTGGTTGTCATTGCACTTGCAACTAGTGAGAGTTTTATTTAGTCAAATATAAACTGTTAGTTCTTCACTAACATTAAAAATGTAAAACTCTAAGTGCTTAGAATTATAACATTAAATGTTTAGAACTTTTCTGTGAACAATAGCAGACTATTTCTTTGATGTCATTTATATCCTTCATAATTCAACTTCATTTTAGCTTTCCTAAACTGCCCTTATTGAACAGATTATGCGTTAATGTAACATGAAAACCATGCAAATCTGAGGTGAAATTTACAACATAACTCCTTCTGGAATTATTGAGATGTAATCCATCACACCTGATCTCAATTAATTGCAGAGAGATTAGTTTGTGGCATTAATCACAAAGGTAGAATTTCCACTAAAAACCCTTTTACAAGCACTACTGCAACTGCAAGTGAATGTATCTGTAAGTTTTGCACTGTCATTTCTGTTTATTAGTGCGTGTTAAAATGCTCTGGGAGGTGACATTGACTCTCAACTGGGATTCAGAGACGTAATGTGGAAAGTGACTTTGGGCAAGAGACTGTGCTTGGCTTTTGGTGTTTTGGGAATCCTGACAGTTTTCCAAATTTGTGTCATGTGTGCACATGCCTGACATCATGGTGATACAGGCCGATAGTATGAGGGAGAGCAGGCCATGAGATCAACTTGTGTGCAACACTGATTTGTCACAAATGCTGCTATTTTACAGCTCAGCTGTAAATGCTCTCTTAAACTTGCACAATGAAAGCACATTAAACATTTTTCCATGTTCTACTCCATCTGTCATCTTCCTGTCTGCTCATTTCAGCTGTTTGCATCCCCTTCCACTGAAATATTGGAAGTATTCAACAGCTTAAGCAGCATCTTTAGGGAGGAAAACAGTTTATGTTTCAGCTCAATGGCTTTTCATCAGAACTGGGAATGGTTCGAAATAAACAGGGTTTAAATTTAGAGGAAGGACGTAGGGGACAACGAAACAAAAAGGAAGCTCTGGAGCAACAAACAGTCTGCTGGAGAAACTCCGGATTCAGATTCCAGCATCTGCAGTCTCTTGTGTCTCCAAAAAGGAAGCTTTGACAGGGTAGAAGAAGAGAAACAAAGGACTGCAGATGCTGGAATCTAGATGAAGGAACAACAAGATACTGGAGGAACTCAGCAGGCCAGGCACCATCCGAGGGGGGAAATACACAGTCAAAAACAGGGTCGAAGGCAGGGATGATTAAATGACAAAAGGGGCAATGGTGTAAGGTAATAGAAGCCTGGAGGAGGTGGCCTTGTGTATGGTAGGACTGTTTGGAGAAGGAGTTTGTGCCAAAGATACCTGCATTAAGCTTGCATAAAGGGATGTCTGCCTGAAAGTATGGTGGAGACATGTCCTCTTACAACACTTAAGAAGTAGGCTGGTGAGCATTTAAACTCCAAGGTATAGAAGGTGCTGGTAAATGGGTCTATATAGATGAGTAATTCATGGTCAACATGGACATGCCAGGCCAAAGACTTGATTGCTGTGCTGTATGAATCTATAATGGTTAGATTGTTACAAGTATCCAAAGTGGAGGTCAATAAATTTTTGAAAGATCAGGGAATTGAGGGCTACAGGGAACTGGCTGAGTGGAGGAATTGAGGCCAGCATAGATCAGCCATGATTATATTGAATGGTGGGGCAGGCTGTTCCTGCTCCTAATGTGTTCTGATGTTCTTGACTTAATGGCTGTATGACTTACTTTGGAGTTGTAGGGTTCTCCTCAGTGATTGGTCTGTCTCCATCTCTGGAACAATTTTATTTTCACATATGTTTAAATTGCATTCCAGTATGTCTGTCATTGCAATCACTTGGTCAATGTGGCACTTCTGTTTTTCTGCTGAACCTCCACTCTCTTCGCTAAGCTGGGCTTCAGAAAGCACAACTATGATCCAAGTCTGCAGGGCATCAACAGCTCTGCTCTAAAAGTACCAGAACAGTATGTGAAGCTTCTGGCCATAGTCTTCATATTCACAGAGCTGGTATGTTCTGAGTGTAATTCTCCTAAGATTCTTCTCCTCAGGACTCTTGGGATTAGCATTCGGTATACCCACTTTGGACATCCTTGACAATATGAATTTTGCCTTGTAAAACAGTGGAATATCCTGTTTTTGACATTTTTTTTCTGCATTGGGTAAACCTTTGGGAGTTTATTCATGGACTCAATTAAGGAGAGAATCTTTCTGTGCTGTCTCAGACATTTCTGTAGTTGTGACGAGAAAGTCGCCATCCTTTAGATATGAGGTAAAGCTGTGCCTTTGCTCCCTTGTGTTTGTGCAACAGGACCTCCTTGCATAATTTTGAAATATCCTCATGGACATGAGATAAATTGACCTTTAGTTCGCTCAGCCAATCTTCATCAGTCACTCTGTGTAACTAACTACGATTACTGGCAATACTAACTGTTGACCATTGTGCTTTTCTTTTGACCTCTTGCCTTCAATACTTCACTGGAATTTGTCGAAACTAACTGTGCTCATAGAAGCCTCACACAAATCTATCTCACAGTGCATGGTTTAGGAATTCACCAACGAATTCAATCAGGATCCCGTGGGGAATCCTTCATTCCAACACTATATTCATTGACTGTTTCATCTGTTCTTTGATTCCTCATGTGAAATGTGGACCACTGTATGATTTCAAATGCTTAAGGATTGAAATAGTTCTCCAATTTTGGTTTTCCTTCAGTCATTGGGATATCTGTGGCTTCCCACAGGACCATCGGATTGGTTGGTGTGCGGTAGGTCTGAGACAATCTTCATTAGTGGAGTTACCTTCTTGTGTTCTCTCAGCAGTATTCTGTGCCTGTGCATTTTTCACATGAAGCTCAAAGTTTATTATTCGCAATGATAAACACCTCCAAAATGTTGCCAGTAGACCCCCTGCATTTGAGAAAATAATTTTTAGAATCCATTAGTGGAAACAAAAAAAATAGAAGAAATAATCTGTACCGGGCACTTCCCACAAAGCATCTTTATGGAGTAAAAGTTTCTTCTTCTGGTCTTGAAACATAGCTTTCTTGTGACCAATTCCTCTTCCAGTGTTCCTGTAAATGACAGACTAAATAGTTAAGAATAAATGCAGTAGCCTGTAGCAAACATATCACTTTCTGACAGTAGAGTAGGCTGTTTCTATAATCTCCTTGCATGATTTATGACCTCTCTGGAGTCCCTACCTTGAATAATAGCTTGCAAGGTGAAGTATGTCCCTGCTGGGCTACAGCCCACCTTCTGACATATTTTCCTGCCATCAAGCAGATCCGGGGAATGTTCAGCATGGGTCAATGTGCAGAGAATAAAGTTCCCTTTACTTTCACCCTCTAACATGCCTTAAAGGCAACCTCAGGACAGTGGCCAATTCCACAAGTGTGAATGTTACTAATCCTCACACCAAGCAGAATGACAGGATTTTCTTCTGGTTACCCATCTGGTGCCAAATGTTGAGATGTTTTGGGCTGAGAAACTACACCCACTATGAAATAGGCTGAAACTGCAAATCAGATAAAGCTTGAAGCTAAAGATTTCTTTAAAACAATCTGATATAATCAAATCCAGAATAGTGAGCCATTCTATTTGTACATTATATATGTTTTGCCGCAATGAATTGCATTAAAATAAAAGAATAGATGATTGAATAGTTTCCCTTGAGAAGAATCACACTAAAGTGGAAGAGTTCATGCAAAATTCAATTTAACAGCAACAGCACCTGACACAATTGCATATTTGTTTGCACGTTATTTTCTGCAGAGGCCGGTACAAGTCTGATACGTGCAGAAACAGAAAAGAACTTGTCATTCATGTTACTTTTGCAAAGGACGTCTCTGACTCAAGAGATTGTACCAGACATTATTCAATGTTCAGACAGGTATTTTGACAAGAGCAAAACTATTTTGTCTGTGATGTGTCATGCTATTGCTTTCTTTTGTCAAGGTGCACCTGAGGTTAAAAATCAATTTCAGACTCAGGAAATGGCCATACTTATGGTTGACCTACAATACTCTTGAAAAAAAGGGGGAGGAATTTTAATCCCTCACACTGGGCAAGGATGTAATTTAAAGTTTTTAAATCTGAAACATGTCAAACACACTCACTTCCGGTGTTAAAGGAGGCAGGCAAACAACCTGCCCTTGTGAGACAAGCCAGATATCTTGTTACTTAATTAAATTTTGCGGTCGATTGTCTCAAATTTTAACGGGCACTTAGATTGGGCTGAGTTTCCTGGAGATCTCAATACCACTATCACCCCTCCTGTCCCTTTGACGGTTTATTCTTACACCACTCCCTATGATACATCATCTTTGCCTCCTCTCCATTCCCGGGGATGCAAAGAGTGCCTTCCTCAGGATATCCAGCCTTTCGGTTCAATCAGCTGCGGACGTGGAGAAAGATAAAATGCATCCAAATGAGATCCTGCCGTTGCATTCAGTGGAACCTCCACATTACTCACACTTATTTCCATATTTCCCACAGCCCACCCTCAATTTTGATCTTCATAAATATCAGGGCCAGTATGCTGATACGATATGCAATGAAATTATGGAATGATGCTGCACAGCAGGAGGCCATTTGGCTTAGCATGCTTGTTCTGATTCTTTGGTAGATCTAATCCATTAAAGCCACTCCCTTGTTTTGTTCCCATAGCCCTGTAAAACTTCCTTTAGTCTTATTATCTAAATTCCCCACTAAATATTCCAATTGAATTGGCTTCACCAACCTTTGTGGCAGTGTGGTTCAGTTCACAACGACTTGCAGTGTAAATCTTTTTTTGCTCATGCCACCTCCGGCCCAGGCACGGTAGTGTAGCGGTTAGGGTAGCACTTTACAGCGCCAGCGACCTGGGTTCAGTTCCGCCGCTGTCTGTAAGGAGTTTGTACGTTCTCCTCATGTCTGCGTGGGTTTCCTCCGGGTGCTCCGGTTTCCTCCCACATTCCAAAAAGACGTACAGGTTAGGAGCTGTGGGCATGCTACGTTGGCACTGGAAGAGTGGTGACACTTGCAGGCTGCCCCCAGAACATTCTCAATAATACAAAAAGACAGATTTCACTGCGTGTTTCGATGTACAGGTGACTAATAAAGATATCTTATCTTAACTCTGATTCTTATGTTAATCGATGTAATCTTATATCCACTGGTTATTGAAGATTCTCTCACTGGAAGCAGATTTTCCTTATTTGCTCTTTCAAAATTGATAATAATTTTAAACATCTGTCAAATCTCTTCTTAACCTTCTTTTGTTTGAGGAGAACAATCTCAACTTCTCTGCACATTCAACGTAACCAAATTCTGTCTTCCAAGGATCATGCGAGAAAATCTCTACTACACCATCACTAAGGATTTGACATCTTTCCTGAAGTGTGGTCACCAAACTTGAACACACATTCGAGTTGGGGCCTAGCCATGGTCTTTCAAAGGTTTAGTGTAACTTCCTTGCTTTAATACTCTGCTTCTATTAACGAAATCTATTGGTAGTGGTGTGGAAGGTTGTCGATTGCCTACAGCAGTATACAGGTCAGATGAAAAGTTGGGCGAAGCAATAACAGATGGAATTCAATCACGACAAGTGCAAGGTGATGGGATCAAATAGTGATAGGACATATACTGTAAATGGTAAGATGCTCGGAATATTGATGAACAGAGGGACCTTGGGATTCCATAGTTCCCTAAAGTGAAAACACAGGTAGATAGAGCAAAGAAGGCATGTGGCATGCTTGCCTCCATAGACCGGAGTAAAGGATATAAAAGTTGGGACATTTTGTTGCAACTTTACAAAACACTGGTTAGACTGCACATGGAATATTGTGTGCAGTTCTGGTCACCATACTATAGGAAGATGTAACCCTAAACCTAAGCCTAATGCACAGTGAGCGTGCAGACGAGATTCACCAAGATGATGCCGAGATTGGAGGGCTTCAGTTATGTTGGGAGACTGGATAGTCTGGGTTTGTGTTCCCTGGAACAAAGAAGGCTGAGGGGTGACCTGATGGAGGTATATCGAGTTATACGAGGCATAGATAGGGTAGATAGTGAGAACCTTTTCCCCAGGGTAGTGGTGTCAGAAACAAAAGGGTATGGATTAAAGGTGAAAGGGAGGCTTTTTAAAGGGGATTCAAGAGGAAAGTTTTTTTTACAGAGAGAGTGGTTAATATCTGGAAGCTGCTGATAGAGGAGTTGGAACAATCAGATGCAATCACTATGTACATATAAGAGACAGTTAACAGACACCTGAAGAGGCAAGGCGTAGTCAGATATGGACCTAATGTGGGCAACTGAGATTAGTATCGATGGGAAAAAGGTTGGCATGGACGTGATAGTCTAAGGTCTCTTTTCTGTACAACTCTCTGAATCTAAGAAACAAATGATCCCATAAATTTTATTGCAGCAAATATTATAACCTGCCCCACTGACTTTCAAATATTTGTTTTCAAAAATTCCATATGGCTTCACCCATTTTAAAACTGGACAACCTAGTTTAGATTTCCTGACCCGACAACCCCTTCGATTCAATGTCAATTTGAAGCATCTTGGGCATTTTTTCTAAGATTAAGGATGCCACGTAAACACAATGTGTTGTTGCTGGAGGTGGTGCCAACAGTAAAGAATGGTTTGGCCCTACTGTAAGGCGGGAGCCTATTTAGAACTGTGCAGAGACATAAAGGATTGCACGGTAGGGATTCAGGTACTCTCTTAAGAAAAAGCAGAGGTTTTAAATAACTGCCACGCTCCAGTTGACTGTGCTCAGCTATTCTTAATGTGGTATAAAGTTGACAGGAGTTTTAAGTGGATATAACCCTGGATAGAATTAGGATATCATAAAACAGAGCGGGCTGCTTATCTTGACTACATTCACCAGAGGGTGTTCAAAGGAAGTGAAAGCTCTTTCCAACTCCCTTGTCAAGCAATTCAATTAAAATGCGACCATCTGTGGGTTTTATTTCATTAGATGTTTAACTGGTAGATCTTCTTGAAATTTATGAAGTGCAAATATAAATTTCCTCATTAAAAAAAACACTTCTTAGCCCAGCTGGCTCAAATTGAGCAGTCCACTTGAATCCATCAGAGAGGGAGAGGCAAGCCAGAGAGACTCAGTCATTGACCACAGGAGGCTGAACCTTGTGTCAGTCCAGTTCACCATGCAGTGTAGAACAACAGATGCAACCTCCTGAGGAGAGACAGCTAAACCCATAACTGATGTTACTACCACTGTACACTTATCTAGTTATTGGTTAATAAATCTATTTGTCACGTTATGTCTGAACTCATGATGTAGTGAAGTCCATATTCTAATGCCTTCTGGAATTGAGGAAGATCGTATGAGGGATCCAGAATAACTAGTTCTGGTGCAGTTCTGGTCACCCCATTATAGGAAGGACGTGGAGACTGTAGAGAGGGTTCAGGAGAGGTTCACCAGGATGCTGCCTGGATTAGAGGGTATGAGCTGTGAGGAAAGGTTGAGCAAACTTGGGTTGTTCTCCCGAGAGCATCGGAGGCCAAGGGGAGACCTGATAGAGGTATTTTAAATTATGAGAGGCATAGATAGGGTAGACAGTCAGAATCTGTTCCCCAGGGTAGAAATATAAAACATCAGAGGACATGCTTTTAAGGGGGGAGGTTTAAAGGCATGGTGAAGGGCAAGTTTTTTTACGCAGAGTGTGGTAGGTGCCTGGAATGGGTCACCAGGGATAGTAGTGGAATCAGGCAGTTTGGTGGAGTTTAAAAGTTTTTAGATAGACACGTGAATATGAGGGAAAGGAGGGATGTGGATGATACACAGGAGGAGGACATTTAGTATAAATTGGCATCAAGATCGGCCCAACATTGTGGGCTGAATGGCCTGTCTAGTGCTGGACTGTTCTATGTTCTAAAAGGGACATCAGGGGCAGCTTCTTCACACAGAGGGTGGTGCGTATTTGGAATGAGCTGCCAGAAGTAGTGGTTGAGGCAGGCACATTAGCACAGAAGCCATCTAGATAAATCTACGGATAGGAGGGGTTTAGAGGGCTATGGGCCAAACATGGGCAGATGGGACTAGCTCGCTGGGCAACACAGTCGGCATGGATGAGTTGGGCTGAAGGGCCTGTTTCCATGCTGTATGACTCTGTGACTCTATAAGTACCCAAAGATCAGTAATGAAAATTATCTGTTCAACCCTGAGCTTGCTGCAAGTTTAGTTATTGAGTATTAATAGTAGAGGGTGAAGACTCAACAGTGGGAATGGTCTGAGATACTGAACCCAAGTAAAATATTTGAGTAAACCTATCAATGAGCCAGTGAGACAAGCTGAAAATTCTCAGATAAGTGGACACCGGAGGGTTGTATCTTGTGATAGAATCCTCTGAAATAACAGGAAACAAGTTAACCGAGATCTTAGTTCCAATCAATGAAATATAAATTAATTTTATGAGATAAATGCATGTGAATGATTTCAAATTAAATATATTGAGTACACAAAATACAGTAGAAATTCACGAAATAAGTTAAAGACAGAACATTACGTATTTCAGGAGATAAACTGATGTCAACATCCTCAGTGCTAGAGGATTAGTTTTGCCAGTCTGTATCGCTTTTAGGCAATCTAACTATAGTTATACAGGGCCTTGGTGAGACAGCATCTGGAGAAGAGTATGCAGTTTTGGTCCCCTGACCTAAGAAAGAATTTATATTTACCAGAGTGGGAATTCAGCAAAGATTCACCAGACTAATTCCTGGGATGGCAGGAATTAGGAGAGATTGGATTGACCAGGCTTATATTACTAGTTCACTGCAAGAAACTGCAGAGAGTTGTGGGCACAATTCAGCACATCACGGAAACCAGCCTCACCTCCATGGACTCTGTCTATACTTCTCACTGCCTCGGTAAAGAATCCCAAAAAAGTGCAGGTTGGTAGGTGAATTGATGACTGGAAATTTCCCCTTGTGTAGATGAGTGGCAGTACCTTGGAAGCTTGGGTGGGGGTGAGGTGGCGGGAGTTGATGGGAATGCAAGGAGAATGAAATGGGTTAGGGTAGGATTAGTGTAGAAGTGGGTGCCTGATGCCAGCATGGACTAGATGGGCCGAAGACCTGTTTCCGTTCTGTATCTCACTATGACTCGATGATTCTATGCTAAATTAAATACAGAGTGCTTTCTTTATTGGAAGTATCATAACCTTGGTAATGCAGATTACTATTTATTTATAACCTCTTTCTTTTTACCACCATTTCTCCATTGTATCCCTGAACTAGCAATGTCACGGTGAAATGTGGCAAAGTATTGCCAGGTGCACAGAGATTATGCCAGGTACAATGGTGGCTCTTACTGGTGATAAGGTAAAGCATGGGTTACCTCAGTGAAACCGCTCAGGGGATTTAGGTCAAATTAGACAATCTGAAAATGAAGCACTTATATTGGGAAAATTGATTATTGGGTTTGAACAACTTGCTCAACTTGAAGTAACCACTCAATTCAAGAGCATTTAGGGCCAGGCAGAAATGTTAGTTTTGGCAAGATCACCCACATCCTGTGAATGAATAGGGAACCTCAAATCATATTGTTCATTTGCATGGTTTGTGGTATCTAATTTTCTTGAACATATTTTGGTAAATTGGTAAATTGGTTTATTATTGTCACTTGTACCGAGGTACAGTGAAAAATTCATCTTGCATACTGTTCATACAGATCAATTCATTAAAACAGTGCATTGAGGTAGTACAAGGTAAAACAATAACAGAATGCTGAATAAAGAGTTACAGTTACAGAGAAAGTTCAGTGCAGGCAGACAATAAGGTGCAAGGTCATAACGAGGTAGATTGTGAGAGAAGTCCATTTTATCGTACCAGGGGACCATTCAACAGTCTTATAACAGTGGGATAGAAGCTGTCCTTGAGCCTGGCGGTACATGCTTTCAGAGTTTTGTATCTTCTGCCCGATGGGAGGGGGGAGAAGAGAGAATGTCCGGGGTGGGTGGGGTCTTTGATTATGTTGACTGCTTTACCGAGGCAGCGAGAACTCTAGACAAAGTCAGCGGAGGGGAGGGTGGTTTCCGTGATGTGCTGAGCTGTGTCCACAACTCTCTGCAGTTTCTTGCGGTCCCGGGCAGAGCAGTTGCCGTACCAAGCCGTGATGCATCCGGATGGGATGCTTTCCATGGTGCATCCATAAAAATTAGTGAGCTTCGACGGGGACATGCCAAACTTCTTTAGCCTCCTGAGGAAGTAGAGGAGCTGGCGGGCTTTCTTGGCCGTGGCATCTCCATGGTAATACGCTATTGTCAGCGATGCTGCCTGACTTCATTTTGTAGCCCGTTAAAGCATGTCAGCAATTGACAGCTGGTCTGGAACTCAATTTTAGGACAATTTCATAGCATTCCCTCAACTTTTCATTTATTCTCTGTCCTTTCTTACAAAGATGGTGGCACCAATAAATAAATAGTATCATAAAATTCAAAAACACACATGGTAGAATTGGCCTACAATATTTTGCAATAATTTCTAACCTCTTTTCTCATCATTGTATCCTTGTGTTTTGTTTTTACAGCCTGAAGGAAAAATCTTCTTCCTGCAAGTAAACTGTTAAGTCTACTAAAGGTACGTCTCGTGGCTTAATCAGTTCAGAAGCAGAGGAATTTCTCAGCTACTTCATATCTCACCTCAGAGTACAAGCTTAGACTTTGGACGTTTCATTCCATTCGCCTTTTGAGAATCGGTTGACAATATTGAGTGAAGTTCCTGGAGAACTGGACCATACTTACTCTGTTTGCAAGAACAATTGTCATGACAACCAGCAGCCCCTCATGCCGGACTCCGATTGCTGGTGGCCACATGAGTCGTTATCCATCAGCTCCTTATTCCTTTATGTTCCCTCCTATATTTGGTGGATTCTCACCTCCTGCAGTAAATGGACATCAGAGCCACCCGCCTGCAAGTGGATGTAGTCCCCCTTCTCCTGCAAGTGAGTACCAAGAGACACCCATTGCAGTGTGGATGGCTGCCAAGCCTACTTTCTTGCATAATGTTGGATATACTTTAAGTAATCATTTTCTTTGTGAGCAATAGTTCTGCTGCTTCTGATATTTCCATGGTGAAGGTCAGCTGTGGAAATCAGTTAACATTCAAGTTATGTTCAACAGATAATAATGACAATAATAGACCAATACCAATACCAGACTGCAGATGCTGGAATCTAGATGAAAAAAACAGCAAGATGCTGGAGGAACTCAGCAGGTCAGGCAGCACCCATGGAGAAAGGAAGGTCCTGACCCGAAACATTGTCCGTCTGCTTTTCTCCACGGATGCTGCCTGGCCTGCTGAGCTCCTCCAGCATATTGTTTTTTTTCAACAGAAATAGGACCTATAGCCAGTGCTATCTTGATTATAGCCAGCCAGAATGATTGTGGATCAGCTTCTTTTTGGTACAGTTTATGTGAACAATGGCAACATTTCAAATAACTTCCGCAGCATCTAAACTGCTTTCAGTTCTAAGTTCTGAAAATCTATTATTTGCACTAATTTATTTAAATCACAAAAGTCATTGAAAGGATTCCACAGAAAAGAATCACTGATGACACATTCATAAAGCATCCTGAGAAGGAGAACTGGGGCATAAAGGTAGTAAACCTGATACCTAATAAGTAAAACAGTATAGGTGGGTGGGGGAGTGAGCAGGAGGGAAAACAGTTCTCATTGCTTGGTTTGTGTGTCAATGAGAGGTAAAAGGATTGAAGATAAAAGGCTGATCACAATCTCAATCCAGATACAAAGGGATCACAACTAAAACAAATATCAAAGCTACACTTGTGAGGGGAATTAACGCGTTAGTAGGAACTATTTGTCTTTCTTCTGAAGTTAAAAAAAGATACTGACCTATATATACTGATGGCACGGTAGCGTAGAAGTTAGCGCGACACTATTACAGCGCCAGCGAACAGGGTTCGATTCCCGTCGCTGTCGGTAAGGAGTTTGTACGTTCTCCCGTGTCTGCGTGGGTTTCCTGTGGGTGCTCCGGTTTCCTCCCACATTACAAAAAGATGTACGGGTAGGTTAATTTGGGTTTAAAATGGGCGGCACAGACTCATTGGGCCGGAAGGACCTGTTACCACGCTGTAAATAAAATTTTTTTTTAAAATTTTAAAATAGTTTGCTTGAGTTATCTTTTTCTGACAATCCTTACAGTCAGATTCACAGTTCCGATTTCACAGCCCTGCAGCTCTGTTCTCTCCAGGTCTTAGTTAAGGGGAAGGGCAGTGCTGTGGTGTTGTGGTACCAGTCCCATCTTATCAGAGAGATCATGGAATCAGGGGAACAACAGACCTCATTGCTGGGTAGGAGAAAAATGTATTCTACTTTAAGGAAAATGTATAATTGAATATGTAATTCATATTCCTTCCTCTAATTCACATCTCACCAATGTTGCTTTCTTTTGTCTCCAACCTCTGTCTCCCCATTATACCAGACTCCACGTAATCCTCCTGACCCCCAGCACCCTGACTCCCCCCTAACTCTACAACTCCCCTTCACCCCACGACTTCCACTCCCCCCCAACTCCCGATCAGCCCCTGACTCCCCTCGACACGCGACCTCCCCGCATCACCAACTCCTGTTCTCTTGCCCAGCTCCCCATCAACTTCCAACCTGCAATCACCCCAATTCCTGATCACCTCAGACACCCTGTCATCCTACACACTTCCCATCAGCCCCTGATTCCACATAACCCCCATGACATCCACCATCCAGATCTCCCCACCCTCCAACTCCCCATCATCCACACAATTCTCCATCATCACTCAATTCCTGATTTGGCCCAACACCCCACCACATTCCCGTCACCAACCAAAACCCTATACTCAAGCCGCCAATGATCTGCTGATATCCCATCACCAACTTCCCATTACCCCCGACTCTCCATCATCTACTGATACCCCATCACCTCCCCAACATATTACTCTCTGACTCCCCTTCACCCCCCCAACTCTCCATCACCTCCCCAACTCCCCACCTCCCAGTGATTCCTCTTCACCCCCCAATTCTCTATCAACCCCGCACCTCGACCTCTGATTTCCCATCACCTACTGACTTCCGATTACCTCCTATTCACCCTCACGCAACATCCCATTACCCCCTGAATCACCCTCTCTCCTAACTCCTTATCACCTGACTCCCTATCATCTTCAACGCACACACCTCCTTCACACCCCTACGCCTGACTGCCCATCACCCCTGACTCCTGATCAGTAAATATGCTCATCTATTGAATTTTGAATGTACTTTGCAGCTTTCAAGACCTAGATGTAAGTTCCTG